>NC_041382.1:731709679-731757890 GCF_002162155.2 Triticum dicoccoides
GGGCGGCGCGGCAGCGGGCAAAGGACGGCGGGGCGGCGCGGCAGCGGCTCCGGTGACGCGGCGGCTTGCAGCAGTGGGGTGGGCGGCTCGCGGTGGCAGGGTCGGCTGCTCCAAGGAGCGGCAGGGCGCGGCTTTTAAGGAGGGGGGCTCGGCTTGGGGGAGGGGGCACGGCGCGTGGAAGCGGAGTCCGAGCGGGACTCCGGTTCGGGCGGCGCGGCGGCGGTCTCCTGCTAGGAGACGGCGGCGCGGGGAGGTGGGCCTGGCGGCTGGGCTTCGGCCCACTTAGCCCTGGTGTTTTGTTAAATAATTCCGCCGAAACTTAAAAAAATCGTAGAAAATAAAATAAAATTCTAAAAATGCCAAAACAAATTTTCTCCGTCTAAATAAAATATTTAGAACGAATATTTTCTTGGCCCTAAAATGCAATTTTGAAAACGTGCAATTTTTCTAATGCAAACAAAATTGCAAATAAAATACAAAATAAAACAAATATTGATGTTAATATTTTTCGTCCAATATTTCATTTATTTTGGAGAAGTCATATTATCTCCTCTCATATATTTTAATATGAAATATTTTCGAAGAGAAATATAATTAAAACCATAATCCTCGTTTCAAAATTTGATAAAAATCAAATTTGAAAACCGGGGGAATCCCCAACTCTCTCCGAGGGTCCTTGAGTTGCTTAGGATTTCGAGTATCACGAGACGAAATGCAACAAAATATGATATGCAAGAATGATCTATGTATAACATTCCAAATTGAAAATTTGGGGTGTTACAAACCTACCCCCCTTAAGATGAATCTCGCCCTCGAGATTTGGGTTGGCAAAAAAATAGGTGTGGGTGGTCTTTGCGGAGATCATCCTCTCGTTCCCACGTGGCTTCGTCCTCGGTATGGTGGCTCCACCGAACTTTGCAAAACTTGATGACCTTGTTGTGGGTGACTCGACTAGCAAACTCCAAAATCTTGACTGGCTTCTCCTCATAAGTCAAGTCATTGTCCAACTGAATCGCCTCCAAGGGTACGGTATCTCTTAGCGGTATGTCGGCCATCTCAGCATGGAACTTCTTCAACTGGGAAACATGAAACACATCGTGAACTCTTGACAGTCCTTCAGGTAACTCCAGCTTGTAGGCAACTTCTCCCACCCGTTCCAAAACATGATATGGTCCCATAAATCTCGGGGCTAACTTTCCCTTGACTCCGAAACGTTTCACTCCTCGCAGAGGTGATACTCGTAGGTATGCTCTATCTCCAATTTCATAGGTTACCTCCTTGCGTTTCGAATCTGCTTAACTCTTCTGTCTGGATTGAGCTATCTTCAGTCTATCCCGAATCAATTTAACCTTCTCCTCGGACTCTTTGATCAAGTCTGGTCCAAACAACTATCGGTCTCCGACTTCATCTCACATCAATGATGTCCCGCACCTTTGTCCATACAGGGCTTCGAACGGTGCCCTTTTCAAACTGGCTTGGTAACTGTTGTTGTATGAGAACTCTGCGTAAGGCAGATTGTCATCCCAACTAGATCCATAATCTAGCTCACAGGCTCTCAACTTGTCCTCCAGAATCTGACTGACTCTCTCGGTCTGTCCATCCGTCTGCGGGTGAAATGTTGTACTGAACTCCAATCTCGTTCCCAAAGTCTGGTGCAGCTGATGCCAAAACTTTGAAGTAAACTGTGTTCCTCTATCTGATAAGATGGTCCTCGGAACTCCATGCAGACATACGATCCTGGTCATATATATCTTGGCCAACTTTGCACTGGTATAAGTTGTTTTCACTGGGATAAAGTGTGCCACTTTGGTCAAATGGTCAACTACTACCCATATAGAATCATATCTTGATTTGGTCCTGGGCAATCCGGTGATAAAATCCATGCCAAGTTTATCCCACTGCCATTCGGGTATCGGCATAGGCTGTAACAATCCTGCTGGCTTCTGATGCTCTGCCTTTACTCTCTGACAAACATCACATATGGCCACATACTCGGCGATATCCTTCTTCATCCCTGTCCACCAGAAACGTTCCTTTAAATCCAAATACATCTTGGTGTTTCCCGGGTGTATCGAGTATGGTGAGTCATGTGCCTCCTGAAGTATTAACTTCTTGATCTCTGTGTTATTGGGCACATAAACACGGTCCTCAAACCACAGGGTGTCGTGCTCATCCTCACGAAAACCTTTGGCCTTTCCTTCGCTCATTTTCTCCTTTATCTCGGAAATCTCTTTGTCATCCTTCTGAGCTTCTCGAATCTTTCCCAACAATGTAGACTGCACCTCCATTGTTGCAACAAAACCTCTAGGAACAATCTCCAATCGAAGTTCCTAGAGATCCTCTGCTAACTCCTTTGGCAATCCGGGGCTTATTAGGGTATTAGCATAGCTCTTTCGGCTCAAAGCGTCTGCTATGACATGGCCTTTCCTGGATGAGAATGAAGCTTCATTTCATAATCCTTTATAAGCTCCAACCATCTTCTCTGCCTAAGGTTCATCTCCTTCTGGGTGAAAATGTACTTCAAACTCTTATGATCCGTGTACACATCACAATGGTTTCCAATAAGGTAATGTCTCCAAGTCTTCAACGCATGCACTACGGCTGCTAGCTCCAAATCATGCGTGGCATAATTTAACTCATGTGGTTTTAGTTGTCGTGAGGCATACGAAACAACTCTTCCGTCCTGCATAAGCACACTTCCAAGTCCTAAGCGAGAGGCGTTGCAATACACTTGAAAATCCTTACGTATATCTGGCAGTGTCAGCACGGGGGCTGTAGTCAAACATTTCTTCAGCTCCTGCAAACTTGCCTCGCAATCTTCCATCCATTTAAACTTGGTATCCTTCTTCAATAATTCTGTCATGGGCTTTGCAGTCTTTGAAAAAAATTCAATGAATCTACGGTAGTATCCTGCGAGTCCAAGAAAACGGCGGATCTCGCTAACTGAAGTGGGTGCCAACCATTCAGTGACTGACTGAACCTTGGTGGGATCTACTGATATACCTTCTCCTGATATAACATGTCCAAGGAATCCGACTTCCTTCAACCAAAACTCGCATTTGCTGAACTTGGCATATAACTGATGTTCCCTGAGTTTCTCGAGAACTAAACGCAAATGCTCCTTGTGTTCCTCTTCATTCTTCGAATATACCATTATATCATCAATGAACACCACAACAAACTTATCCAAATATTTCATGAACACCTTGTTCATCATGCTCATGAAATAGGCAGGGGCGTTAGTCAGTCCAAATGACATGACCATATATTCGTATAGCCCATACCGTGTGGTGAAGGCTGTCTTTGGTATATCCTTCTCTCATATCTTCAACTGATGATATCCTGATCGCAGATTGATCTTTGAAAACACCTTAGCTCCTTGCAGCTGGTCAAATAGATCATTGATCATCGGCAATGGGTACTTGTTCTTAAACATTACCTCGTTCAAAGCCCGATAATCAACAGCCATTCTTAGGGACTTATCCTTATTCTCAAGCAAAAGCACTGGAGCTCCCCATGGTGATGAACTCCATCGAATGTAACCTTTCTCCAATAACTCCTTGATCCGTTTCTTAATCTCCTCCAGATCATTCACGGGCATCCTATAGGGTCTCTTGGATATTGGCCCTGTGCCTGGCAATAGCTCTATCAAAAACTCAATATCCCGGTCCGGTGGCATGCCTGGTAATTCCTCTGGGAAAACATCTAGGTAATCCTTTACTACAGGCACTTCCTCCTGAACAACTCCCGTGATGGTATTTACTTAGCTACTTCTTGGCGCATGCCTAGATATATACTTGATCCTTTTTCCCTCCGGGGTGGTGAGACAAATTTACTTACTAACACAGTCAATGCTTCCTCCTTACTTTGACATCCAGTCCATTCCTAATATCACATCCAATCCTTGTGACTCCAAGATAATTAGGTCAGCCGTAGAAACATGGTTGCCAATGGTTAAGGATATCTGGTCACACCATCGACTAGCCATATATTCTGCTCCGGGTGAGCTTACTAACAGAGGGGTCCTAAGGGTTTGGGTCGGTAATTTAAACTTATCCACAAATTCCCTTGATATGTATGAATGCGATGCACCAGTATCGAAAAGAACAAGAGCGGTAAATGACTCTATTTACATGGTGGAATACTACTACTGATGTGGTGGTCTACTAGAAAAATTCCTCGGTTGCAGACTCCATGATATCTGCTCCAGCTTTGTCTTCAAAGTCATCATCGCACAAGTCAGAGTCGGTGTCGTCGATGATGATGTAGTCGTCCCGGCGAATCTCCTTGGGTTCTTCGTCTTCTTCTACTGGTGTGGGGTCTCCCATGAATATTCCGATCTTCTTAATCAGGTCGTCATTCTTCTCCACTAGTACGACGATTTCCTCCTCATAATCTTCACGTGTAGCCTTGAGTTCTTCCTCCAGTTCCGCAATCCTAGTCATTGCCTTCTTCAGATCTATCATGCATGCACACATCTGATTCTCCTGGCGTCGAATGTGCTGGTTTAGTTCCTGGATGAAAGCTGCAATTGATCTATCCTTCCTGGTGTTGATCATCTCCCATTGCTCATCTCGGCGCCCACAGATCTGGTAGATAGTGTTTTAAGATCCTTGTGATAAACTTCTCCAATGGGTCCCATGGTGATGTGAGCTGCCATTCTCCTTCCTAGACTCCAGGTTGGTGCATCAAAGGAAAACTTTATGGGTTTAGTGACTGGCGTGAAGGTCCTTCCTGGAAGTTGAACTTGAATCATCCATCGCTCCTCTTCTGGTAAGGTGGTGTTGTAGGTGCCGGTGAAGCTTGGTATTCCTATGTTCAGGTACCTAGTGACTTCCTTCAAGTGTCGTCCAAAAGGTGCTTCTTCATTCGGTTGTGCAAACTTGTTCCTTGCATCCGCCATCCTAAAGAGTAGAAAATGGAGAGGAGTCGGAAATGACAAGATAATAGTGATCTATGGCTTTTAGCTTAGTGGTCGTGTCCTACACTCAGCATGTGCTCTGATACCATCTTATAGCGACCCGACCTCAAACGGTCAAGTCTCTGTGCTTCAGTGTCATCCCTGGATCGGTAATGCTGACACACACAGTACTCTAGGATTTATAACAGAGTAGCAATCACACACTTATTAAATCGGATGTCTCCAGAGAGAACTTATTACAATAAATATGGCTTAAGGCCATCTAATACGATAACAGCGGAAGGCTTGGAAGATAAAGTGAGTCCATCAACTCCAACGGCATAGCTGAGCTGCATGGCAATGATCTAACGAACCTTACTCCTTGTCTAAAAAGTCTGCAACATAATACGTTGCAGCCCAAAAACGGGTCAGCACATGGAATATGCTGGCAAAATAACACAGTAGAGCAAGAACAGAATAATGCTATCACTATATGCGTATTTGGCTGGTGGAAAGCTCTATGGTTACAGTTTTGCGAAAAGCCAATTTTTCCCTACAACAAAGGAATAGATTTTAATTTAACTATCATGGTAGTTGAAACATCATTGAGAAGGTTCCTCCAACTCAATCCCAATTAAAGTAATGATCAACCCAACAATATTAATTTAGAGTGATGAGATACTTAAGATACTCCAAGTACTAGATACTCAAGATTGTCCATAACCAGGGACACGGCTAACCATGATTAGTTTATACACTCTACAGAGGTTTGCGCACTTTTCCCCACAAGACTCGATCTCCTCCGTTGGTTTTCTCGCACTACAGGGTGTTTGAGAAACGGATGATCGAGACACAGTCTTTCAGAAACATTAACTCTCTACTCCGGGAAGACCATACCAAACCTACAATCCCACTACCTGCTGATCCACTTCTTCAAGAGCTTCACGTAACTTACTCAGCTATGCTAGAGCCCGTAATAGCTTGTGGCTGCACACGGAAGTTTCTAGCATGAATAATCTCAGTTCCCTTTGAGCCTTGGTGGCGGTCCATAGGAAGATCACACAGGTACTCCGGGATTTCCAAAAAAATACAGGCAACACTGGGTACTCCAGGTGCCTCAATCCACCCAGATGTGTATTTAAGTTGCCACCTTAAGTTGAACCATTAATTGTAAATCTCACATCTGTCATGGATTTCACTCACCGAAACCTCCTCTGCGAGCATAGCATAGCAATATAAGCAACGCGTAGAAGTAACTCCCAAGGGTTTGAATGTAACAGGGTAATAGGTTCTACCTCAACAACTACTTCTGAACCCACATGTTAATGACATACTAACCATGCAATATTTGAGGATTGGTACTAATGCATAAAAACTGGGTGATAAAGGGGTATGATCAAAGTGTTACTTGCCTTGCTGACGATCCGCGTAACCTAGAGACTCCAGATAACACGCTTCACACTACGGGAATTCTATCGCAAACAAACAATAACTTACATAAGAAATCAAGCAAAGAAACACGGGTAAATCTCAAATAAGAAGATCTAACCAGAAAGTTCAACTTAAGAACTCCGGTTTGCAAAAAGAATCAAATCGAACGGAGCAACGAAACTCAAACGGCGAAAGAAATAAGATCCGTTTACTAATCTGGACCCAGGTCAATTTTTACAATAGCAAAAACTTGCGCAAGCTGATTAAACGAAAAGAGGGTCTCTAGACGAAGATCTAGGCGCTTGAATCGCCTGATGCTGACTAACGAGCGAAAAGATATACTAGAACGAAAATCGGATCAGAAATCGCGATCAGAAATAATTGCGGAATAACCCGATAAAAGAAAACTGACGAACAGGCTAACGAACGAGCGTTCGTTATCTGTAACTAACAAGCGAAAACCGTACGTTAAAACGAACATACGGACGAACGTCCGCTAAAAAGAAAAACCGGAAAAAACTGGCGAACCGAAGAAAAAACAAGCTAGGGTTTTCTAACGAAAACGGAACCGGTTTTCTAACAAAAACCGCACCGGTTTTCTAGAAAAACGAACGGCGCTATACCTCCAGCGAGGTCCGGCACGGCAGTGGCTCCGGCGAGCGGCGGGCAGCGCGGGGCGGCGGCGGCGGCTCCGACGAGGGGCGGTACGGCAGCGGGCAAAGGATGGCGGGGCGGCGGCTTGCGGCGGCGGGGTCGGCTTGGGGGAGGGGGCACGGCGCGGGGAAGCGGAGTCCGAGTGGGACTCCGGTTCGGGCGGCACGGCGGCGGTTGCTACCTCTTGAGCATTGCGTTGAGTTTCCCCAAAGAGGAGAGGATGATGCAGCAAAGTAGCGTAAGTATTTCCCTCAGTTTTTGAGAACCAAGGTATCAATCCAGTAGGAGGCTACGCACGAGTCCCTTGTACCTACACAAAAACCATAGCTCAACGCAACCAACGCATTTAGGGGTTGTCAGTCCCTTCACGGTCACTTACGAAAGTGAGATCTGATAGAGATGATAAATAATATTTTTGGTATTTTTGGTATAGAGATGCAAAGTAAAAAGTAAAAGCAAAGTAAAAGCAAAGAAATAATAAAGTGATGGAGATTAATATGATAAGAAAGAGACCCGGGGGCCATAGGTTTCACTAGTGGCTTCTCTCAAGAGCATAAGTATTCTACGGTGGGTGAACAAATTATTGTTGAGCAATTGACAGAATTGAGCATAGTTATGAGAATATCTAGGTATGATCATGTATATAGGCATCACCTCCGAGACAAGTAGACCGGAACGATTCTGCATCTACTACTATTACTCCACTCATCGACCGCTATCCAGCATGCATCTAGAGTATTAAGTTAAAAACAGAGTAACGCCTTAAGCAAGGTGACATGATGTAGAGGGATAGTTTCATGCAATATGATAAAAAAATCATCTTGTTATCCTCGATGGCAACGATACAATACGTGCCTTGCTGCCCCTTCTGTCACTGGGAAAGGACACCGCAAGATCGAACCCAAAGCTAAGCACTTCTCCCATGGCAAGAACAACCAATCTAGTAGGCCAAACCAAACTGATAATTCAAAGAGACTTGCAAAGATAACCAATCATACATAAAAGAATTCAGAGAAGATTCAAATATTATTCATAGATAGACTTGATCATAAACCCACAATTCATCGGTCTCAACAAACACACCACAAAAAGAAGATTACATCGAATAGATCTCCATGAGAGAGGGGGAGAACATTGTATTGAGATCCAAAACGAGAGAAGAAGTCATCTAGCTACTAGCTATGGACCCGTAGGTCTGAAGTAAACTACTCACACTTCATCGGAGAGGCTTGGATGATGATGTAGAAGCCCTCCGTGATCGATGCCCCCTCCGGCAGAGCTCCGGAACACGCCCCGAGATGGGATCTCGTGGATACAGAAAGTTGCGGCGGTGGAATTAGTTTTTGGCTCCGTATCTGATCGTTTGGGGGTACGTGGGTATATATAGGAGGAAGAAGTACATCGGTGGAGCAACAGGGGGCCCACGAGGGTGGGGGCGCGCCTGGGGGGGTAGGGCGCGCCCCCTACCTCGTGGCCTCCTGTTACGTGCCTTGACATAGGGTCCAAGTCTCCTGAGTTGTATTCGGTGAGAAAATCACGTTCCTGAAGGTTTCATTCTGTTTGGACTCCATTTGATATTCCTTTTCTTCGAAACCCTAAAATAGGCAAAAAAAACAACAATTCTGGTCTGGGCCTCTGGTTAATAGGTTAGTCCCAAAAATAATATATAAGTGGATAATAAAGCCCAATAATGTCTAAAACAGTAGATAAGATAGCATGGAGCAATCAAAAATTATAGATACGTTGGAGACATATCAAGCATCCCCAAGCTTAATTCCTGCTCGTCCTCGAGTAGGTAAATGATAAAAAGATAGTTTTTGATGCGGAGTGCTAGTTGGCATAATTTCAATGTAAATGTTCTTAATTGTGGTATGAATATTCAGATTCAAAAGATTCAAGACAAAAGTTCATGTTGACATAAAAATAATAATACTTCAAGCATACTAACAAAGCAATTATGTCTTCTCAAAATAACATGGCCAAAGAAAGCTATCCCTACAAAATCATATAGTCTGGCTATGCTCTATCTTCACCACACAAAGTATTTAAATCATGCACAACCCCGATGACTGATACGTCTCCGTCGTATCTACTTTTCCAAAAACTTTTGCCCTTGTTTTGGACTCTAACTTGTATGATTTGAATGGAACTAACCTGGACTGACGCTGTTTTCAGCAGAATTACCATGGTGTTGTTTTATGTGCAGAAAACAAATATTCTCCGAATGACGTGAAACTCCATGGGAGGTCTTAGAAAAACTAATAAAAAATCCTCGCCAAATATGAAGACCAGGGGGCCCACACCCTTCTCATGAGGGTGGGCCCCCCCTAGGGCGCTCCCCCCTACCTGGTGGGCCCCCTGGAGACCCTCCGACGCCAACTCCAACTCTATATATTTGCTTTCCGAGAGAAAAAAAAATCAGATAGAAGAAATCATCGCGTTTTACGATACGGATCCGCTGCCAAGCCCTAAAACCTCTCGGGAGGGCTGATCTGGAGTCCGTTCGGGGCTCCGGAGAGGGGGATTCGTCGCCGTCGTCATCATCAACCATCCTCCATCACCGATTTCATGATGCTCACCGCCGTGCATGAGTAATTCCATCGTAGGCTTGCTGGAGGGTTATGGGTTGGATGAGATTTATCATGTAACCGAGTTAGTTTTGTTAGGGTTTGATCCCTAGTATCCACTATGTTCTGAGATTGATGTTGCTATGACTTTGCTATGCTTAATGCTTGTCACTAGGGCCCGAGTGCCATGATTTCAGATCTGAACCTATTATGCTTTCATGAATATATGTGAGTTCTAGATCCCATCTTGCAAGTCTATAGTCACCTACTATGTGTTATGATCCGGCAACCCCGAAGTGACAATAATCGGGACCACTCCCGGTGATGACCATAGTTTGAGGAGTTCATGTATTCACTATGTGCTAATGCTTTGTTCCGGTTCTGTATTAAAAGGAGGCCTTAATATCCCTTAGTTTCCAATAGGACCCCGCTGCCACGGGAGGGTAGGACAAAATATGTCATGCAAGTTCTTTTCCATAAGCATGTATGACTATATACGGAATACATGCCTACATTACATTGATGAATTGGAGCTAGTTCTGTGTCACCCTATGTTATGACTGTTACATGATGAACCGCATCCGGCATAATTATCCATCATTGATCCAGTGCCTACGAGTTTTCCATATACTGGTTTACGCTTATTTACTTTTCCGTTGCTACTATTACAATCACTACAAAAAACCAAAAATACTACTTTTGCTGTCTTTACTTTTGTTGCCGCTACCACCACTATCATATTACTTTGCTACTAAACACTTTGTTGCAGATACTAAGTTTCCAGGTGTGGTTGAATTGACAACTCAGCTGCTAATACTTGAGAATATTCTTTGGCTCCCCTTGTGTCGAATCAATAAATTTGGGTTGAATACTCTACCCTCGAAAGCTGTTGCGATCCCCTATACTTGTGGGTTATCAATGACAAGCCAAGCAATTGTTTCATACTTTTGACATTTTCAAAAAAAATTCGATCTTCACGCAATACGTGAGCATGAGCCATGGATATAGCACTATGTGTGGAATAGAATGGTGGTTGTGGAGAAGACAAAAAGAGGGGAAGATAGTCTCACATCAACTAGGCGTATCAACGGGCTATGTAGATGCCCATCAATAGATATCAATGTGAGTGAGTAGGGATTTCCATGCAACGGATGCACTAGAGGTATAAGTATATGAAAGCACAACAAAAGAAACTAAGTGGGTGTGCATCCAACTCGCTTGCTCACGAAGACCTAGGGCATTTTGAGGAAGCCCATCATTGGAATATACAACCCAAGTTCTATAATGAAAAATTCCCACTAGTATATGAAAGTGACAGAATGAGAGGCTCTCTACAATGAAGATCAAGGGGCTACTTTGAAGCACAAGTGTGGTAAAAGGATAGTAACATTGTCCCTTCTCTCTTTTTCTCTCATTTTTTTGTTTGGGCCTTTTTTTATGGCCTCCTTTTTTTCGTCCGGAGTCTCATCCCGACTTGTGGGGGAATCATAGTCTCTATCATCCTTTCCTCACTTGGGACAATGCTCTAAAAATGATGATCATCACACTTTTTTATTTTTCTAACAACTCAACAATTACAACTCAACAATTACAACTCAATACTTAGAACAAAATATGACTCTATATGAATGCCTCCGGCGGTGTACCGGGATATGCAATGAATCAAGAGTGACATGTATGAAAGAATTATGAACGGTGGCTTTGCCACAAAACGATGTCAACTACATCATCATGCTAGCAATATGACAATGATGGAGTGTGTCATAGTGAATGGAACGGTGGAAAGTTGCATGGCAATATATCTTGGAATGGCTATGGAAATTCCATGATAGGTAGGTATGGTGGCTGTTTTGAGGAAGGTATTTGGTGGGTGTATGATACCGGCGAAAAGTGCGCGGTATTAGAGAGGCTAGCAATGGTGGAAGGAAGGAAAGTGCGTATAATCCATGGACTCAACATTAGTCATAAAGAACTCATACACTTATTGCAAAAATCTAGAAGTTATCAAAGCAAAGTATTACGCGCATGCTCCTAGGGGGATAGATTGGTAGGAAAAGACCATCGCTCGTCCCCGACCGCCACTCATAAGGAAGACAATCAATAAATAAATCATGCTCCGACTTCATCACATAACGGTTCACCATACGTGCATGCTACGGGAATCACAAACTTTAACACAAGCATTTCTCAAATTCGCAACTACTCAACTAGCATGACTCTAATATCACCATCCTCATATCTCAAAACAATTATCAAGCATCAATTTCTTCTTAGTATTCAACGCACTCAAAAGAAAGTTTTACAAATCTTGAATACCAAGCATATTATTATTAAGCAAATTACCATGCTATTAAGACTCTCAAAAATAATCTAAGTGAAGCATGAGAGATCAATAGTTTCTATAAAACAAATCCACCACCGTGCTCTAAAAGATATAAGTGAAGCACTAGAGCAAAATTATATAACTCAAAAGATATAAGTGAAGCACATAGAGTATTCTATCAAATTCCAGATTATGTATGGCTCTCTCAAAAGGTGTGTACAGAAAGGATGATTTTGGTAAACTAACAAGCAAAGACTCAAATCATAAAATACACTCCAAGCAAAACACATATCATGTGGTGAATAAAAATATAGCTCCAAGTAAAGTTACTGATAGAAGTAGACGAAAGAGGGGATGCCTTCCGGGGCATCCCCAAGCTTTGGCTTTTATGTGTCCTTATATTATCTTGGGGGTGCCATGGGCATCCCCAAGCTTAGGATCTTGCCACTCCATGTTCCATAATTCATCAAATCTTTACCCAAAACTTGAAAACTTCACAACAAAAAACTTAAAGTAGAAAACTCGTGAGCTCCGTTAGCGAAAGAAAACAAAAGACCACTTCAAGGTACTGTAATGAACTCATTATTTATTTATATGGGTGTTATACCTACTGTATTCCAACTTCTCTATGGTTTATAAACTATTTTACTAGCCATAGATCATCAAAATAAGCAAACAACACACGAAAAACAGAATCTGCCAAAAACAGAATAGTCTGTAGTAATCTGTAGCTAGCGCAAGATCTGGAACCCCAAAAATTCTAAAATAAATTGCTGGACGTGAGGAATTTATCTATTAATCATATTCAAAAAGAATTAACTAAATAGCACTCTCCAAATAAAAATGACAGCAGTTCTCGTGAGCGCTAAAGTTTCTGTTTTTTGGCCAAAACACTAATTAAACACAAAAAACACAACCAAAAAGAGGCTAAATAATTTATTTATTACTAAACAGGAGCAAAAATCAAGGAATAAAAATAAAATTGGGTTGCCTCCCAGCAAGCGCTATCGTTTAACGCCCCTAGCTAGGCATAACAAGCAAGAATAGATCTAGGTATTGCCATCTTTGTTAGGCAATCCATAAGTGGCTCTCATGATAGATTCGTATGGTAATTTTATTTTATTTCTAGGGAAGTGTTCCATGCCCTTTTTTAATGGAAACTGAAATCTAATATTCCCTTCCTTCATATCAATAATTGCACCAACAGTTCTAAGGAAAGGTCTACCGAGAATAATAGGGCAAGAATGATTGCAATCTATATCAAGAATGATAAAATCTATGGGCACATAATTCCTATTTGCAACAATAAGAACATTATTAATTCTTCCCATAGGTTTCTTAATAGTGGAATCCGCAAGATGCAAGTTTAGAGAGAAATCATCAAAATCACGGAAATCTAGCAAATCACACAAAGTTTTGGGAATAGTAGAGACACTAGCACCCAAATGACACAAAGCATAAAACTCATGATCTTTAAATTTAATTTTAATAGTTGGTTCCCACTCATCATAAAGTTTTCTAGGGATAGAAACTTCCAATTCAAGTTTTTCTTCATAAGATTTCACCAAGGCATCAACGATAGTTTAGTAAACGCTTTATTTTGACTATAAGTGTGAGGAGATTTTAGCACGGATTGCAACAAGGAAATACAATCAATCAAAGAGCAATTTTCATAGTTATATTCCTTGAAATCCATAATAGTGGGTTTAGCAACATCTAGGGTTTTAATTTCTTCAATCCCACTTTTATCAAATTTAGCATCAAGATCAAAAGATTCGGAATTATTGGAACGCCTTCTAGGTAAAGGTGATCATATTCAGTCCCATCATTATCAAGATTCATATTGCAAAACAAAGATTTAATAGGGGCACATCAATAACTTTTAGAACTTCATCATTATTTTCATAGGAGCTAGAAGAACACGCTTTTATAAAGGCATCTGTCTTAGCACGCATCCTAGCGGTTCTTTCTTTGCACTCATCAATGGAAATTCTCATGGCTTTGAGAGACTCATTGATATCATGCTTAGGTGGAATAGATCTAAGTTTCAAAGAATCAACATCAAGAGCAATTCTATCAACGTTCCTAGCCAAATCATCAATCTTAAGCAATTTTTCTTCAATCATAGCATTAAAATTCTTTTGCGAAGTAATAAATTCTTTAATATTAGATTCAAAATAAGAGGGCACCTTATTATAATTTCCGTAACAATTGTTGTAGGAATTACCATAATTATTAGAGGGATTACTAGGATAAGGCCTAGGATTGAAATTTCCTCTATACGCGTTGTTACCAAAATTGTTCCTACCAACAAAATTCACATCCATAGATTCATTATTATTCTCAATCAAATTAGACAAGGGCACACCATTAGGATCAGAAGAAACACTCTTATTATGAAATAATTTCATAAGTTCATCCACCTTTCCACTCAAAACATTAATTTCTTCTATCGCATGCACCTTTTTAGTAGATCTTTCAGTATGCCATTGAGAATAATTAACCATAATATTATCTAGGAGTTTAGTAGATTCTCCTAAAGTGATTTCCATAAAAGTGCCTCCCGCGGCCAAATCTAAAAGATTTCTAGAAGCAAAATTCAATCCGGCATAAAAATTCTGAACAATCATCCACAAATTTAAACCATGAGTAGGGCAATTACGTATCATTAATTTCATTCTCTCCCAAGATTGTGCAACATGTTCATGATCAAGTTGCTTAAAATTCATAATATCGTTTCTAAGAGAGATGATCTTAGCAGGAGGAAAATACTTAGAGATAAAAGCATCTTTGCACTTGTCCCATGAATCAATACTATTTTTAGGCAAAGATGAAAACCAAGCTTTAGCACGATCTCTAAGCGAAAAAGGAAATAGCTTCAATTTAACAATATCATTATCGACAATCTTTCTTCTTTTGCATGTCACATAAATCAACGAAGCTATTAAGATGGGTAACAGCATCTTCACTAGGAAGGCCGGAGAACAGATCTTTCATGACAAGATTCAGCAAAGCAGTATTAATTTCACAAGATTCAGCATCGGTAAGAGGAGCAATCGGAGTGCTAAGGAAATCATTATTATTGGTATTGGTGAAGTCACACAATTTAGTATTATCTTGAGCCATCGCGACAAACAAGCAAACTAACACACAAGCAAACAAGAAGGCAAACGGGCAAAAAGAGGCAAATAGAGAGGGAGGAAGAATAGAGAGAGAGGGCGAATAAAATGGCAAGGGTGAATTGGGGCAGAGGAAAACGAGAGGCAAATGGAAAATAATATAATGCGGGAGATAGGGATTGTGATGGTTACTTGGTATGTTGACTTTTGCGCAGACCCCCCGGCAATGGCGCCAGAAATTCTTCTTGCTACCTCTTGAGCACTGCGTTGGATTTCCCCGAAGAGGAGAGGATGCGTAGCAAAGTAGCGTAAGTATTTCCCTCAGTTTTTGAGAACCAAGGTATCAACATAGTAGGAGGCTACGCACAAGTCCCTTGTACCTACACAAAAACAATAGCTCAACGCAACCAACGCGCTTAGGGGTTGTCAATCCCTTCACGGTCACTTACAAAAGTGAGAGCTGATAGAGATGATAAATAATATTTTTGGTATTTTTGGTATAGAGATGCAAAGTAAAAAAAGCAAAGTAAAAGCAAAGAAATAATAAAGTGATGGAGATTAATATGATGAGAAAGAGACCCGGGGGCCATAGGTTTCACTAGTGGCTTCTCTCAAGAGCATAAGTATTCTACGGTGGGTGAACAAATTACTGTTGAGCAATTGACAGAATTGAGCATAGTTATGAGAATATCTAGGTATGATCATGTATATAGCATCACGTCCGAGACAAGTAGACCGAAACGATTCTGCATCTACTACTATTACTCCACTCATCGACCGCTATCCAGCATGCATCTAGAGTATTAAGTTAAAAACAGAGTAACGCCTTAAGCAAGATGACATGATGTAGAGGGATAGTTTCATGCAATATGATAAAACATCATCTTGTTATCCTCGATGGCAACGATACAATACGTGCCTTGCTGCCCCTTCTGTCACTGGGAAAGGACACCGCAAGATCGAACCCAAACTAAGCACTTCTCCCATGGCAAGAACAACCAATCTAGTAGGCCAAACCAAACTGATAATTCGAAGAGACTTGCAAAGATAACCAATCATACATAAAAGAATCCAGAGAAGATTCAAATATTATTCATAGATAGACTTGATCATAAACCCACAATTCATCGGTCTCAACAAACACACCGCAAAAAGAAGATTACATCGAATAGATCTCCACGAGAGAGGGGGAGAACATTGTATTGAGATCCAAAAAGAGAGAAGAAGCCATCTAGCTACTAGCTATGGACCCGTAGGTATGAAGTAAACTACTCACACTTCATCGGAGAGGCTTGGATGATGATGTAGAAGCCCTCCGTGATCGATGCCCTCTCCGGCGGAGCTCCGGAACAGGCCCCAAGATGGGATCTCATGGATACAGAAAGTTGCGGCAGTGGAATTAGGTTTTTGGCTCCGTATCTGATCGTTTGGGGGTACGTGGGTATATATAGGAGGAAGAAGTACATCTATGGAGCAATAGGGGGCCCATGAGGGTGGGGCGCGCCTAGGGGGTAGGGCGCCCCCTACCTCGTGGCCTCCTGTTACGTGCCTTGACGTAGGGTCCAAGTCTCCTGAGTTGTATTCGGTGTGAAAATCATGTTCCCGAAGGTTTCATTCCGTTTGGACTCCGTTTGATATTCCTTTTCTTAGAAACCCTAAAACATGCAAAAAACAGCAATTCTGGGCTGGGCCTCCGGTTAATAGGTTAGTCCCAAAAATAATATAAAAGTGGATAATAAAGCCCAATAATGTCCACAACAGTAGATAATATAGCATGGAGCAATCAAAAATTATAGATACGTTGGAGACGTATCAGCGGTCTCCCGCTAGGAGACGGAGGCGCGGGGAGGTGGGCCTGGCGGCTGGGCTTCGGCCCAGTTAGCCCTAGCGTTTTTTAAATAATTCCTCCAAAACTAAAAAAATCCTAGAAAATAACGGCAAGCCGCTGCCGTCCGCCATGATCACCACGGCTTTGGGCACTACTTTTCACCACCATCATACATACTTGCCCAGCTCTTTGCTTGTCATCAAGAGTCAAGCCGCTGCTTGTCATCAAGATTTTATGTCTAGCTTTTGGCCGCTACACTGGCTGCTTCCATATTCTCTCAAGGCAACGTTTATATTATGCTAATCTCGTATCCCAGCACCTAGCTAGCCGCCAGCTATATAGGTTGATGTTTCAGACAACTTGAGAACGTATGAATTGGTGAGAATTGGTTAAATTGTCGGAGGTGGAACTATTCAAACAAAAATATCCACACATCATCGCATCAGTATGCTTTCCCTCTTGGCTACCGACTTAGCACACAACACCGTAGGTTATCATCCTTTTCGGGGGGTGCTTGCGCGAGAACTGGAAACATGACTTGCGGGCCAGGTCCAGCAACATAGCTACAGGCAGAAAAAACACATAACGATCAGCGCTGGCTCCTAATTAAATGGGCCGGCCCGTACCTAGCAATTGATCCATGGAAACCAAGCACACGACCTATGAAGTCCCATGCCGAGCGATCGATAGGTGGAATCAGATGATCGTTTGATGATCAAACGTAGGAAACGAACTGTAAGATTAGTACCACCTCGGATATAGAAAATAATATAGGTAAAAAAACTAAAAGCGTAAATTCACAGTAAGAAACGTATTGTGACGGTGAACCCACGGAGTCGATCCATTCCGTTGCAACAGGAAAACACAACGCCCAAGTGTGAGAACAAATATGATAAAGACAGAAGTACCTCGGGAATTCTTGAGCCGAATTTTGCAAGCCTATTTTTCAACATGGCATTGTCTTGCGATTTGGGTCCGGTGTTCATCCGGGGTAATGTTATCATCGCAACCGGAGAACAACGCATATGCAGAGTAATATAGTTAGTGATGCTACCAAGATTCGTCATTACAATAACTTTCTCGTTTCCCAATTAAACCTAGGCACATTATCTCACCCTTAACTCACATTTTCCAGCACCCACACCTGCTTACTCTCCTTATCCCCGTCATAGCTCGGCCTCGTCGTTGCCGTATTTGGCCTCGAGCTCGGCACGGCTTCCTTCCAAATCTACTTGCACCCCCCAAAAATTCAGTTGACTTGCAAATAGCCCGCGCAAAACTATTTTGGGCCACTTATCACAATGAGTGTTGAGTGCATGCAGGTTTTGACCGTCTAATCACTATCAGCATCTGCTTACTCTTTCCACTATTTTCCAGTTATCGTCAAGTTCATCTCTGCCCACATGGTCATCTTGGTTCTTTCGTGCCTCTTTGATCACCCCAACTCTATGTTGGCTGCACCATTAGAAATTAAATTTGAAACAATACATAGAAGGCATACTTGTCCAAAAAATGACCCTTTAATAAAGTGACTATGTGACCTGCATATCGTTGTTGTCGGGTTATGTTTAGGTTCAGAATTTCAAGCAAGTTCAAGTGACTAAGTGATGGTGTTCAATCTTCATGGTTGTAAGCTCAAATATGAAAAGAGCTTAAATATACGAAGTAGTGTGCTGTTCTCACAAATTTAAATCTATTGCTAGTTGCTTAGCCATGAATGGCAATAAAAGTAGTTTCTCAACTCCCTAATTACAGTTGACACATCAAATACCATTTAATAAAGTGCACAGTAAAACAACTTCTAAATCTGGACATACTCCTTTGAGTATTTGTAACTGGACACAACAGATAATGTGTGTTAATGGTTGTAAGTTCCTACCAATACTTTTTTTGATAGAACCTATGCTTATATATAAATACTGGATTACTTAACAAAGTCATTTGCATATACACCATACTAACCACCCAGGTTTCAGAAATACCTAACACTCTAGCGAGGAAACAAGATCATGGGCTACACAAATTGCTACTTCTCTCAACTTTGAAGCACACACACGACTCACACATACTCTTAATCATCCTAGACTCAGCAAAGGTCATACATGAGGTCGACAGATCCTGATAGTTAGAGTTGAAAGAATTGATAACTACAATATTTCGACAGCATTAGGAGAGGCTGCATTAAACCCTCCAAGAAAGCTGCAACTTCAGCTTCCTATGCTGTTTCAGATATTCAATATACACGTAGCAGATAAAATAATTATACTGCACAGATTTCGGGCAATAATAACTGCTGTAGCAACCCTAGTATTAGGGATAAAAGATGCATCAATATTCACCTTAGTCGTACCTTTATTAGGAGGCTTCTACAAGGATTAGCATTGGAGATTCTATCTTGTTTAGCAAAGGATTACAGATTGCAGAAATATGCCTGCAACAATTTCTTTCCCTTTTCCCTTGGGATCATCCTTTTGTAGTTCTCCGTTAATCATCTTCACACAATTAACCAAGAACTCAACCGATGTTTATGAGTTGACCTTAAGGCTTAATGTTTCTCTACATTGGTTGTCCTAAATCTATCACACATTTGTGCATGATAGAAAATATGTCACACTGAATTTCTTCTGAACTTCTTCTGAGATGTAACAACCCAAGCAGTAAAAACAAGTAAGCAAACCTACCAATCGAGCTTTGAATGAATTTGTAAAATAAATGCACAATCCATGTTGCATCCACACCAATTAATAAATTCAGCCTCAAGTTTCTACAGCCACATCAATTTGAAAAATCGAGAGGAAAATCCAAAGCTGCAAAATCCACTGCCGCAAATTTTAAGAATTTTACAGTAATATCTCTCTCAAATAGTTAATTTTATCAAACCAGAGATGATTAAGAACTTGCAGATTTCCCGTTACTAAGTCCTGTTTGGTGCTTGCATTGCTGTAATAGCCAACCTAATTTATTTTTTGACAAATCCCACAACCATGTCAACATCCAGCAGTGGCACCGAAAGCACAAAAGTATAAAATTGTACCCCTAAGATAGCTGAAACTAAATTAGAAATTGTGCAATTCGACGAGACACTCTCACCATCTGATGAAATTGATGTAGCTAGTGTCATTGTCGAGGGTGAAGGACACGTCTGTATTCCTATCCATCTTGCCAGTCACCATCCCAACGAGCCTGGCCAATAGACCACCCAACCTGGACAGTCGTGTCAGAAGCCAATCTCGATGAACACAAAGCCGAGAGATGCATATAGTGGGTACTCACCTTCGCTGTCTCGATGCAAGTCATCCTTCTCGTCAGTGCCGGACAGCGCCACAATGACGATCTGCTTCATGGTGATGAAAGAGGGTGAAGACCACCACCGAAAGGAGGACAGCCGCTTGAGTGGGAATCGATAGCGGGGTGGCGGCGATGTTCGCCGCGGGACCCAGGCGGATGGTTTCAACAGGTGCCACTACCAATGTAATTAGAACACTTGTAGTCTTTCAGTGAGAAAAGTGCAGATTACATGAAGTAAAGCTGGATGGCAATTATGCTTCATGTATGGGCAGAATACAACCATTGGCTATAGTAGAGGGAGGAGACTGGATGCGACTTAAATCTCTCACCTCTTCAAATATGTCAATTGGAGTATTTCCCAACAATCCCTTGGATCTGCTCCGAAGTGAAGATTGACGCACCGGTATCGAAATCAGCACTCTCCAACTGCCTCTGCAACTGCATTGACAACAAAGTCGAGATAAGCATTACGCATTGCTTCTTCTGCTCATAAGCACTGAGCAAAAGTTTAGTTGTGTATGTTTCAGTGAGAGGGGGCAAGCATAGAGTACATCATTCTCAAGTATGATAGATTGGCTCTCGGAATTGTGTTTTCTAATTTGAACTAACATCTCCAGTTTCTGTAACAGTAGTCAAAATGATGTAATTAGCATCTTCAATACAGTTAAGTTTGATGCTTCGAAAGAGGCACTATAAAAACATTTTTTCTTCGTCTGTGGTTGTAATTCCTATTGAGTGTGCATTTTCTCGTCAAATTCTAGAGGCTCAAGCTCGGCTTCATCAATAGCCATCTCTTCTCTATCAAATTAAATAGAAAAAAATCAGAACATGGCTTTTAGACAACAGTTCAAGTCAACTCTGCAAACCACAAAGTATTATTGCTAGAGAGCAGGTAATTGTGGCTGTATATTCATTTTACTTGTTCAGTTCTATGGCTGGCGCATTAACTAACAACTCTTTTCCTTGAAAATAAATAAATAAAAGAGCACACCACTACACATATCAGCATGGACTATATTCAAACATGTATAACAAGAATGAGCTACCTACAAATGGCCGTGAAACAAAGAAAAATTGGTGTTGCAGTGCACTGAGTCTTTTTAGCAAACACATGGCGTGCACCTAGTGGGTTGGTGGTTGAAGTCGATGGGGGCAGAGCAGCACTGAACTGCACGCAGCCTGGGCAACGACCATCGAACTGCTCCGTCAATCTGTGCGTGATGGAAGGAGTAGGTGCTCCTGCCAGGTGAAGAAGAGCGCCGGGGAGGAGAGCAACCAGCTCTCGTCGGCTCACCTGTGATTGAGAGGCGAGGCAAATAGTTTGGAACTGTCTTTTGCCATCGCCGGAGCACTGGACGTCGGCTAAGAGAGGAGGGAGGGTGAGTAGCGTCACTGGAAAAGGAACACGCGGGGGCTGGGCTGATGGTGGTGGACGACGGCGTCGGGTCGCGGCGAGAGAGGAGGATTGGGGGAAGGTGCGGCTCCGGCATCAAGTGTCGCTGGTGGTGGAAAGCCGCAGGGGTGGGGAAGGCGCACATCGGAGGAGCGTTGGCGGTGCGCGGCGGCGTGTCGGGGGCCGGCTGCGACGGCGCATGGCGGGGCCAGCGGCGTGCGACAGCGTGGAGATGCGCTGGGGGTGGAGATGGAAGGCAAGGTCATCATGCAATTTTTTTTCTTTTCTCTCGCCAGTACCGTACCGGTTCTATTGACTTATTAGGGGGACTATGGGTTGGATACCTAAAACACCAGGGACTTTTTTATAAAAACATCGCGACGCTGAACCCGGAGACTCAATCCGTGCTTTATTATTAGGGAGAGATAGTGCAACTTATTTGTGGCAATGCCGTTTAGGTCATATTGGTGTAAAGCGCATGAAGAAAATCCATGCTGATGGGCTTTTGGAATCACTTGATTATGAATCAGTTGATGCTTGCGAACCATGCCTCATGGGCAAGATGACTAAGACTTCGTTCTCCGAAACAATGGAGCGAGCAAAAGATTCGTTCAAAATCATACATACTGATGTATGTGGTCCGATGAATATTGAGGCTCGCAGCAGGTATCATTATTTTCTGATCTTCACAGATGATTTGAGCAGATATGAGTATATCTACTTGATAAAACACAAGTCTGAAACATTTGAAAAGTTCAAAGAATTTCGGAGTGAAGTGGAAAATCATCGTAACAAAAGTAAAAGTTTCTATGATATGATCGCAGAAGTAAAATATTTGAGTTACGAGTTTGGCCTCAGTTAAAACAATGTGAAATAGTTTCACTACTCACGCCACCTGGAACACCACAGTGTAATGGTGTGTCCGAACGTCATAACCGTACTTTATTAGATATAGTGCGATCTATGATGTCTCTTACCGATCTACCACTATCATTTTGGGGTTATGCATTAGAGACAGCTACATTCACGTTAAATAGGACACCATCTAAATCTGTTGAGACGACATCGTATGAACTTTGGTTTGGCGAGAAACCTAAGCTGTCGTTTCTTAAAGTTTGGGACTGCGATGCTTATGTGAAAAAGTTTCAACATGATAAGCTCGAACCCATATCGCAGAAGTAAATCTTCATAGGATACCCAAAAGAAATGGTTGGGTACACCTTCTATCACAGATCCGAAGGCAAGATATTCGTTGCTGAGAATTGATCCTTTCTAGAGAAGGAGTTTCTCTCGAAAGAAGTGAGTGGGAGGAAAGTAGAACTTGATGAGGTAACTGTACCTGCTCCCTTATTGGAAAGTAGTTCATCATAGAAATCTGTTCCTGTGACTACTACACCAATTAGTGAGGAAGCTAATGATGATGATCATGTAACTTCAGATCAAGTTACTACCGAAACCTCGTAGGTAAACCAGAGTGATATCCGCACCAGAGTGGTACGGTAGTCCTGTTCTGGAGGTCATGTTACTTGACCATGACGAGCCTACTAACTATGAGGAAGCGATGATGAGCCCAGATTCCGCGAAATGGCTTAAGGCCATGAAATCTTAGATGAGATCCATGTATGAGAACAAAGTATGGACTTTGATTGACTTGCCCATTGATCGGCGAGCCACTGAGATTAAATGGATCTTCAAGAGGAAGACGGACGCTGATAGTGGTGTTACTATCTACAAAGCTAGAATTGTCGCAAAAGGTTTTCGACAAGTTCAAGGTGTTGACTACGATGAGAGTTCCTCACTCGTATCTATGCTTAAGTCTGTCCGAATCATGTTAGCAATTGCCACATTTTATGAAATCTCGCAAATGGATAAACAAAACTACATTCCTTAATGGATTTATTAAAGAAGAGTTGTATATGATGCAACAAGAAAGTTTTGCCAATCCTAAAGGTGCTAACAAAATATGCAAGCTCCAGCGATCCATCTATGGACTGGTGCAAGCATCTCGGAGTTGGAATATACGCTTTGATAAGTTGATCAAAGCATATAGTTTTATACAGAATTGCGGTGAAGCCTGTATTTACAAGAAAGTGAGTGGGAGCACTACAGTTTTCCTGATAAGTATATGTGAATGACATATTGTTGATCAGAGATAATGTAGAATTATTCTGCAAAGCATAAGGGAATGTTTGAAAGGAGTTTTTCAAAGAAAGACCTCGGTGAAGCTGCTTACATATTGAGCATCAAGATCTATAGAGATAGATCAAGACGCTTGATAAGTTTTTCAATGAGTACATACCTTGACAAGATTTTGAAGTAGTTCAAAATGGAACAGTCAAAGAAGGAGTTCTTGCCTGTGTTACAAGGTGTGAAGATGAGTAAGACTCAAAACCCGACCACGATAGAAGATAGAGAGAGAATGAAAGTCATTCCCTATGCCTCAGCCATAGGTTCTATAAAGTATGCCATGTTGTGTACCAGACCTACTGTATACCCTGCCCTGAGAGTACAATAGTGATCTAGGAGTAGATCACTGGACATTGGTTAAAATTATTCTTAGTGGAATAAGGATATGTTTCTCGATTATGGAGGTGACAAAAGGTTCGTCATAAAGGGTTACGTCGATGCATGTTTTGACACTGATCCAGATGACTCTAAGTCTCAATCTGGATACATATTGAAAGTGGGAGCAATTAGCTAGAGTAGCTCCGTGCAGAGCATTGTTGACATAGAAATTTGCAAAATACGTACGGATCTGAATATGGCAGACCTGTTGACTAAACTTCTCTCACAAGCAAAACATGATCACACCTTAGTACTCTTTGGGTGTTAATCACATAGCGATGTGAACTAGATTATTGACTCTAGTAAACCCTTTGGGTGTTGGTCACATGACGATGTGAACTATGGGTGTTAATCACATGGTGATGTGAACTATTGATGTTAAATCACATGGCGATGTGAACTAGCTTATTGACTCTAGTGCAAGTGGGAGACTGAAGGAAATATGCCCTAGAGGCAATAATAAAGTTATTATTTATTTCCTTATATCATGATAAATGTTTATTATTCATTCTAGAATTGTATTAACCGGAAACATAATACATGTGTGAATACATAGACAAACAGTATGTCACTAGTATGCCTCTACTTGACTAGCTCGTTGAATCAAAGATGGTTAAGTTTCCTAGCCATAGACATGAGTTGTCATTTGATTAACGGGATCACATCATTAGAGAATGATGTGATTGACTTCACCCATTCCGTTAGCATAGCACTTGATCATTTAGTTTGTTGCTATTGCTTTCTTCATGACTTATACATGTTCCTATGACTATGAGATTATGCAACTCCCGTTTACCGGAGGAACACTTTGTGTGCTACCAAACGTCACAACGCTGGGTGATTATAAAGGTGCTCTACAGGTGTCTCTGAAGGTACTTGTTGGGTTGGCGTATTTCGAGATTAGGATTTGTCACTCCGATTGTCGGAGAGGTATCTCTGGGCCCACTCGGTAATGCACATCACTATAAGCCTTGCAAGCATTGCAACCAATGAGTTAGTTGCGGGATGATGTGTTACGGAACGAGTAAAGAGACTTGCCGGTAACGAGATTGAACTAGGTATTGAGCTACCGACGATCGAATCTCGGGCAAGTAACATACCGATGACAAAGGGAACAACGTATGTTGTTATGCGGTTTGACCGATAAAGATCTTCATAGAATATGTAGGAGCCAATATGAGCATCCAGGTTCCGCTATTGGTTATTGACTGGAGACGTGTCTCGGTCATGTCTACATAGTTCTCGAACCCATAGGGTCCGCACGCTTAAAGTTCGATGACGGTTATATTATGAGTTTATGTGTTTTGATGTACCGAAGGAGTTCGGAGTCCCGGATGAGATCGGGGACATGACGAGGAGTCTCGAAATGGTCAAGACGTAAAGATTGATATATTGGACGACTATATTCGGACATAGGAAAGGTTCCGAGTGATTCGGGTATTTTCGGGAGTACCGGGAAGTTACGAGAATTCGTATTGGGCCTTAATGGGCCATACGGGAAAGGAGAGAAAGGCCTCAAAGGGTGGCCGCACCCCTCCCCATGGGCTGGTCCGAATTGGACTAGGGAGGGGGCGCCCCCTTCCTTCCTTCTCCTTTTCCCTTCCCTTTCCTTCCCTCCTACTCCTACTACTTGGAAGGGCTCCTAGTTCTACTAGGAAAGGGGGAATCCTACTCCCGGTGGGAGTAGGACTCCCCTAGGGCGCGCCATAGAGAGGGACGGCCCTCCCCCTCCTCCACTCCTTTATATATGGGGGCAGGGGGCACCCCAAAGACAACAATTGATCTCTTCATCTCTTAGCCGTGTGCGGTGCCCCCCTCCACCATAATCCACCTCGATCATATCGTAGCGGTGCTTAGGCGAAGCCCTGCGTCGGTAGAACATCATCATCGTCACCACACCGTCGTGCTGACGAAACTCTTCCTCAACACTCGGCTGGATCGGAGTTCAAGGGACGTCATCGAGTTGAATGTGTGCAGAACTCGGAGGTGTCGTACGTTCGGTACTTGGATCGGTCAGATCGTGAAGACGTATGACTACATCAACCGCGTTGTGCTAACGCTTCCGCTTTTGGTCTACGAGGGTACGTGGACAACACTCTCCCCTCTCGTTGCTATGCATCACCATGATCTTGCGTGTGCGTAGCAAATTTTTTGAAATTACTACGTTCCCCAACAGAAGGTCCGGGCAGGGTCTGGGCTATCTAGAGAGTTGGCACACTCTTGGACGGCTTCGGTGCAGTAGGGCCGGAAGCTCCGGGATGGCCGGAGGTTCCGATGGCCGGAAGTTCCGGGCAGCGGTCGGAAGTTCCGGGCTTTCCAGAAGCTTGTCCAGGCTTCTTCTTCCTTCTCTTCCATGCTTCCCTTGTGGATGGTGTAGGTGATCCTTGGCGCTTGCACTCCTTCTCTTCATCCGTGCAGCTCTGACAATACCTATGCATGCACGATGGCCGGAAGTTCTGGGCTTTCCAGAAGCTTGTCCAGGCTTCTTCTTCCTTCTCTTCTACGCTTTCCTCGCGGGTGGTGTAGGTGATCCTTGGCGCTTGCACTCCTCCTCATCATCCGTGAAGCTCCAACAATACCTATGCATGCACGATGGAGGGTCAAGTAGTATACCATCCTCGAAGGGGTCAAGTGAGCACGTGGAAAGGAGAGGATTCACATTTATGTATGTGAAGTAGATGTCGCACGTGTCACTTGCCGAATGAACTCTTGACATGGTGATGTCCATAGGATGCTCCGCATCATCCCCTCCCCCTTGGGAAAGATCTGACCTCGGATCGAAATCCAAATCACCATGGGAAAGAGATGGTGTCGCCGTGTAGTAGTGGTCGATCACCAAGTTCTCGTCATCTTGAAGCTTGAAATGGGCACTCTCCAATGTCGCACCGTCTCGTGATTCCTTCAAAAGGAGCAAGGAGAACAAACACTTGGAAAAACAAATGCGGTTAGCGTTAGTGCAAAACCAAGCATTCAAGAGGTGATTCACCGAACAAGTGTTGTCATCAAGCATAGCATATGGTGTGACAAAGGATTGTGACATGGCATGTAAGCACATAAATTGAGCACAAAGAAGGACATCATGGAAACAAGCATGTAAATGTGAGGTAGTGATGCAAATATGTGTAACAAGAGAAGAAGCATCTACCTCAAGTTCATAGAAAGCATTCACAAATTGCTCAATGAAAGGTCTATGGTAGGCATATGAATCATTCACAACACCAAATAAAATGAAGTGTCTGAACACATGGGTCAAGTGCAAGACAATCCAAGCATAATGTGCATGGGGTGTAATGAACATCGTGTGGCACTCAACACAATGGAAAGAGCAATTGTTCATCATGTGTGAGGCAATCGAGGCAAGCATGTAGCAATCAATGGGACATGGCATATGTGAAGTGATGACATTGTTGCAACCAAACATATGAGAGGAGCAAGTAATCCAAGAATTGGATGCAACACACAAGGCATATATATCATGATGCATGGAATGGTGAAAATGACAAGTCGAAGCAAGATCTCTAACAAGTGTGCAATCAAGTGGTCCAAGTCTCATGGTTTGGGGGTTCTCAAAAGAGAAGGATATCACCTTGAAAGCATGTCCTTGTGCGTCCTTCACAATGCCGAAGTACAAGCAAGTGCGATGTAGAATCGTCGTGGTAGGAGGTGGTTCGCTCTCAAGAGCTCGGATTGTCAACTCACACGACGTGGAAGTTGACATAAGGTCCAAGTATCCTACACATGCACATAACAAAACAAAGAACATATGCGCATGGTAGATAAACACATCATCCATCATGATGGTTCTTCTCTTGCACATAACCATTAGAAGCACAAGTGCGTGAATAATATGATGCAACAATGGCAATATTCATGGCACTAGGTATATGGTGCAAAGAGGTAAGACAAGCATGCTTCACAAAACATATGTCCAAATCTCCAAATATATGCGAGAATGCTATGGGGGCAATCTCATTAGCAAGACTAAAGGCATAGTTGCACTCAATACATGGCAAATCATCTAGCATGAGAGAGGCAACATATGGAGATATATGACAAGAAGCAATAATAATACATGACATATCCCAAGCACGAACACAAAGCAAGATCATAGTAGAATCATAGGCATGGGGCACAAAGCAAATATGGCAATAACAAGTGATATCTCCACCAAGCTTGCAAATACACATACAAGTATTAGAATCAATCATCATGTGTAATGCAAAGCATGGGTCACAAATGCATGGCAAAAGCATAAGAATGAGTATATCATGCAAAGTGAACATGGCAAGATGGGCATAGAATATGTAATGAACAATAACCCATAGCCAAGTGAGGGTCATGTAGAAGAAATGCGCGAAGAGAGCGGTGGAAAAGACAATCCATGGGGTCCCAAGTCATCATTGCTATCTAGAGCTCGTTTTGTCAACTCGTGGGATTGCGAGGTTGACAAGTATTCATGGGTACCTACACAAAAGAGACACAAACCAAAGGAATTGTGCGCATGGTAAATGTAGACATCATCCATCATGATGTGTATTTGCACGTGGAAGTTAGCACAAGATAAGCATCGCTCAAAGAAATTTGATGCATGGTATAAGAACATGTCATCCATCATGAAAGAATAGTTATTGTGTATGACACGATGGGGATGCAAATTTAGCATACAAGTATATGGCACATCAATAGCATGTTTATTCATGGGGAGCATCTTGTGCACACAAGTATCGGGATCATGCAATGAATGGGATGAATCAAAATCTCCTAAAATGTATGAGGAAACTATAGGGGTCTCCTCATCAGAAATATTGGAAACATCATATGGAGAAAATGGAAAACATCCAAAACAACGCATATCCAATCCTAGGTGGTCATGGCATGGCATATGAGATAAAAGATGCAAAGGGAGCATATCAATATCATCACAAGAAAAACAAATGCCAATAACCATGGGATTGTCATATATGCCATATGTGCAAATTGGGTTCATTTTAATGGCATATGCATAGTCACTACGATGAGATTGCAAATATGACATATGATGGATCTCATGCATAGCATATGACAAGTCAAGCGAATGGGCAAACATGATGTGACCGAGAGAATTATCACAAGAAATCCTATGTAACATGGCATCACAACTAATAGACTCCACATGGCAATCATCATACTCATCATAAATGAGCAAGAAATCATCACATGAGGAAGTCGCACTAGCATGAAGCATGTAAATAGGTGGATCAACATCATGCAGGCAATCAGTGTCAAGAATGTCCACTAGTGGGACTAGAGCATTACCGTCACCTATGTTACCGTTTTCATTCCATTCAAGTGGTGTAGGTGAGGTGGAAAAGACCAAATGGTGGTCAATATCATCATCTTGATGGAACCATGTTGGGGGTGCATCATATTCCACCATGGCCATCGTCTTGTCCAAAGGTAGGACGATGTCGTCGAGAATCGGCGCGTCATCATATAAGGGACCTAGCACCAAATGAGAAGACACAATAGAAGTAGAGGTCAAGTCGTTAGTGTTGAAAGTGGCATTTCATGACCTATCAACTATCTCACTCTCTCTATGTGGTGGTTCACTCACTCCCTCAAAATAGGTGCACTCAAACTCACATATGGTGGAGTCACTCATCTCACTCAAGTGGTGGGGGTTGTGACTCTCCTCATATGGCAATTGTGGCAACACATCATATATGGGGCTAGTGGTGAAGTCACTCTCACTCTCAATATGGTGGAAAAAGTCACTTAAGTCATCATATGTCGCCGTGGTCGAAGGGAAAATCCCATGCTCAACCATCTCATCATCGTCACAATGGATGAAGTCCGAAGATGGCACATCATCACTCTCGCCTCCTAAGATGGAAGCATCATCCTTGCTCGCCACCTTGTCGCTCGCCTTCAAAGCTTGGACCTCAAATGGCTTCGTAGTTGTAGTCGTCGCCGCACCGTCTTGACAAAGAGTCGAAGTAGACTTGGCACCATCAATGCCATAAAGAGGGATGGCGGTGAAGTCGAACTTGGGAGCATCGTCTTGGAGCTTGTCAGGATTGGACATCGTGGTGGTACTAGCCTCATGCTTGTTCTCATGGAGCTTGGTCATCATGAAGTGAGCTTGGGATGGAGAAGCATTGACCTTCATGAGTTCTTCTTCTGCCTTGAGAGCACCAATGTAGTTGTCGTCGAGGGACTTGTAGTTCATAAGGAAGATCGTCTTGGAGATGTCGTTGTGCAATCCCATCATGAAGTGGAACTTCATCGAAATGGGGTCCTCCACGTCGGCTCGTCGTAAGGCAATCTTCATCTCCTTGAAGTACTCGTCGATGGACTTGGATCCTTGGATGGTGTTCTCCAATTGGTGTAGAAGTTGTTCAGTGTAGGTTGGAGCACGAACTCTCGCCGCAAAGCTTTCTTCGTCTTGGGCCAACTCATGTTGTAGCTCTCCGAAGGTGTGTGAAGCCACCATGTGTACGCGTAGTCGTGGAAGTTCCTTGTTGCGCACTTCAATCGATCTTCGGGACGAACTTGATGTAGCTTGAGGTAGTCGTCCATGAGGTGCTCCCACTCGAGATACTCCTCGGGTTCTTGAGTTCCATAGAAAGGAATCTCGTGGTCGGTGTCGAGGTCGTAGTAGCTTGTGGAAGTCACAGACTTGAGCTTGGGGAGCTTCTCTTGAGAATAGTCTTGAGGTGCTTGTTGGCAAAGATGTCGTATGTCCGTAGGTGAAGATGCCTTGAAGTCGCTTGGTGAAGATGACAAGGGGGATGGTGAAGTCGTTGAGCGGTTGTTGGTGTTGAGCTCTTGACCTTCACGTCCTTGTTGGTGATGGTGTCGATGCCGATGTGATCTTGCCGGAGATGGTAGCTCGGAGGCATGTGTTCTGGAGCGTCTTCTTGAAGATGAGGAAGACCGCTTGTAGGACTTGATGAGGGCCTTGATCTCCTCCATTTGAGCTTGCATGTTGGCGTTGTTGGAGTTGTTCGTGGCATCGAACTCATCGTTGTTGTTGTAGACCTAAGGTGAAATGCCTTGCCTATCCATCACTCCAAGAGAAAAATGTGAGTGGTAAAAAGAGAAGAACGAATACCAAATGTACCTTGACCGAAGTTGAAAGTGGATCAATGATCACTCCAATGTGGACAAGGAAATAGCACAATTGGTACCAATTCTTGTTGGTTTCTCACACCTACAAAAATAAGGCTTATGGTGCAGCTCGATGAGGATAGTGGCACAAAAATTTGGTGCAAAATGTTAGCAAGGGTCAATAATGTTGAAATAGATTCACAAATTCACAAGTGTAACAAGTAGACCAATAGCAATGAATGGCACACGGAAACACACACACGGATATATAAATGGGGTCGTGCAACCAAGGATGAGCACAAAATGTGGAATCCATGGAAAACGCTCGTGTTGCACAACTCAAGAGAGACGCTAGCACGATTGCTCAATAGGCGGACACGTCACTTGTGCACAACCTATAAGATGCAAAATGGAACGACTTCTATCCCAAGTATGATATGTATATGATGTTCCGGTGGTATGATCCAAGATGATCGGATATGACAATCTTATGCAATGTGGTATGATGCTATGGCACTTGCTTACAAGCTTCTTGCTCTCTCTTTTTCTTTGCTTAAAAGCTTACTCTTTTTTATATGTATGGCCACTTTGCGAAATGCACAAACCAAGATAGCAATTGTATATATGTGGGAACAAACTTGAGGCACACGAGATGATATGATACCAATATGGTATGGTATGTATGTAATGGAAGGTGTAGACCACTAATGTGCACAAGTAACGTTGCCGGCAATACTCAAATGGCTAGTCTCGATAGGCAAGTAACGCAAAATGGGCTAGGGGTTATAAATGCAATGGCAAGGGAATATACAATGGAGGGGTACCACGATACCAAGATGATATGGAGGTTACCGTCCGCGGTGATGATGAGTGGCGGTGATCTTGATGGAGATACCAAGATGATGGAGACTCGTCCCTAAGTAGGCGAAACACCTTAGGAAACAGAAAAACCGCGAACTCAAAATCTCAAATGTCAAATGGTGGTATCGGGATGTGGTGGTGGTTGCGATGGGTTTTGCGAGTAGGCAATGCGGAAGTGGAGGTTATGGTTGTGTACTATATACGGTGTCGGAGTTGGAAGCACGGTCCCTAAGTATCCGAAACACCTTAGGAGACACAACTCACAACACAAACAAAATTGGGTTAAGTCGGTGTGGAAGAAGTGTATGGTTGGTAAGCCTATGCGGAAGTGGTGGTGGTGGTTGATGAAGAAGCAATCGTCCCTAAGTAGCCTAGACACCTTAGGAGACTCAAATCACTCCTCAAGCAACCACTAATGCGATGGGGAACAAAATTGGTTAGGTTACGGAAGTCGGTGATGGTGTAGTGGATGATATGGTGGAAGGCCTAGGCAAAGATGCCAAAAATACAAAAAAATGATGGGGTCAAAAGGTGGCGAAACCAAGGTGAGGTCCTCGGGCACGTCGATAGCTTCAAAACGAGCCAAAGAACACTCAAATCGGAGTTCAGAGTGAAAAGTTTTGATGAAATCGGTGAAAGAGGTTGATGCTGAAATTTCGGGGAAAGTTTCTGGTTAGGCCGGAAGTTCCGGGCTCCGGAAGTTCCAGGGGTGTTGGGGATATCACTACTGGGCGTAAACCGGCCTATCTGGGCCGGGTTAACTTCATCAGTAGTTAAGTATGTTAAAGCCCAAGAAGGCAGATGAGGGCTCAAGGCCCATAGTCGGTTCAAGGCCTGTAGCCGTAAACCGGCGTTGGTATTTAACTTGTACTGTAAGTTAGGAATAAGTAGAGACCAAACCGGACACATCTATGAGCCGGTATTGGGACTCTGTGAACCGATGGGCGTCACCCATGTATATAAGGGGACGACCCGGCGGCGGTTCAAGGATAACAGACAACAACTCGAGACATAGGCGAAGCTTGTTTGCTCCCTAGACATCGAAACCCCATCAATTCCATCACAACTAGACGTAGGCTTTTACCTTCATTGAAGGGGCCGAACTAGTATAAACTCTCTTGCGTCCCTGTGTCTACTTTAACCCCTTCAAGCTAACCCGTCGCGATGGCTCCACGACTAAGTCCTTTCTCTAGGACATCTGCCGTGACAATTCCACGACAAGGGAGGTGGCCGGAAGTTCCAGGAGTCGCGGAAAAAGTCTCGGGGAAGCCGGGGGATTTTGGGTAAACTCTCTTTTTAGCCCGGAAGTTCCGGGGCTAGGACGGAAGTTCCGGGGGTCGTGGAATTTCTTCCGGGACGAACCCTAAATTCCAGATCTAAGAATGGGGGCGAAAAAACTCGATTTTCAGGGTCAAAATTGGGGATATTTCATGGATAGAAATGGGGGAAAAGATGGGGAATGCTAGATCCACTTGAGACACAACGAATCCATGGATCAAAATCAACAAAACATCATCCAAACCAACAAATCAAAAAAACCGAGGCTATTTTTGTGGGGATTTTCGAATTTAGGACGAAATCAAGCAAAAGAAGGCTAGAAAACAAAGAAGGAGGCTCTGAAATCGTGATCAACCTGGCTCTGATACCAAGATGATGTAGGGTAGAACCCTAGTGGCCTGATCTTTCATGAAAGGAGTGAATCCCGCGATGAACATGAAGAACACGAGGAGGGAAATGAGGGGAAATCACGAGGGGAACACAAGAGAACACTCAAACCAACAAGAATGATCACACATGCGCTAGATCCATGAACACAAAGGGAGATACAAGATCCAAAGTCAACAACGAACGATACAAGAGGTAACCGGTCTTCTCTGTGAGGAGGTCTTGAATCCACAGGGGGATCTTCCCATAGAAAGGGGGCTTGAATCCAAAGGGATCTTCTCCGAAGAGGCCGCGGTCTCTCGCACGGAGGAGATCCGATATGGATGAGCGTAGCTCTATCTCTCAAATGAGCTATCACAACGCTGACCCTAGAAAGGAGGAGGTGGAGGAGTATATATAGTCTAGGTCCACAAAGGGGTAAGTGAGGGGCGAAAGGGTACATGGGCTTCGGCCCGAGTGTCTGCACGCAGGCAGGGCCGGAAGTTCCGGGGACGACCGGAAGGTCCGGGCCCTGGAGGTTCCGGGCGAAGGTCCGAGCAGGGTCCGGGCTATCTAGAGAGTTGGCACACTCTCGGATGGCTTCGGTGTAGCAGGGCCGGAAGCTCCAGGATGGCCGGAGGTTCCGGTGGCCGGAAGTTCCGGGCTTTCCAGAAGCTTGTCCAGGCTTCTTCTTCCTTCTCTTCTACGCTTCCCTCGCGGGTGGTGTAGGTGATCCTTGGCGCTTGCACTCCTCATCATCCGTGAAGCTCCAACAATACCTATGCATGCACGATGGAGGGTCAAGTAGTATACCATCCTCGAAGGGGTCAAGGGAGCACGTGTAAAGGAGAGGATTCACCTTTATGTATGTGAAGTAGATGTCGCACGTGTCACTTGCTGAATAAACTCTTGACATGGTGATGTCCAAAGGATGCTCCGCATCAGATATTGCCTTTGCTATAAAAGAACAAGGATGTATCTGCCTTGGATGATGTAAACCCAAGATGTTGTAGCTGCATGCTCAACCTAGAATACCATGCTCTTGGAGCCTGCTTTAGACCATATAAGGCTTTATCCAACTTACATACATAATGTGGTGTGTTGTGATTTTCATAACCTAGTGGTTGCCGCATGAACACTTCTTCCTCAAGAACACCATGAAGAAACGCGTTCTGAACATCTAGCTGTTTTAAGCTCCAACCTATGGAAATAACAATGGACAAAACAAGATGAATAGTAGTTTCTTTAACAACGGGGCTAAAGGTATCATCATAATCAATTCCAAACCGCTGCTTAAAACCCTTTGCAACCAACCTTGCCTTGTACCTGTCTATACTTCCATCAGATTTTCTTTTAATCTTGTATACCCACTTACAATCAATTACGTTAGCACCACGTTGCAGTGGTACTAAATGCCAAGTCTGATTTTTTATAAGTGCATTATATTCATTATCCATTGCTTCCTTCCAATCCTTGTTAGCAAGAGCATCATGCAGATTGATAGCTTCACCAGTAGTGGCAAGAAAAGCACGCTTAGTTGGATTATACTTTATTGTACCATCACTGTATTGTTTTTCCTTGACAATACCTGACCGAGACCTTGTGTGTTGATGAGGAGGTGAAGGAGCCATAGGAACAGCTGCAGTTGACTGTAACGCAGAAGATCCGGCTGTTTCATCGTTGTCCACAGAAGGTCCAGGGTGATGGGGCTCCTGATCCGAGGAAGATTGGCACTGCTCCTCGTCCGACGCGCAGCCAGGATCGACTGGCGAATCGGAACCATCCGATGGGTCCCGCATTATCGTGGTGTGGTCGGTTGTTGGGTCCCCAGGTGACGTGGCGGCCAAAGACTCGCTTCCCCCCGCGCGCCTCGCCCGATGGGCGTCTCCGGCGTGCGGGCGAGGGTTGGCGTGACGCGCCTAGACCAGTGCGGCCCACCCGGTCTGCCGCGCTGTCGGCCACCAGGGGGCGCAGCAGGGGCGAATATGTGCGGGGTCGTGCGCCGCCCAGCGCTGCAGTCTGTCGCGAATCCATCTGGGATCGTGCGCCGTCAGCATGATCAGCACCGGGAGCCGTGCCTGGTTTGTCCTGTGTGCACATAAATTGACGACTGGAATCTGCACAAAAGTCATTAGAAACACAATTTTCTTCGGATTTTTCACATGATCATGATCAGTTAATTCACCCCCGTGATCGGGATGTGTGGCATAGTCTGGTAGAAGTGCGATTTCTGCACGAAGCAAAGCGCCCGCATTGGGATGAAGTTTGGAAAAAGGAAAGAGTGTCTCATCAAAGATAACATCACGAGAGATATAGATGCGTCCAGTAGATAGTTCAAGACACTTGTATCCTTTATGAAGATTACTGTATCCAATAAAGACACATTGTGTTGAGCGAAACTCGAGCTTGTGACGATTGTATGGACGTAAATTGGGATAACAAGCACACCCAAATTTTTTGAGATAATTGTAATCTGGCTTGTGATGATACAATTGTTCTAAAGGAGTGGAGTTGCCAATCACCTGACTGGGAAGGTGATTGATAAGATATGTAGCTGTGATAAAGGCCTCGTCCAAATACTTGAGGGGCATGGACGCATGAGCTAAAATGGAGAGACCAACTTCAATGATATGACGGTGTTTGTGTTCAGCAGAGCCATTCTGCTGATGAGCATGAGGGCAAGACACATAGTGAGTAATCCCAATGCTACAGAAAAAGGAGTTAAGTTTTTCATACTCCCCTCCCAGTCACTTTGGACTGATATAATTTTCCTATCAAAGTGTCTCTCAACAAGTTTCTAAAATTCTTGGAAGATGGAGAAGACTTCAGATTTATACTTAAGCAAATAAATCCATGTAAACTTGTTGTAATCATAAATGAAACTAACATGATATTTTTTTCGACCAAAAGAATCTGTGGCATGACCCCATACATCACTGAAAATCAGTTCTAAGGGAGCATGAGACACACTAGTAGACTTAGGATAAGGAAGCTGATGGCTCTTGGCACATTGACAGGCTTCACAAACAGACTCATTATTTGAACTATGTGAGAAAGGAAGATTGTCTTTATTGACTACTTGCCTAACTATGACTGATGAGGGATGTCCTAATCTTTGATGCCACCTTGCCAAAGAGGGCTTGATGATGGAATAGACTCGACGATGCTTGCGTCTAAGTGCTCCGAATGAGATGGGGTAGAGACCTCCAATGCATCTACCGTGATAGAGAAGTGCCCTCGTTGCCCGATCCTTGATGAAAAAATAGCGAGGGTGAGTTTCAAAGAAAACATTGTTATCGGTGGCTAAACGAGACATAGAGGCAAGATTTTTATTAGCTTGAGGAACATGGAGAACATCCTTAAGAACTAGATCACGTTGAAGATGAGGGAATTAAGTGAACCTTGACCGATGTGACAAATATCCATACCTTTACCGCTGGCGGTGTGGATCTGGTCGTTGCCGTGATACGTCTCGCGAAGAGCAAGTTGCTCTAGCTCATTGGTGACGTGGTCCATAGCACCGGAGTAAACATACCAGACGCCATCCCCGCCTTGCTCGCGCATAGCAGCTGCAACCAAACGAGCATCCAGGACAAAGTTTTCATCAAACCAATGCCAACAGTCAATAACCTCATGACCGGCCTTCTTGCAGAGCTGACACCGAGGGCGGCCACGTGATGTGGAGTTGCGACGGCCACTGTTGGAGTTGAAGCCGCCACCCCCATTGTTGTTGCCATGGCCGCCACTCTCGTTGTTGTGGCCATAGTTGCCACCAGAGCGGGCACCATCGCCCGAAGAAGCACCACGTCCGCGGCCACCGCCACGGTTGGCGCCCTGGTGACCACGACCATGGTGGCGACCCCGTGAAGTGGAGTATGCAGAGGATTGCCGGAGATCGCTGCCATGGAGGAGGGTGAGGCGGGCATCAAAACTGAGCAGCTGACTGTGCAGCTCTAGAACCGTGATGGGTTCCACCCGGGTAGCAAGAGCGGAGATGATGGGATTGTACTCCATGTCAAGTCCAGCAAGGATCTTGGAGACGATCTCCGGATCGGAGAGCGCCGAAGAAGTGCAGGCGACTTCATCGGTGAGGGTCTTGATTTTGCCAAGGTACCCTGCCATGGACATGTTACCTTTTTTAAGGTTGGTGAGCTCGATGTAGGTGTTGATCGCCTGCGCTTGGCTCTAGGCAGCGAACATGTCGTTGATGGCGCGCCACACCTCGGCCGGCGTCTGGAGCATGGACACCTGGGAAAGGATCTCACGGGAAAAGGAACCCATCAAGAACCCTTGAAGTTGTTGCTGATGTGCATACCAGAGAGTGCGCGCGAAGTTGACGACTTGCTCTTCTTTGCCATCCTTGGTGATGGTGAGAGCAGCCGGCGGTGGCGAGCTTGTCGCGTCGAGGTGGTGCTTCATCTGGGCACCCTTGATCTGGGGGAGCACGATGGCCTTCCATAGCAGGAAGTTCCCCCTTGTCAGCTTCTCCTGTGGTGGCGATCCGAGGAAAGTATTGGTGGATGTGGATGAGGAGGCAAAGGTGGAGGCGGAGGAGGTGGTGGTGATCGCGCCCATGGTGCTGGGCGACATGGCGGCGGAGGTGGTAGACATGGCTCGGTCGCGAAGGTAGCTAGATGCGATCTCTTTCAATCTAATGAGGAAGAGGCTCTGTTACCATGTAAAATAGTTTGGGAAGCGTAGAACCCTTTGTCTCGGGCCGCATTATTAGGCAAAGCCTTGATGCATAAGTTACAGAGAGATCGAGAGAGAGAGATTGACCAGGAGGAGAGAGATCGACCAGGAGGTCGTTACAGGAGATAAAGGAGAAGAAGAGATAGAGTTTAGATACAAGTTAAACAGCCTCCCCTGTCTCCTATACAATTATTCTAACAGTGCTAGCCGCCAATGGCTATATATAGAAGAAATAACCAGCCACCTCCCCTGCTGTTCAATGTGTCTGATCACACCCACTTGTTCTCCTCTTCTCCTCTCCACAACACATACCACTCGTCCTCCCCAAAGAAGCGCATGTGCAAAAAAGCCCCCTCTAGTAGTGCTTGGAATCGCGTCCTTGGCATAGCCGTAGCATGCATCACAACATCGTCATGACCTTTTAAGTATGCCATTGCAACATCGTTGGAGCAGACAGGCCACCATCGCAGCATCGCCGCTGCCATCAAAGTACGTCATCACAACATCGTCAAAGCAGCTGAGCTAGCATTGCAGTATGCCTCACACCCATCACCTTGACCGTCGAATCACGTCATCACGACACTGCATTTACCATCAAAGCATGCCATTGTGCATCGCCGCTGACATTAAAGCACGCCGAGCAGCTGGGATGCCATCGCAACATCGCTACTGCCGTCGATGCGTGCTGGAGCAACATCATCAAAGCAGCCGAGACACTGTCCCAGCATGCATTGAAGCATGCCATCGCATCATCACCAGAGTAGCCAGGCCATCGTCCCAACATCGTCAACATCGTCAACAGACAAGACACCGTCGCAACATGCCTCGTAGTGCAACACTATCTTATCGACTTGCAGCGCGGCTACCCTTGTATGCAGCAGCCACTCTGTTGTTGGTCTTTGGAGCACCTCATGTGTGTGCACTTGTGGCTGGCTTTTGGCAACGTGGTTGTGCCCCCATCTGGCAGTTGTGCCCCTTATTCTCCTTGGGGTTCGCTTGGAGGAGCTCGAGAAGACCATCCATGGCAGGTAAAATCCCACGGAATAGATGACACAAGAAAGATGAGAGAAGACGTTGGATGTGTTTGGTTGCCTGCATCCTCTCGAGCTTGGCCATGGGGATGCAGTTTGGCCCATTTGGTTGCCCGTGAGCACTGTTGGACCTGCACAACATGGAACTTAAAACAGTGCTCGGCCTGGCTTAGGAGGAACGCTCGAATTGGTTGTTTCTAGCTAGCCAGGCCCGAGCGGGCCGAATCTAGTGCATGTGGTGGCTCTGATGATGCAGGTTGATAAGAGTGTCTGATGACGCCTCCTTAATCTTTTATATCTAAACAGCTACCAGCCACTAATCTATTTTTCTTAACATGTAAACGTGCCATCGCAACATGTAACATGCGTGAAAAAGACCCACCTTAACATGCAACCATGCATATCATATATAGTAACAAATCCACCAACATAGCAAACATGCATGATCATTTCCGCTCTATTATGCTATTTGTATTTAATAAATATTTTGCAATTATAAAAATGATCAAACACAATAAATCATATGTATTTCCACTTTTTGTTATCATATGAGGTAAACACACCAGAGTGCCTAAACTTGTACTGGGCGGTCACTTTGGCTCCTAAAGCTGTAAAATATATGAAACTTGGTTGTGCGTGCAAACACGGTGCTTCCTCCCATATTTACATGTTTAGCCAAGTTCGAGCACCAATTTCATGTATTTTGCAAGTTCAGATAGCAAAGTGCCTATCCAACGCAAGTTTAGGCACCCCAGTGTATTTTCCTTCTATCATATTATTACTCAAAATATTCATGTTCGTACAACAAAATCTCCTTACAATATATTGAATAATATTCTCGCAATAACGTGTAGAGTATCATCTAGTTTCTTCAATCCTAGGTCCGCCATGCGTACAACAATGCATCATAGGGAAGTTAATCAGCGAATTGCTCTTGCCAGGGTGCCTGATAAGACTGAAATCCCCACATGTGCCAGTGAACAGATAAAATAACGAAATACCATGTGCGCAAGATGTTCGTCAGTGACATTGTGTGCACACGTGTACACATGCTTTTTGAATGGTGGTGAGTGATGACGGTGCCGGACGACGTATTCACGAGTAGTGTGGCCACGCTGACGTTGTGTCTGTAAACCCAGCAACAGCCATGGGCACATCGTCCGAACGACTGATGGACCGAGCAGCGACGGGAGAAAACAGCGGGCTGCACGGGAAGTAAGTATCATCCATCGCTATAGCGTCCGTGCTCGGGGAGAGTCCGCCGCCGGCCGGCAAGTACACCGCGCGATCACTCGAGCTGATCGCTTCCACGAGCAGCAAGGACGACGACGACGACGACGATGGAGCCTTCACGGGAGCACATGGCAAGCCGCACGAGATCCCCGTGTCCAGGCCCGTGCTCACGTCCAGCGGGCTCGGCGTACGCCCGCCGTCAGGGTCACTCGGGCTCGCTCCGACGGGCGGCGGCGACAAGGACGAGGACGACGGAGCTGCAGGCGCAGCTCCTCCGATCACCATGGCCAGGCACGAGGCCATGGTGTCGTCATCCAATTCGGCGTGTTGAGGTTGAGGATCGAAGTGGCCGCTCCTTGTAGCTTCTCCGGGAGGCACTGTTTGTTGCTGGCACTTGTGCTCGTGCATGTAGGTGATCTGGAACATAGGACGATGGCCGCTGCTACTATCGTGCTGTTGCACCGTCTTCTTCGCCCTGCAGCCGCGGTCATGGCTAAACATGCATTTGTAGTAGGACCTGCATGCATATACAGTTAGAGAGGCTGCGGTCATTTCAATCTTACTATCTATGAGGGAGCATTTGAGCTCGAGAGCAGAAACAGAACGCCATCTTTGGATTGTGGGTAAGACAAAGGTTCATGTCTAGATTACTGTCTATTAACTTTAATTTGTAAAGTTTGATCAAATATCAGTATCTATAATACTAAAAATAAATAAAATACAAAAATACATTTCATGGTGGATCTAATGGTAATACATTTGAAGTATTATAGATGTTGAGTTTTTCTATAAATTTGATCAGGGGTAAAAGAAGGTTGACTTCTGAACAAATTTATACACCTGTGCTTAATTCATTTATTTTGATCGACAAAGCTCAGAAATTTATACACCTTTTAATTTGGAACTTGGGGGCGGGGTGGACACTAGAAATACATAGTTGGTCCAATTCCAAAAACAAATAAATACATTGTTGGTACTAGAATGTTGGAAATAGTAAACAAAATAGTTATGGTCAACTAGAAGAAAGGAAACAAGTTAGAGACTCCTCAAAAAGTAGAAAATCTGACCATGTGTTTTTTATAATTTTATTTCTGTTTTTTGCAAAGCAAAGATGGTCTTATAAGAGTTGGACAATTTTATATGAACTAGTAAACAAAAAGTTTTTGACATTTAAGAAAATTCAAATTGGTGTAGACCCAACAAATCACTAGTTCCAACCATGGGTGGAGCGAAATCCTGCGATGGCTATTCATTTAAGTTTTCAGGTAGCACTCCCCGCAAAAAAAAAGCCTTCCGGTAGCACCACCAGATCTTTAACATTTTACTAAGTATGAATTTTTAAAGTTTGAATTTAAAAATTTTAATGTTCCCTTAAATTTCTGAATTTCAAATATTTGAAAAGGTTTAACTTCTAAAAATTGAGTTTCTCAAAATTTCAAACTTTGAAAGTTACACCATGAACAAAGTTGGTCCTGTAATTTCTAAAAGTTACCAAAAATGTGCAGTTTGACCAGGAGTTGAATTTCTTAAATGGAATGTTTGCCTGACTCGACTAACCAGTTTTGTAGTCTAACATATTTATCCAGCATCCCTTCGGTTTTTATTTCAAAGTGTGCACACCTTTTATAAAAATCATGGGTTTGGGCTACTCATCATCAAAGGTGTGCACCTTCTAAAATTTGACCTATGGATGTATCTTATAGTAGACCTATGGATGACTATATGAGTCTAATTAGATACTCCCCCATCTCTGAAAAGAGGGTCTATAACTTCTTTCTGAAGTCAAATATTGTAAAATTTGACCAATTTTGTAGCAAAAATTATTAAGACCTATGCTACCAAATTTGATATCATTAGATAGTCATTAAAATAAAATTTCATATTATATCAATTTTAGATTGTAGTTATTGATAGTTTTTCCTATAAACTTGGTCAAACTATGTATCGTTTGACTAAAGAGAAAGTTTATAGCCCCTTTTTTTCATAAATAAGGAATGGTACCACATACGTAGAAGCGCTGGAAGTCTTAGCACTTCACCTTGCAAATTTTCTTTTGTGAATGTTCTTTTGTCCGTATTTTCTCCATTGGTAACCATCACTGTGAGGCGAGGCTGTAATCTCCTTCTTGGTAACCTCGTTTTCTCGGCCCTTCCTGGGGGGAGCAACCTCTCCACCACTATATTGTTCCATGGAGACAACAGCACAGGAATACCCATCTGGTAAATGAAGAAATCACAAGAGTACATATAGCCAGGAAAAATGACAAGAGTCATCAGTGGCGTACCAGATACGCATGTCCTTCGCCGGAGCCCGCTCATCGATGCTACCCTCAGTGATCGTTGCCGCTGGCGATGCCATCCTGTCTACCACCGGTCTGCTGCTCTCTCGAGAACTGAGCATGAACAGAGACACCATGAACACCCGGGAGAGTTCCTGGCTCATCGCTGCGGCCCTCTCCTGTCCACGTCCGTCGAGAGGGCTGCGGCGCAGCAATGCCAGGAGCCTCGCGTTGAGATTATACCCTCCGACGAGCTCCTGAGATAGTTGTTCTATGGCCTCTTGCCCGAAGGCCATATTGAGAGTGTGAGTCGCACGAGGTTTCAGCGACTGCAGTATTGTAGGACTTGGAGGTGGTCTAGCAGCTGAAGCTATTTATATTGGGGAGACGGACACGTACACTACACCGAGTCAATAATGAGGGTATGATCACCTCCATGCAAGTAGAAACAACAACTCTGTTTAGGGCATCTTCAACAATTGTAAGATAAATGTTGGTAAATTTGCTAACTAGAACATAGCAATGATATGGCATGTATTAAATGTGAAGAGAGAGCAAAGTTATATGTAGGTTAGGCTGGTCATAGTGGGGAGTAACTTAGATTAGTGTCATGCATATGACACTAGTCTAAGTTATTACCTTCATAATGCAAAGTAACATATTAGTAGTATCATAGATGGCTTCATTTATTAACTCGTAGACTTATCTTGTCTTGGAAAGTGTTATGTTACATTAACATATTATGTTACCACCTCTCATTAATTACTTGCCACATAAGCAGAATTTTTTCGAAGTGCGTTATGTTACTAGCTAAGTTACTCCCACTATGACTAGCCTTAACCAACAACCTTTGCACAAACTCCAAGGTAAAATAGAGAGCAATCACATTTATTTTCTCACCATCTATTGGATAGCTTACATACAACCCATTGGAGTAGTTGTATGATAGCTTGTTGGTTGATGACATGAACATTTTACCAACAAGACTAACATACAACCTGTTGGAGATGCTCTTACTGGTCATATGTTCCCACGTTATTGTTGGTCCCACGCGCAGCACACGCACCACGTTATTGTTGGTCCCAAGCGCAGCAGCACGTCTGTATCCTTTCCCTCCTCCTTCTCCATCGTTGTCGCCGGGGGCCATTCGCAGCTACATCTCACAAGGGCCGGCAGTTGCTGCGACCATGAGTCGCGCGCGAGCTTCCACGGCGCCCACAGGAGGGGACGGGGGTGATGCAACCGTGGAGTGCAGATGCTGGATCCATGGCGCGCAGATGTTGTAACCATGGGCAGGAGATGCTGGAAGCCACAACTTCCAACGGTGACCACACTGGCAGAGATGCTGCTACCCGGCACGGCGGAGCTGCAAACGTAGTTCAGCGGAGTTACAACCGTAAGCCGGTGGAGTTAAAGCAAGCAAAACAAATGTTGGAACCGGCGACAGCCGTGCCGCGACGGCCACGGCGGCGATACATCATTGCTGGAACCAGCAAAAAATTTTGCTGGAAGCAGCGCTTTTTTTATACGACCCAGTAACAATGATTCATAGTTTTTCACGAAACAACAAGTACTTTGGCTGAAACCATTTTTTTGTTGCAAGCATAATTTCTTTTGTTATCATCATTTTGATTTTTGTTGGAACAAACATCCATTATTTTTGTTACCATCGTCTTGGATTTTTGCTGGAACCAGCGTATTTTCTTAGTACAACTGTTCTTCCGTTTTGCTGGAACCAAAGCACCTTTTTGATTGCGATTTGACGATGGCAAGCGTGTCGGTGGTGAGCGTCGACGGCGAGGGATGGGGGCCGTTGCCACTGGAGCTGCAACCGCAGGCCACAGTTGTTGCATGCATGGAGTCAGCGACAAGTGCAGGCAGCGACCGGCAGCGCTCGGCGACAAGGACATCCGGCATGGAGTCAGCGACAAATGCAGGCAGCGACCGGGAGCGCTCGGTGACAAGGACATATGGCGTGGAGTTAGCGAGAAGTGCGGGCAGCGACCGATTGCGCTCGACGACGAGGACATCCGGCGAGAGTGGTGACTTGCTGCACGGTTTGCTACAACCACGGATGACGGTGCTGCAACCCCCGACGAGGAACCTGTGGTCGCGGCTGGCCGCGACGATCACCGCGGTTGCCCGAGAGCGAGGGCGGCGAGCGGCCGAGATCCAGCGACCTTCGATGCCGGTCATGTCGCTCGCGTCCCCTGTGCGCCCCCGCTTGATATTCATGTTGAAAAGCAAAAAAGTAAACGATGTGGTGGGGAGGAAAGGGCATGATCTGACAGCTAAAAGAGTTTGCATCAAACAGTTGCTACGCGTCCGGCCGAAAAATTAGGCCGGCATGCCGGCGCCTAGTACCGCCTTTTTAAAAATGAAAATGTGCGCACAACTTCGTCTTAAACGGCGCCATACGGTGGCGCACCAACCACTAGTTTATAACATAAACAATGATAATAACGGTCCAAGTGAGACTACACCAACAACATAATTTAAAGATAATGCAACTGCATGACATAGCAAGGATCATTGTCATTGTTTGAAGATATCTCCATCACGACGATGCCAGACTCCTCGGCACCCCTCCTTCGGGCCCCACTCTCAGCCCCGGCGGCGATCTTAGCGACGGAAGCATCCTCCGCCGCCTTGAGCATCCGCTCCTCCCCCGCCGCCATGGTGGCAGAAACATATGTGTCCATTTTGAGCATGCACTCCTCATGAGTGACGCCATCGGTCACGGTTCTGGCCTCCACAACATCTACTATTTACTAGCTCATCCGCTCCACTTTAGCGGGGATAGCCTCATTCTCCTAGGACGTGTTTGGTTGCCGTTTGCTACAGTTCTTGCATCGCATACACTTCCCAACCTTGCCTGGGTGAGCAAAAACAGGTCCTAATATGCCATATGTAACTTGTTTGGTTGCCTGCATCTAGTGTCCCAGCATTAGGTAATACGCAAGTGCACTTTCTTTGGTTGCCTGCATTGGCCCAAGCGGCACATGAACACGGCATTTGGTTGCATACGACGAACATGTTGTGATAACCTTGTATCCTAGTTGGTGAGCTTACCCACACCTAGCACACCAACGTCATAGCACAGCAATGGCGATGAACTGGGCAAAGATGACGAAGTTCTTCAGCTTCAGCCCAAACTGACGATCCACCTTGATACCTCCAACCTTGCCACTATCAACACTGCTGCCTCCATGCTTTCGCAGCCAGTCGGAGTAAGCTTGTTCTGCTGCCTGCCTAGTCTTGAACCCTCTATGGCTGCTGTTGCTATACGATGCCACTTGTGCACTGGCTTCTTCCCACGAACTATAAACCCCTGGAACCTTACCGATGAACACGGCATACCACTTGCCCTAGCAATGCACAAGAGGAAGAGTTGAAGCAGCAAATCAATGGAGCACACAAGTAGCAAGCAAAGTAGCACACAAACAACAATGGAGCAGAAGAGAAGAAGTAAAGTATGCATGATCATACGGCATAGCAAGTTCTACCTAGCACTACCTTGGTGTTAACCTACCACCACATCCAAAAGAGGGTGTCACCCTACCACCGCAAGTTCACCATCAGCATGAGGGGTTGGTATATACCACCTCACCAAAATATACAGACCATCAAATAGTTTTTGAGCCCTAGCTACACAAAATATACGTCGTCATCGTCATCGTCGTCGTCGTCGCCACCATCATCGCCGTCGGGGATCATGCACGCTCATAGGCAACACTACTCTAGTAGTAGTGCTTGCCCAGCCAGCTCTGGAGCCACAACACCCTGTGAGCGTCGGCCATGGCAATGAACCCAACACCCTGGGCCTTGTTGTCAAGCAGGTGGCTGAGAGCTGCCATGAGATCCTCGTCGCTGAAGCCACCCTGGGTCATGACAGCGCCATACAGGTCAGGGTGGACGTCGAGGGGCTTGCACTCCCTGATGGCTATTGCCACCTCCTTCACCACCTCAGTCATGCTGCAAAAGACATTGATCTCCTCCTCCATCAGGCCTCCTCTCTTCCTCTTCCTATCATGGACGGGGTCAAATGGCTTGTCGAAGGGCTTCACGCGAAGGGCTTGTCAGGGCCATCAAGGACCTTGACGTCCGGGGTCCCAGGGAAGTCTAGCATGGGAGAACCAAGAGGCTCCCCGAGCCCATGGCATGCTTAGCAGTTGCTAGCCCGAAGGAGAAGATGTGTTGCATATGGTTGTAGTTCTGTATGGGTGTGTTGAGGAACTCAGCGTCCCTTGGGTGGTCCTAAGAATGAAACACAAGTGTTGTTAGTTGTGATTAGGAGTAGGCAATGGTGGATAGTATGAAAAGGAAGAGGGTTGTGAGCTAGCCGCGACATGGCCGGCGTAGTGCTCTGCCTCCAAAACTATGGAGCAAGTGTTCTCATCCCATGAGGCGCCGCTAAGGTCTCTCAGCTTGGACACTTGGATCCATCGACCTCTCCACTTCCTCAGGTGGTTGTACACCTGGGTGGCAGACACCTCCTGCCCACAGAACTCGAACACCTGCTTCGCAACGGTGTTCAAGTGCACCTCCTTGAAGCCCTAGTCAGTCCTAACTCCACTAGAGATGAGCTCACACATCTTGTTCAGCACGAACGTGGACATGAACTGCTGCCACTTCATGTTGTTGGACCTACCATCCTTCTTTGCCTTTGCTGCTCCTACCTTGAGTGTAGCAGCAGCAGCAATAGGAGTTGGCTCAACGAGCACTACTGGCACATCGAGGGAATTAGGCGCGAACACCTCTAAATCAGGTGCCATCTCGGACATAGGTTGTGAGTCCTCGACAAACGATGGAGCAAACTGGTTGTCGGACGGGACAAGGGCCTGACTAAGATCTTGCATCTGTGTGGTCATGTCCTACAATCGTAGCACACATTGACAGTAAGCATAACACACAACATACCGGACAATCCATGAAAGCAGGAGCATACATGTACATGATTCATCACTATCATAGCAAGCACATGCTTCATTGCTATCATACATCTACAACAAACAACATGCTACAAATGGACCATCAATAGCTACAAATCACAGATCTAAGCACGAATCAACACAAGCACAAGGTTCAACTTCAAACTCTACTACTAATCTAGCCTACCACATGCCTGAACATCTAGCCCTACCATAAATTGCAACCGCAGCATAGCAATCAACCATATGAGCTCACAGATCAGACGACTAATCAACCATGCATCTAGGTCTAAGCCTAGTTGCAGCTCAGATCTAGCTAGAAGAAACAGAGAGAAATGGGGATTGAACTCACAAAGGCCATGGCTGCAGCTCGAGGACGAGGGG
>NC_041382.1:731758330-731775948 GCF_002162155.2 Triticum dicoccoides
AAGGAGTGCCGGCGCCGTGGACCACCGGCCGAAGAAGATGCGACGCTTACCTGCTCGTCGGTGCCGATGCGCGGCGGCGGGAAAGCTCGAACGAAGGGAGAATGATGGCGGGAGTTGGGGCGGTGAGGGAGGGGCTAAATAGGGGTGGACTCGGCGGGAGATGAGCCGTAATCCTCCCGTCGATTTTTCGACGACGCGGGAGAGCTCGCGCCATCTCCCTGCTCGCACGAGGGGAGAAGCGCGTCACCCTCCCCTGCCTCGCCTGAGCCAGACTCGCGAGTTACTGCCGATTCAAGCGTTTCCCTTGGGCTTGCACAGTGAACGCAGGCTACCAAATGGGCTCAATCTTTCCCGCACGGGCCAGGCTGAGCCATATGCAGGCAACCAAATACGCCCCTAGAGCTCTAGGACTCCATGGGATAGTCCCAATCAATTCATCATTGGATTCGCGGGAGGTGGGACGGGGCGCACGACGAGGTGGGATGACATTGGCAGGTTGAGGAATGAGAGAGGAACTCCTGTTCACCGTCAGGCCAAACTAGCGGGCGGTGCGGCTCCCGTGTACACGAGCACGGGGTGATTAGCAGAGGGAATTTGTTAGAGTGTGGTTTTCGTTCCCTACCCTTTATATTGGTATAATTTCTTTTAAAGGGTGGCTGTTTTAAAGGCTCTCCTAGTGTTTTAAAGGGTCAAATGAATGAGTAAGTGGAGTATCTTTTACTACTATTATCTTAGTCTACACCTCTTAATTACTCATATGTGGTGTTCTGGGCCGAAAGGTTGACGGACGGTATGGACGGTGCGTGTGAGGTCCATGATTGTTGTGCTCGCTATTGAAGGTACTTTCACGACAGTATACAAAATATATTCCCTCTTGCCGTGAGTGAGGGCAGGGGAGTAGACAAGCCCAAGGCAGCTAGGGCCATGGCCTGGGTCGTGAGGCTATACTATTACTTTGGTTACTGTAGCGGTTTGAACACTATTTAGCACTGTAGCTAGTATTTGACCTGGGACTTGCTCGGGGCTTGGCACAATCCTGACTACGGCACTGAATGAGGGTTGCTTAGGCCAAACCAGACATGTTAACTTTTTTTGAGGGTCCAATCATGTTAACTAGGCCGAAGTTAGTGACGGATGTCCACACGCATGAAAATGTAAGCTGTTCAACCATGCCCACAGCTTTCGATTGATCTCACACTGCAAGCGGTCCCAGCAAAAACTTGAAAACAACGACAGAGAAGAGCCCACGAGCAAATATGCAATCAAGGGATAAACATTACTCCCTTCATTCCAAAATAATTTAAGTTCAGGATTTTCCTAAGTCAATCATTTTTAATTTTGATCTTATCTATATAGAACATTTGTAAACAACTATACAATATCAAATATATAATAAATCTAATAATGAAATAAATTATGGTGATATTTTTTTTAAATGGACTTTAATAAAGTTTAACTTAGAAAAATCCTAGAATTTCAATTATTTTGAAACGGCGTAAGTACAAAGAAAATGACTCATGCCTACTTTAGTTAGTGTCTAGGGGGTAGGGGTAGGGGTGGACAAATAGATGCATTGAAAAGTTTTCTTTGTCCTCGACACAAGTTGATTGCACGGGCTTGATCGCATGTACATGTACGAAAACAGCGTAGTGATAGTCACGTGTCATCGGCGTGCTACGAAAGCTAAGGTGATGAAACCCAACGATGGGCAATTGGGGATTGCGCACTACAGATATTTTGTGTTCTTCAACCTCACGTATGTTCAAGGTTAACCAATCCGCTGGGTGTTTCCTTTCAGGCAGATATTTTGTGCGTTCTCCAACTTCACATATGTTCAACGTTAAAGGCATCTTCAACCTGGACCCTTAAATAGTCCATAAGTGTGTGGATCAAGTTGTACAGCATACTTTGTCATTCAATATGGATCTATATTTGTCCACGGACGCATCTGTTTTTTCACAAACCAAATGCAAATCAAGGGGTTTTGCGGGAGTCTGGACCTCCGCCATATAGGACTATAACATCCCTTGCCCACCAAAAACCAAGGCAGAGTCCACACATTTGGAACGGTCCGCACTGTTTTTGCGCCAAAGCCCGCGCTTTCTTCACCCTCCCCATTTCGATCGCCAGCGTCCTCCGTCCCAACTCCGTGCTTTTCGCGTTTCACCGCCGCAAGGACCCATACGAAGAGCTGCCGGAGGCGAAGGATTCACCAAGGTGACCGCCTGCAAGATCAACTCAGTGACACGGCAAACCCGCGGCCTCAAAAGGAAGGCAACAGAGCAAGAGGAGGCGACAGCCAGTAAAAAGAAGGGTGTTGGGCATGGATGGGGGACGCCACCGACGCTGTCCACGCACACGTTGTGCTACTTCTACGCCTCCAAGTAGCTCGGTCGTCAACATTACACCTGGCCTCCGCCGTCGGGTATGTGATGTATTGCGTCGACCTCAACACGGCGCCACTCCATTATGTTGACTCGTCATCGTTGCAGCTTGTCCGGTCACGGGCGGCGGGCGTGAATCAACTGGGTGCCCACTCTCTTTTCACCGGTTTGTCTCAACCGGGTGCGAGTGCGTCTGATGACGCGGACAAAGAGATGATGGAGATGATTCACGATGGAAGCGGAGGCGGCTTCGAGGACATACCAGTGGATGAATCCCAGTCGGAGGTGTATACCCATCAGCCAGAGCAGGACATGTACGCCGACGTGACGAACCTTGATCTGGAGGATTTGTTGGCTGATCCAAAGAAGAGGGGTAGAGAAGAGGGAGGACAAATTGTTGTGCTATGCGTGGTTGTCCACTAGCATCGATCCGATCCATGGCACGGAGCAAAAGGGCATAACATTTTGGTCCAATATTCATTCTTGGTTCCACAAGCACAAGAATTTCGAGCCCTGCAGCACAGAAATCATGGGACAAAGTCAATCAACCATCAATGGTACGTCATCGAAGAGTTTCTGAGCAAGTATTGCGGCCACTACAAACAACTAATTGGTTGGGTGGCCAAGTGGTGCGCAAATCGCCGAGAAAGTAAGTTGTTCTATGTGTTGGTCATTTGATCGGATATGCAACTTGTTGGCTGGATATGCTCTATGTGTTGGTCATTTGGCCGGATATGCACCTTATTGACAATGTCTTTTTTGCTAGCCCTCTCATGCGTGCACATTGTATTTGAAGGTGTATAAGAAGAGCTTCCTCCTCATGCATTGTTGGCTGAAGATGAATGGCCAAACCAAGTGACAACTATCCATTGTCAATTCCATCAGGATTGTCATCGTCGCCAATGAGGATGAAGCGGAGGCTCCAACCGACCCAACAAAAGAGCCGCCCAACAAGGTTAGAAGGGGGTTCCGGGGAAAGAAGTGTGAGGAGGAGAAGGAGATGCGAGAAGGGGCGGCGGCCAAGATGACGGAGAGGTTCAAGGACATCTTGGCGAGGAGGAGGCATGTGTCAAGCACTATGACTGGAAGGAGAAAAAGAAAACGGGGAGATTTAACATCTGGATGGCGGCATCCAGGAAAAAGATCAACATTGAAGAAAAGAAGACCAAGCTCGAAAAGAGGAGGGTCGAGTTCTGCGGCCGCTTTGGAGCATACCAAAATGTTGCCATGAATATGGACAAGTTGGATCCTGATGCAGCGATGATCGGGCAAGCCGTCCGTGTTAGGATGTTGAAGCATTTGACGGCCGAGATGGGAGGCGCCGAGAAGGAGGCAGCTAATGCGGAGAAGTCATTGAAAAAGGGAGCGAGGAGGCACGGACAACCAGTCTGGCAGTGCAAAATGTCTTTTTTTTTCATGGATTATCAGATTGAAATTTTTGTGATAGGATGCATGTAAGAACTATAAACATTCGCTTCTTTTTTGACACAAAGTACATTGCACTTTAATTTACTCATATTATTTTGCATTTGAAATGAAGAAGACAAGACTTAGGGTGAACGTTTAGAGGATATGGTTGAATGGCGTGCTCTTATATCCTATCCACGCACGTGTCTGCGGACAAATACTGTTCGTACATTTTAGGGGTTGAAGATGTCCTAACCGACCCAACAATAGAAAGCCAGATCAAAAAGTTGAATGCTACGTGTCTAAGCAGAAATCGTATTCGCTGTGTACTGTATACATTGTGAACACGTCACTTCCTCCTATTTCCACCGCTCAAGGAAGTCAAGTTTGGGGGTATTTTTGGATCCACGTGATTTATCATTCTCAATAATAAATCTAGGATGTTAAAAGTCACACTAGGCATGGTATTGTCTCTCTCATCCGACTCTCATCTCAAACTTCCCGGTCGCACCTAAGTTTGGCTTTGTTTTTCGTCACACTGTTGTCAGACCTGCCGCTCTTAGAGAAAAAGTCTTTGGATCCGCCTGCTGCTGTCAGAGAAAAGTCTTTGGAGCCGCTTTATAGATAAAACCAAGATAACATTACAACCATGGAAAATGCTCCATTGGAGATGGATTTTGCTTCTGCGGCATAATGTCGATTCCAGTTGAACTTGAAACAAAAGTCACTTGGCGCCAAGAACCCAAAACTCCTCATAGCAGCAAGAAACTACAGTGCAAAGACGTGATCTGATACTGTAGAAATGATTTATCAAATGTCCAGATTAGGATTAATTAACTGGGAGAGAGAAAAATCCATTCCACCATTTCCGTTGAGAAGCCATAGAAGTTACTCTAAAAGCGTGATCTAAACGCTCTTATATTTCTTCAGGAAGGAGTATCCAGTAGTACTAAGGGCCCGTTCGTGTTCGGAAGTTCGCTTGCTTCCCAAAGTGGCCAGCTTTTTGTGGAGCCAGCGCAAGCCAGCTTGAACGCAGCGCCGGCTCCCATTTGCATGGGCTGGCAGCCCAGGAATCAAGAATAAAGCCCGTGCGGGTGGTTTCTGCTGTCGCTCTATAGCTCGGGTGGGTTTCTGTAGATCGAATCGGTACGCAACCTCACTTCGGGATGGCATGCCCTGTAAATTCGCCTCAACTTCTCCTTCCGCTTTTCTAGGAGCTGGGCTTCCGGTGCTCCACGAAAATACACTGGCCGGGGACGTGTCTCCGCGAAGCTGGCTTCCAGGAGATGGAGCGTTCGGGGTGGATTCTTCACGGAGCCAATGAAGCTGGCTCACGGAGAAGATCCGAATGTTCAGTATAGAATTTCAGTCTGAAATGGTAGTCATGGTCCAGAATAACTAAACATGTTAATCAACGGAGAGTGTATACAAGAAAATTAGCAAAAGCTAGGTATTTATATTTCTGCATAACATATTTCTTTCAAGCAACTGGCCCGAGTGTTTCCTTTTCGTTAAGAAGAAATAGAATATTTACAAAGTGGACATGTTCTAAAACACGGACACGAAGGAACTCTTAATAATCTTCTTATTCTAGCTACTCATGGTTGCGATTTTTTTTATAAAGAGCATATTTTATTAATTCAATCAAAAGTATACAACGTATAATACGTACACATATGATTTCTGCATAACTAAGATGTGCACGGTTAAATTCAAATGTGCACACACCCAAAAACACGCCCCGCAAGCAAAGTCGTGGCAGACCAAGACTAAGCCAAATGTATAGAGGGTGGGAGACCTATCCAAAGACGAGGCCACAACCCATGTGAGATACAAGACATGTGTTGTCTAGTACAGCCGCATATGCACCGCCACAAACAACGATTGATGTTCATGTCTTCACAGAAAAGACCATAAACGGAGCCGTGCGATAACATACATTGGAGAGGAATTTTTACCATTGAAAACAAAATCATCTCTACATATCCATAGCAACCAAATCAAGGCTAACGTTCTCACCTAATAAACACGCAAAAATTGTGTGGAACCTCGTCCAGCCACCAGCCAAACATGTTGGCAACACTTCGTGATGGATGTCCACTCTTGGCCGAAAGTCCATCATGTCTTCGCAGAGAAGACCATAAACGGACTTGTGCGTACATTGGTAGATAACATGCATTGAAGAGGATTTTTTACCATTGAAAACAAAATCATCTCTACATATCCGTAGCAACCAAATCAAGACTAATGTCCTCACCTAATAAACATGCAAAACTTCCGTAGAACCCCATCCAGCCGCCAGCCAAACATGTTAGCAACACTTCATGGTGGGCGTCAACTCTTGGCCGAAAGGCCATCTCCCCCTGCATGATATCGGATATCCTCAACTGTCAGGTGTGCCACCTCGATTACGTTAATTTTGTGTCATTGAATATTCGAGGCTTCCTCGCTTTTACAAGCATTCCACATGATGTAGATACTGAACCCACTAAACCTTCATTTGTGGTTATCGTTCATACGCAAAAATTCAGGCCTCCTTTGGTTTGGAGGAATCTTGTAGGATTTCTAGAGGATAGGATTTTTGTCGGAAAAATTCCTATGGAGCCCTTTGGTTTGTAGGAATGGATTCCTATTCCTATATAGGATAGGAATCAATCCTTCACATTTCAAAGGGAAAAAGAACATTTGCCTAGACTCAATGAAAAAAATCATATCCTATGAATCAAGTGACATATCTTTCCCTATAGGAAGTGAGATGCATGCCACCTCAATTCCTATGATTTTTCTATTCCTATGATATTCCAACCCTATGAACCAAAGGAGGCCTCATCCCACCACTCATCAATTGTAGGGTAGGTGAATGTTGTGTTGGGGAACGCAGTATTTCAAAAACTTTCCTACGATCACGCAAGATCATTTAGGAGATGCATAGCAATGAGAGGGAAGAGTGTGTCTACGTACCCTCGTAGACCGAAAGCGGAAGCATTAAGAAACGTGGTTGATGTAGTCGAACATCTTTGTGATCCAACCGATAGAGTACCGAACGCACGGCACCTCCGCGATCTGCACATTTTCAGCTCGGCAACGTCCTCGTACTCTTGATCCAGCTGAGGCCGAGGGAGAGTTTCGTCAGCACGACGGCGTGATGACGGTGATGATTAAGTTACCGATGCAGGGCTTCGCCTAAGCACTACAACGATATGACCGAGGTGGAAATCTGTGGAGGGGGCACCACACACGTCTAAGAAAATTGTCAACTTGTGTGTCTATGGGGTGCCCCCTCCCCCGTATATAAAGGAGGGGAGGAGGGGAGGGCCGACCCTCTCTATGGCGCGCCCAAGGGGGAGTCCTACTCCCAGTAGGAGTAGCCCCCCCCCTTCCCTAGTTGGAGTAGGAAAAGCAGGAAGAGGGAGAGAGAGGGAAGGAAAGGGGGGGGCGCCCCCCCCCCACCCAATTCGGATTGGGCTTGGGGGGGCGCCCTCCACCTGGCCGCCTCCTCCTCTCTCTCACTAAGGCCCATTGACTCCCCGGGGGGTTTCGGTGACCCCCCGGTACTCCGGTAAATGCCCGAACTCATCCGGAACCATTCCGATGTCCAAACATAGCCTTCTAATATATTGATCTTTATGCATGTCTCGACCATTTCGAGACTCCTCGTCATGTCTGTGATCACATCCGGGACTCCGAACTACCTACGGTACATCAAAACACATAAACTCATAACACCGATCGTCATCGAACGTTAAGCGTGCGGACCCTACGCGTTCGAGAACTATGTAGACATGACCGAGACTCATTTCCGGTCAATAACCAATAGCGGAACCTGGATGCTCATATTGGTTCCTACATATTCTACGAAGATCTTTATCGGTCAAACAACATAACAACATATGGTGTTCCCTTTGTCATCGGTATGTTACTTGCCCGAGATTCGATCGTCGGTATCTCAATACCTAGTTCAATCTCGTTACCAGCAAGTCTCTTTACTCAATCCGTAATGCATCATCCCGCAACTAACTCATTAGTCACATTGCTTTCAAGGCTTATAGTGATGTGCATTACCGAGAGGGCCCAGAGATACCTCTCCGACAATCGGAGTGAAAAATCTAATCTCGATCTATGCCAACTCAACAAAAACCATCGGAGATACCTGTAAAGCATATTTATAATCACCCAGTTACGTTGTGACGTTTGATAGCACACTAAGTGTTCCTCCGGTATTAAGGAGTTGCATAATCTCATAGTCATAGGAACATGTATAAGTTATGGAGAAAGCAATAGCAATAAACTAAACGATCAAAGTGCTAAGCTAACGGATGGGTCAAGTCAATCACATCATTCTCTAATGATGTGATCCCGTTCGTCAAATGACAACTCATGTCTATGGCTAGGAAACTTAACCATCTTTGATTAACGAGCTAGTCAAGTAGAGGCATACTAGTGACAATCTGTTTGTCTATGTATTCACACATGTACTAAGTTTCCGGTTAATACAATTCTAGCATGAATAATAAACATTTGTCATGATATAAGGAAATATAAATAAAAACTTTATTATTGCCTCTAGGGCATATTTTCTTCAGTCTCCCACTTGCACTAGAGTCAATAATCTAGATTACACAGTAATGATTCTAACACCCATGGAGTCTTGGTGCTGATCATGTTTTGCTCGTGAGAGAGGCTTAGTCAACGGGTCTGCAACATTCAGATCTGTATGTATCTTGCAAATTTCTATGTCTCCCTCCTTGACTTGATCGCAGATGGAATTGAAGCGTCTCTTGATGTGCTTGGTTCTCTTGTGAAATCTAGATTCCTTTGCCAAGGCAATTGCACCAATATTGTCACAAAAGATTTTCATTGGACCCGATGCACTAGGTATGACACCTAGACCGGATAGATGAACTCCTTCATCCAGACTCCTTCATTTGTTGCATCTGAAGCAGCTATGTACTCCGCTTCACACGTAGATCCCGCCACAATGCTCTGCTTGGAACTGCACCAACTGACAGCTCCACCATTTAATAAAAATATGTATCCGGTTTGTGACTTAGAGTCATCCGGATCAGTGTCAAAGCTTGCATCAACGTAACCGTTTACGATGAGCTCTTTGTTACCTCCATAAACGAGAAACATATCCTTAGTCCTTTTCAGGCATTTCAGGATATTCTTGACCGCTATCCAGTGATCCACTCCTGGATTACTTTGGTACCTCCCTGCTAAATTAATAGCAAGGCACACATCAGGTATGGTACACAACATTGCATACATGATATAACCTATGGCTGAAGCATAGGGAATGACTTTCATTTTCTCTCTATCTTCTGTAGTGGTCGGGCATTGAGTCTGACTCAACTTCACACCTTGTAACATAGGCAAGAACCCTCTCTTTGCTTGATCCATTTGGAACTTCTTCAAAACTTTATCAAGATTTTTTCTTTGTGAAAGTCCAATTAAGCGTCTCGATCTATCTCTATAGATCTTGATGCCCAATATATAAGCAGCTTCACCAAGGTCTTTCATTGAAAAATTCTTATTCAAGTATCCCTTTATGCTATTCAGAAATTCAGTATCATTTCCAATCAACAATATGTCATCAACATATAATATCAAAAATGCTAAAGAGCTCCCACTCACTTTCTTGTAAATACAGGCTTCTCCAAAAGTCTGTATAAAACCATATGCTTTGCTCACACTATCAAAGCGTATATTCCAACTCCGAGAGGCTTGCACGAGTCCATAAATGGATCGCTGGAGCTTGCACACTTTGTTAGCACCTTTTGGATCGACAAAACCTTCTGGTTGCATCATATACAACTCTTCTTTAAGATATCCATTAAGGAATGCAGTTTTGACATCCATTTGCCAAATTTCATAATCATAAAATGCGACAATTGCTAACATGATTCGAATGGACTTAAGCATCGCTGCGGGTGAGAGAGTCTCATCGTAGTCAACTCCTTTAACTTGTCGAAAACCTTTCGCAACAAGTCGAGCTTTTTAGCCAGTAATATTTGTTGGGGATCGTTGCAGAAATTAAAATTTTCTATGCATTACCAAGATCAATCTATGGAGAGACTAGCAACGAGAGAGAGGGGAGTGCATCTTCATACCCTTGAAGATCGTGATGCGGAAGCGTTACAAGAACACAGATGAAGGAGTCGTACTCGCAGCGATTCAGATCATGGTTGATTCCGATCTAAGTGCCGAACAGCGGCGCCTCCGTGTTCAACACACGCACAACCCGGGGACGTCTCCTCCTTCTTGATCCAGCAAGGGGAAAGGAGAAGTTGGGGAAGAGCTTCGGCAGCACGACGGCGTGGTGCTGGAGCTTGCAGTTCTCCGGCAGGGCTTCGCCAAGCTCAATGGGGGAGGAGGGGGTGTTGGAGAGGGGGAAGGCTGCACCTTGGATGTGGTCCTTCTGCCCTCCCTCCACCCCTCTATTTATAGGACGAAGGGGGAAGGGGCCGACCCCTCTAGATGAGATCTAGAGGGGGCGGCGGCCAAGGGGAGGGGGCTTGCCCCCAAAGCCAAGGGGACGCCCCCTTTAGGGTTCCCCCCCAACCCTAGGCGCATGGGACCGAGGGGGGATGGCGCCCAGCCCACTTAGGGGCTGGTTCCCTTCCACATACAGCCCATAGGGCCCTCCGGGGCAGGTGGACCCTCCCGGTGGACCCCCGGAACCCGTTCGGTGGTCCGTGTACAATACCGATAAACCCCCGAACACTTCCGGTGACCGTACGATGACTTCCCATATATAAATCTTCACCTCCGGACCATTCTGGAACTCCCCGTGGCGTCCAGGATCTCATCCGGGACTCCGAACAACATTCGGTAACTGCATACTATTTCCCATAACAACTCTAGCATCACCGAACCTTAAGTGTGTAGACCCTATGGGTTTGGGAATCATGCAGACATGACCGAGACATCTCTCCGGCCAATAACCAACAGCAGGATCTAGATACCCATGTTGGTTCCCACATGTTCCACGGTGATCTCATCGGATGAACCACAATGTCGGGGATTCAATCAATCCCGTATACAATTCCCTTTGTCTACCGGTATGATACTTGCCCGAGATTCGATCGTCGGTATCCCTATACCTTGTTCAATCTCGTTACCAGAAAGTCTCTTTACTCGTTCCATAACACATCATCCCATGATCAACTCCTTGATCACATTGAGCTCATTATGATGATGTCTTATCGAGTGGGCCCAGAGATACCTCTCTGTCACACGGAGTGACAAATCCCAGTCTCGATTCGTGCCAACTCAACAGACACTTTCGGAGATACCCGTAGTGTGCCTTTATAGCCACCCAGTTACGTTGTGACGTTTGGCACACCCAAAGTATTCCTACGGCATCCGGGAGTTGCACAATCATGGTCTAAGGAATTGATACTTGACATTAGAAAAGCTTTAGCAGACGAACTACACGATCTTGTGCTATGCTTAGGATTGGGTCTTGTCCATCACATCATTCTCCTAATGATGTGATCCCATTATCAATGACATCCAATGTCCATGGTCAGGATAATGTAACCATCTATTGATCAACGAGCTAGTCAACTAGAGGCTCACTAGGGACATGTTGTGGTCTATGTATTCACACATGTATTACGATTTCCAGATAACACAATTATAGCATGAACAATAGACAATTATCATGAACAAGGAAATATAATAATAACCATTTTATTATTTCCTCTAGGGCATATTTCCAACAGTCTCCCACTTGCACTAGAGTCAATAATCTAGTTACATTGTGATGAATCGAACACCCATAGAGTTCTGGTGTTGATCATGTTTTGCTCACGGAAGAGGATTAGTCAATGGATCTGCGACATTCAGGTCTGTATGCACTTTACAAATATCTATGTCTCCATCTTGAACATTTTCACGAATGGAGTTGCAACGACGCTTGATATGCTTGGTCTTCTTGTGAAACCTGGGCTCCTTGGCCAGGGCAATAGCTCCAGTGTTGTCACAGAGGAGAGCCATCGAGCCCGACGCATTGGGAATAACTCCTAAGTCGGTAATGAACTCCTTCATCCAGATTGCTTCATGTGATGCCTCCGAGGCTGCCATGTACTCCGCTTCACATGTAGATCCCGCCACGACGATTTGCTTGCAACTGCACCAGCTGACTGCCCCACCATTCAAAATATACACGTATCCGGTTTGTGACATGGATTCATCCACATCTGTGTCGAAGCTAGCATCGACGTAACCCTTTACGACGAGCTCTTCATCACCTCCATAAACGAGAAACATATCGTTAGTCCTTTTCAGGTACTTCGGGATATTCTTGACCGTTGTCCAGTGTTCCATGCTGGGATTACTTTGGTACCTTCCTACCAAACGTACAGCAAGGTTTACATCAGGTCTGGTACACAACATGGCATACATAATAGACCCTATGGCCGAGGCATAGGGGATGACACTCATCTTTTCTCTATCTTCTGTCGTGATCGGGCATTGAGCCGTGCTCAATCTCACACCTTGCAATACAGGCAAGAACCCCTTCTTGGACTGATCCATATTGAACTTCTTCAATATCTTGTCAAGGTATGTGCTTTGTGAAAGACCAATGAGGCGTGTCGATCTATCTCTATAGATCTTGATGCCTAATATATAAGCAGCTTCTCCAAGGTCCTTCATTGAAAAACACTTATTCAAGTAGGCCTTTATGCTTTCCAAGAGTTCGATATCATTTCCCATCAATAGTATGTCATCCACATACAATATGAGAAATGGTACAGAGCTCCCACTCACTTTCTTGTAAACATAGGCTTCTCCATAAATCTGCGTAAACCCAAACGCTTTGATCATCTCATCAAAGCGAATGTTCCAACTCCGAGATGCTTGCACCAGCCCATAGATTGAGCGTTGGAGCTTGCATACCTTGTCAGCATTCTTAGGGTCAACAAAACCTTCCGGCAGCATCTTATACAATTCTTCCTTAAGGAAACCATTAAGGAATGCCGTTTTGACGTCCATTTGCCATATCTCATAACCATAGAATGCGGCAATTGCTAACATGATTCGGACGGACTTCAGCTTCGCTACGGGTGAGAAGGTCTTATCATAGTCAACCCCTTGAACTTGTCGATAACCCTTAGCGACAAGTCGAGCTTTATAGATGGTCACATTGCCATATGTGTCCGTCTTCTTCTTAAAGATCCATTTATTTTCTATGGCTTGCCGATCATCGGGCAAGTCTGTCAAAGTCCATACTTTGTTTTCATACATGGATCCTATCTCGGATTTCATGGCTTCAAGCCATTTGTTGGAATCTGGGCCCGCCATCACTTCTTCATAGTTCGAAGGTTCACCGTTGTCTAACAAAATTATTTCTAGGACAGGGTTGCCATACCATTCTAGTGTGGAACGTGTCCTTGTGGACCTATGAAGTTCAGTAGTAACTTGATCCGAAGTTCCTTGATCATCATCATTAACTTCCTCTCTAGTCGGTGCAGGCACCACAGAAACATTTTCTTGAGCTGCACTACTTTCCTGTTCAAGAGGCAGTACTTCATCAAGTTCTACTTTCCTCCCACTTACTTCTTTCGAGAGAAACTCTTTCTCCAGAAAGGATCCATTCTTGGCAACAAAGATGTTGCCTTCGGATCTGAGGTAGAAGGTATACCCAATAGTTTCCTTAGGGTATCCTATGAAGACGCATCTTTCCGACTCGGGTTCGAGCTTTTCATGTTGAAGTTTCTTGACATAAGCATCTCATCCCCAAACTTTCAGAAACGACAGCTTAGGTTTCTTCCCAAACCATAATTCATACAGTGTCGTCTTAACGGATTTCGACGGAGCCCTATTTAAAGTGAATGCGGCAGTCTCTAAAGCATAACCCCAAAATGATAGCGGTAGGTCGGTAAGAGAAATCATAGATCACACCATATCTAATAGAGTGCGATTACGACGTTCGGACACACCATTACGCTGAGGTGTTCCAGGCGGCGTGAGTTGTGAAACAATTCCAAATTTCCTTAAGTGCGTGCCAAATTCGTGACTCAAATATTCCCCTCCACGATCTGATCGTAAGAACTTTATTTTCCTGTCACGTTGATTCTCAACCTCACTCTGAAATTCCTTGAACTTTTCAAAGGTCTCAGACTTGTGTTTCATTAAGTAGACATACCCATATCTACTTAAGTTATCAGTGAGGGTGAGAACATAATGATAACCACCACGAGCCTCAACGCTCATTGGACCGCACACATCAGTATGTATGATTTCCAATAATTTGGTTGCTCGCTCCATTGTTCCGGAGAACGGAGTATTGGTCATTTTGCCCATGAGGCATGGTTCGCATGTGTCAAATGATTCATAATCTAGAGACTCGAAAAGTCCATCTGCATGGAGTTTCTTCATGCGTTTGACACCAATGTGACCAAGGCGGCAGTTCCACAAGTATGTGGGACTATCATTATCAACCTTACATCTTTTGTCATTCACACTGTGAATATGTGTAACATCACGTTCGAGATTAAATAAGAATAAACCATTGACCAGCGGGGCATGACCATAAAACATGTCTCTCATATAGATAGAACAACCATTATTCTCAGATTTAAATGAGTAGCCATCTCGCATTAAGCGAGATCCAGATACAATGTTCATGCTCAAAGCTGGCACTAAATAACAATTATTGAGGTTTAAAACTAATCCCGTAGGTAAATGTAGAGGTGGCGTGCCGACGGCGATCACGTCGACCTTGGAACCATTCCCGACGCGCACCGTCACCTCGTCCTTCGCCAGTCTCCGCTTATTCCGCAGCTCCTATTTTGAGTTACAAATATGAGCAACGGCACATGTATCAAATACCCAGGAGCTACTATGAGTGTTGGTAAGGTACACATCAATAACATGTATATCATATATACCTTTGGTATTGCCGGCCTTCTTATCCGCTAAGTACTTGGGGCAGTTCCGCTTCCAGTGATTGTTTCCCTTGCAATAAAAGCACTCAGTCTCAGGCTTGGGTCCATACTTTGGCTTCTTCCCAGCAACTGGCTTACCGGGCGTGGCAACTCCCTTCCGTCCTTCTTGAAGTTCTTCTTACCCTTGCCTTTCTTGAAACTAGTGGTTTTATTGACCATCAACACTTGATGTTCCTTTTTGATCTCCACCTCCGCTGATTTCAGCATTGAATATACCTCAGGAATGGTTTTCTCCATCCCCTGCATATTGAAATTCATCACAAAGCTCTTGTAGCTAGGTGGGAGCGACTGAAGGATTCTATCAACGACCATGTCATCCGGGAGATTAACTCCCAGCTGAGACAAGCGGTTGTGCAACCCAGACATTTTGAGTATGTGCTCGCTGACAGAACTATTCTCCTCCATCTTACAACTGTAGAACTTGTCGGAGACTTCATATCTCTCGACCCAGGCATGAGCTTGGAAAACCATTTTCAGCTCTTGGAACATCTCATATACTCTGTGCTGCTCAAAACGCTTTTGGAGCCCCGGTTCTGAGCTGTAAAGCATGCCGCACTGAACCAGGGAGTAATCATCACTACGCGACTACCAGGTGTTCATAACGTCTTGAGTTGCTGGGAAAACAGGTGCTTCACCTAGCGGTGTTTCAAAGACATATGCTTTCTTGGCAGCTATGAGGATAATCCTCAAGTTACGGACCCACCCCGTGTAGTTGCTACCATCGTCTTTCAGCTTGGTTTTCTCTAGGAACGCATTGAAGTTGAGGGCAACATTAGCGTGGGCCATTTGATCTACAAGACATATTGCAAAGATTTTTAGACTATGTTCATGATAATTAAGTTCATCTAATCAAATTATTTAATGAACTCCTGATATGTCCATTTTGCATCATGCTTTTATATCAATATTTATTGCATTATAGGCTGTTATTACACATTATGTCACAATACTTATGCCTATTCTCTCTTATTTTACAAGGTTTACATAAAGAGGGAGAATGCCTGCAGCTGGGATTCTGGCTGGAAAAGGAGCAAATATTACAGACCTATTCTGCACAGCTCCAAAAGTCCTGAAACTTCACGGATGATGTTTTCCAAATATATAAAAAACATTGAGCGCAAGAACTTCACCAGGGGCCACCCCCTGCCCACGAGGGTGGGGGGCGCGCCCCCCTACCTCGTGGGCCCCTAGTGGCCCTTCGGTGACCATCTTCTGCTATATGGACTCTTTCGATGGGAAAAAATCATAAGCCATCTTCTCGGATGAAACTCCGCCGCCATGAGGCGGAACCTTGGCAGAGCCAATCTAGGGTTCTGGCGGGGTTGTTCTGCCGGGGAAACTTCCCTCCCGGAGGGGGAAATCATCGACATCGTGATCACCAACGCTCCTCTCATCGGGAGAGGGCAATCTCCATCAACATCTTCATCAGCACCATCTCATCTCAAAACCCTAGTTCATCTCTTGTATCCAATTCTTGTCTCCAAGTCCAGGATTGGTGCTAGTAGGTTGCTAGTAGTGTTAATTACTCCTTGTAGTTGATGCTAGTTGGTTTAATTGGTGGAAGATCATATGTTCAGATCCTATATACACATTAATACCCCTCTGATTATGAACATGTTTATGCTTTGTGAGTAGTTACTTTTGTTCCCGAGGACATGGGAGAAGTCTTGCTATTAGTAGTCATGTGAATTTGGTATTTGTTTGATATTTTGATGAGATGTATGTTGTCTCTCCACTAGTGGTGTTATGTGAACGTCGACTACATGACACTTCACCATTATTTGGGCCTAGAGGAAGGCATTGGGAAGTAATAAGTAGATGATGGGTTGCTGGAGTGAGAGAAGCTTAAACCCTAGTTTATGCATTTCTTCGTAAGGGGCTGATTTGGATCCATATGTTTCATGCTATGGTTAGGTTTACCTTAATACTTTTGTTGTATTTGCGGATGCTTGCAATAGAGGTTAATCATAAGTGGGATTCTTATCCAAGTAAGGGCAGCACCCAAGCACCGGTCCACCCACATACCAAATTATCAAAGTACCGAACGCGAATCATATGAACGTGATGAAAACTAGCTTGACGATATTCCCTTGTGTCCTTGGGAGCGCTTTACATCATATAAGAGTTTGTCCAGGCTTGTCCTGTGCTACAAAAGGATTGGGCCACCTTGCTGCACTTTATTTTACTTTTGTTACTTGTTGCTCGTTACAAACTATCCTATCACAAAACTATCTGTTACCACGTATTTCAGTACTTGTAGAGAATACCTTGCTGGAAACCGCTTATCATTTCCTTCTGCTCCTCGTTGGGTTCGACACTCTTACTTATCGAAAGGACTACGATAGATCCCCTATAATTGTGGGTCATCCAGACTCTTTTCTGGCACCGTTGTCAGGGAGTGAAGCGCCTTTGGTAGGTGGAATTTGGTAAGGAAAAATTTATATAGTGTGCTGAAATTTACTGTCACTTGTTACTATGGAAAGTAATCCTCTGAGAGGCTTGCTCAGAGTATCTTCACCCCGACCATTAGAGAAAAGATTTGTTCCTCAACCTACCGAGCCTACTGAAAATGAAAATGCTTGCTTTGAAATTCCTTTGGGTATGGTAGAAAAACTGCTAGCTAATCCTTTTTTAGGAGATGGAACAAAACATCCTGATGAGCATCTAATATATGTGGATGAGGTTTGTGGATTATTTAAGCTTGCAGGTGTACCCGGAGATGTTGTTAAGAAGAAGGTCTTCCCTTTATCTTTGAGGGGAGATGCATCGACATGGTATAGGCTATGTGATGATATGGAGTCTTGGAACTACAAACGATTGAAATTGGAATTTCATCAAAAGTTTTATCCTATGCATCTTGTTCATCGTGATC
>NC_041382.1:731776329-731799925 GCF_002162155.2 Triticum dicoccoides
TATATATATATATATATATATATATATATATATATATATATATATATATATATATATATAATTTTTGGCCTCACGAAGGAGAAAGCATCGCTCAAGCTTGGGGGAGGCTTAAATCAATGTTATATTCATGCCCCAATCATGATCTCTCAAGAGAAATGATTATTCAAAAAAATTATGCTCGGCTTTCTGGTAACAATCGCACCATGCTTGATACTTCTTGTGCTGGCTCTTTTATCATGAAGACTATTGAATTCAAATGGGATTTATTGGAAAGAATTAAACGCAACTCCAAAGATTGGGACCTCGACAATGGTAAGGAGTCAGGTATGACACCTAGTTTTGATTGTGTTAAATCTATTATGGATACCGATATTTTTCGTAAATTTAGCACTAAATATGGACTTGACTCTGAGATAGTAGCTTCTTTTTGTGAATCTTTTGCTGCCTATGTTGATCTCCCCAAGGAGAAGTGGTTTAAATATCATCCTCCCATAGAAGTAAAAGTAGCTGCACCTATTGAAGTTGAAGAAAAGACTATTACTTATAATGATCCTATTGTTCCTGCTTCTTATGTTGAGAAACCGCGTTTCCCTGTTAGGATAAAGGATCATGCTAAAGCTTCAACTATGGTTCGTAAAAGCAATATTAAAACATATACACCTCCTGAACAAGTTAAAGTTGAACCTAATATTGCTATTGTTAAAGATCTCTTGTCTGATAATATAGATGGGCATGTTATTTATTTTTGTAATGAAACTACTAGAATTGCTAAACCTCGTGATACAGATAAACCTAGACCTGTGGTAGGCATGCCTGTTATTTCTGTTAAAATAGGAGATCATTGCTATCATGGCTTATGTGATATGGGTGCTAGTGCTAGTGCAATACCTATTGACTTATACAAAGAAATTATGCATGACATTGCACCCGCTGAGTTAGAAGAAATTGATGTCACAATTAAACTTGCTAATAGAGATACTATTTCACCAATGGGAATTGTTAGAGATGTTGAATTCTTGTGTGGGAAAACTAAATATCCTGCTGATTTTCTTGTTCTTGGTTCCCCACAAGATAGTTTTTGTCCCATTATATTTGGTAGACCCTTCTTAAATATTGTTAATGCTACCATAGATTGCAAAAGGGATGTTGTTACTGTCGGTTTAGATGATATGACTCATGAATTTAATTTTTCTAAATTTAGTAGACAACACCGTGAAGAAGAATTACCTAGTAAGGATGAAATTATTGGTCTTGCTTCTATTGCCGTACCTCCTAGTGATCCTTTAGAACAATATTTGCTAGATCGTGAAAATGATATGTTTATGAATGAAAGAAGGGGATTAGATGAAGTATTCTTTAAATAGGAACCTATTCTGAAAAACAATTTACCTGTTCAAATCCTAGGGGATCCTCCTCCACCCAAGGGTGATCCCGTGTTTGAGCTTAAACCGTTACCTGGTACTCTTAAATATGCTTATCTTGATGAGAAAAAGATATACCCTGTTATTATTAGTGCTAACCTTTTAGAACATGAAGAAGAGAGATTATTAAAAATTCTGAAGAAACACCGCGCTGCTATTGGGTATACTCTTGATGATCTTAAGGGCATTAGTCCCACTCTATGTCAACATAAAATTAATTTGGAAGAAGATGCTAAACCAGTTCGTGATCATCAACGCCGTCTGAATCCTAAAATGGAAGAAGTGGTAAGAAAGGAGATACTAAAGCTCCTTGAGGCAGGTATAATTTATCCCGTTGCTGATAGTAAGTGGGTAGGTCATGTCCATTGTGTCCCTAAAAAGGGAGGTATATTACTGTTGTTCCTAATGATAAAGATGAATTGATCCCTCAAAGAATTATTACTGGTTATAGGATGGTAATTGATTTCCGCAAATTAAATAAGGCTACTAAAAAAGATCATTACCCCTTACCTTTTTATCGATCAAATGCTAGAAAGATTATCCAAACATACACATTTTTGTTTTCTAGATGGTTATTCTGGTTTCTCTCAAATACCTGTGTCAGCCAAAGATCAATCAAAGACTACTTTTACATGCCCTTTTGGTACTTTTGCTTATAGACGTATGCCTTTTGGTTTATGTAATGCACCCGCTACCTTTCAAAGATGCATGATGGCTATATTCTCTGACTTTTGTGAAAAGATTTGTGAGGTTTTCATGGACGACTTTTTTGTCTATGGATCTTCTTTTGATGATTGCTTGAGCAACCTTGATCGAGTTTTGCAGAGATGTGAAGAAACTAATCTTGTCTTGAATTGGGAAAAGTGCCACTTTATGGTTAATGAAGGTATTGTCTTGGGGCATAAAGTTTCTGAAAGAGGTATTGAAGTTGATAAAGCCAAGGTTGATGCTATTGAAAAGATGCCATGTCCTAAGGACATCAAAGGTATAAGAAGTTTTCTTGGTCATGTCGGTTTTTATAGGAGGTTCATCAAGGACTTCTCAAAAATCTCTCGGCCTCTGACTAATTTATTACAAAAAGATATACCATTTGTCTTTGATGATGATTGTGTAGAAGCATTTGAAATACTTAAGAAAGCATTGATCTCTGCACCTATTGTTCAGCCACCTGATTGGAATTTACCCTTTGAAATTATGTGCGATGCTAGTGATTATGTTGTAGGTGTTGTTCTAGGACAAAGAGTTGATAAGAAACTAAATGTTATCCAATATGCTAGTAAAAATCTAGACAATGCTCAAAGAAATTATGCCACTACTGAAAAAGAATTCTTAGCAGTTGTATTTGCTTGTGATAAGTTTAGGCCTCATATTGTTGATTCTAAATTAACTATTCACACTGATCATGCTGCTATTAAATATCTTATGGAAAAGAAAGATGCTAAACCTAGACTTATTAGATGGGTTCTCTTGCTACAAGAATTTGATTTAAATATTGTTGATAGAAAAGGAGCTAAGAACCCCGTTGCAGACAACTTGTATAGGTTAAAAAATGTGCTTGATGACCCACTCCCTATTGATGATAGCTTTCCTGATGAGCAATTAAATGTCATAAATACTTCCCATACTGCTCCTTGGTATGCTGATTATGCTAATTACATTGTTGCTAACTTTATACCAACTAGTTTCACATACCAGCAAAAGAAAAAGTTCTTCTACGATTTGAGGCACTATTTTTGGGATGACCCACATCTTTATAAAGAAGGAGTAGATGGTGTTATTAGACGTTGTGTACCTGAGCATGAACAAGAAGAGATCCTACGCAAGTGTCACTCTGAAGCTTATGGAGGACACCATGCTGGAGATAGAACTGCACATAAGGTACTGCAATCTGGTTTTTATTGGCCTACTCTCTTCAAGGATGCCCGTAAGTTTGTCTTATCTTGTGATGAATGTCAAAGAATTGGTAATATTAGTAGACGTCAAGAAATGCCTATGAATTATTCACTTGTTATTGAACCATTTGATGTTTGGGGCTTTGACTATATGGGACCTTTTCCTTCCTCTAATGGTTATACACATATTTTAGTTGCTGTTGATTACGTTACTAAGTGGGTAGAAGCTATTCCAACTAGTAGTGTTGATCATAACACTTCTATTAAAATGCTTAAAGAAGTTATTTTTCCAAGATTTGGAGTCCCTAGATATTTAATGACTGATGGTGGTTCACATTTTATTCATGGTGCTTTCCGTAAAATGCTTGCTAAATATGATGTTAATCATAGAATTGCATCTCCTTATCACCCCCAGTCTAGTGGTCAAGTAGAATTGAGTAATAGAGAACTCAAATTAATTTTGCAAAAGACTGTTAATAGGTCTAGAAAGAATTGGTCCAAGAAACTTGATGATGCATTATGGGCCTATAGAACTGCATATAAAAATCCTATGGGTATCTCTCCGTATAAAATGGTCTACGGAAAAGCATGTCACTTACCTCTCGAACTAGAACACAAGGCTTATTGGGCTATTAAAGAACTTAACTATGATTTTAAACTTGCCGGTGAAAAGAGGTTATTTGATATTAGCTCACTTGATGAATGGAGAACCCAAGCTTACGAAAATGCCAAGTTGTTTAAAGAAAAAGTTAAAAGATGGCATGATAAAAGGATACAAAAGCATGAGTTTAATGTAGGTGATTATGTATTGCTATACAACTCTCAAATAAGATTTTTTGCAGGAAAACTTCTCTCTAAATGGGAGGCCCTTACGTTATTGAGGAGGTCTATCATTCTGGTGCCATAAAAATCAACAACTTTGAAGGCACAAATATGAAGGTGGTGAACGGTCAAAGAATCAAACACTATATCTCAGGTAATCCCATAAATGTTGAAACCAATGTTATTGAAACCGTAACCCCGGAGGAATACATAAAGGACACTTTTCGGAATGTTTCAGACTCCGAAAAGGAATAGGTATGTGGTACGGTAAGTAAACCGACTCCAAAACAGTTTTTAAGGCAATATTTCTCCGTTTTGGAATATTTAGAAAAATAGAAAAATAAGCAGCAGCCCGGAAAGGACATGAGGGCCCCATGAGGGTGGAGGGCGCGCCCTACCCCCCTGGGTGCGCCCCCCTACCTCGTGGGCACCTTGTGTGCTCTCCGGACTCTATTTTCTTACAGGACACGTATTTTGGTCGGTAAAAATTCATTATATAACCTCCCGGGGGTTTTGACTCCCGTATCACGCAAAAATCTCCTGTCTTTGTTTCGAGCTATTTTCTGTCAGGGTTCTCAAGGCCAGGCACTATGTCGTCTCCCTCCTCCTCTAACCATGAGGGCAATGATGCTTGGGTAATGAAGATAGAGCTGAAGAGAGAAGAACCTATGGAGATCAACAAGGATGAAGGGATCAAGAAGGCCCTGGAGGACCAAGTTCCAGCAACAGAGGACACCCTTCAACTGGATCACAATCTTCGTACCCCAACAGAAATCGAAGCTTTCAAGATGACTGAGTTGGCTCGTATACAAAATAAGTATTCACACGTGAAAATATTTTGTTGAAGGAGCATACCATCGCACTCAAGGGCATTATTCGCAAGCTGGAAGACCTCCTACGCTCGATGTGCGACTATCCATCGTCAACAACTCCACCTTCTTCACCAACAAAGAAGAATTGAGTATCTGGTATGGGCACTCCACTTGGCAACCGCCAAGCTTGGGGGAGTGCCCCGGTATCGTATCACCATCACTTTTATCTTTACCTTTTTTCTTAGTTCGATCCTTTTGTTAATATCTTGATCTAGTAGAATAAAAGTTCTTAGTATGATCTAGTTGTGAGATTTGCTTTATTATCCTTCTATGTAATCGAGTTCGTGAGCTATATAATAAAAATTAGTGTTGAGTCAAGGGCTTGATTATTTTTTCCATGATCCCAAGTGAATAAAAGAAAAGAGAAAGAAATAAAAAGAAACAAAGAGATCATGTGACTCTTATGGAGAGTAATGAGCTCACATAGAAAGAGTATGATGAATAAAAGTTATTGAGAGTTGACAAACATAGTTTTGGTCATCGTTGCAATTAATAGGAAGTAATAAAGAAAGAGAGGTCTTCACATATAAATATGCTATTTTGGACATCTTTTATGATTGTGAGCACTCATTAAAATATGACATGCTAAAGAGTTGACATTGGACAAGGAAGACAACGTAATGGGTTATGTTTTCTTACATCTGAGATAAATTATATTGTCTTGGATCCTCCAACATGTTGAGCTTGCCTTTCCCCCTCATGCTAGCCAAATTCATTGCACCAAGTAGAGATACTACTTGTGCTTCCAAGTACCCTTAAACCAGTTTTGCCATGAGAGTCCACCATACCTACCTACGGGTTGAGTAAGATCCATCAAGTAAGTTTTCATCGGTGCAAGCAAGAAAAATTGCTCTCTAAATATGTATGATTGATTGGTGTGGTAGAAATAAGCTTTATACAATCGTGTGATATGGAAGTAATAAAAGCGATAGACTGCATAATAAAGGTCCATATCACAAGTGGCAATATAAAGTGACATTCTTTCGCATTAGGATTTTGTGCATCCAACCATAAAAGTGCTTGACAACCTCTGCTTCCCTCTGCGAAGGGCCTATCTTTTACTTTTATCTCCAATACTGCAAAAGAGTCAAGGTGATCTTCACCCTTCCTTTTTACATTTTATCCTTTGGCAAGCACAATATGTGGAAAGATCCTGGTATATATGGCTAATTGGATGTGGGTTTTCATGAACTATTACTGTTGGCATTACCCTTGAGGTAAAACGTTGGGAGGCAAAACTATAAGCCCCTATCTTTCTCTGTGTCCGATTAAAACTCCATACCCATAAGTATTGCGTGAGTGTCAGCAATTGTGAAAGACTATATGATAGTTGAGTATGTGGACTTGCTGAAAAGCTCTTATACATTGACTCTTTCCTATGTTATGATAAATTGCAATTGCTTCAATGACTGAGATTATAGTTTGTTAGTTTTCAATGAAGTTTACGATTCATACTTGATATTGTGATTGAATTATTACTCTAGCATAAGATATCATATGACAAGAATTATATAAGTTGCTGCTCTAAGAATGATCATGATGTCCTCATGTTCGTATTTTATTTTTATTGACACCTTCATCTCTAAACATGTGGACATATTTTTCGATTTTGGCTTTTCGCTTGAGGACAAGCGAGGTCTAAGCTTGGGGGAGTTGATACGTCCATTTTGCATCATGCTTTTATATCAATATTTATTGCATTATACGCTGTTATTACACATTATGTCACAATACTTATGCCTATTCTCTCTTATTTTACAAGGTTTACATAAAGAGGGAGAATGCCAGCAGCTGGGATTCTGGCTGGAAAAGGAGCAAATATTAGAGACCTATTCTGCAGAGCTCCAAAAGTCCTGAAACTTCACGGATGATGTTTTACAAATATATAAAAAAACATTGAGCACAAGAACTTCACCAGGGGGGGCCACACCCTGCCCACGAGGGTGGTGGCGTGCCCTACCCCCTGGGCGCGCCCCCTACCTTGTGGGCCCCCAGGTGGCCCTCCGGTGACCATCTTATGCTATATGGACTCTTTTGATGGGAAAAAAATCATAAGCCATCTTCTCGGACGAAACTCCGCCGCCATTAGGCGGAACCTTGGCGGAGCCAATCTAGGGTTCTGGCGGGGCTGTTCTGCCGGGGAAACTTCCCTCCCGGAGGGGGAAATCATCGACATCGTCATCACCAACGCTCCTCTCATTGGGAGAGGGCAATCTCCATCAACATCTTCATCAGCACCATCTCATCTCAAAACCCTAGTTCATCTCTTGTATCCAATTCTTGTCTCCAAGTCCAGGATTGGTGCTAGTAGGTTGCTAGTAGCATTGATTACTCCTTGTAGTTGATGCTAGTTGATTTAATTGGTGGAAGATCATATGTTCAGATCCTATATGCACATTAATACCCCTCTGATTATGAACATGTTTATGCTTTGTGAGTAGTTACTTTTGTTCCTGAGGACATCGGAGAAGTCTTGCTATTAGTAGTCATGTGAATTTGGTATTCGTTCGATATTTTGATGAGATGTATGTTGTCTCTCCTCTAGTAGTGTTATGTGAACGTCGACTACATGACACTTCACCATTATTTGGGCCTAGAGGAAGGCATTGGGAAGTAATAAGTAGATGATGGGTTGCTAGAGTGACAGAAGCTTAAACCCTAGTTTATGCGTTTCTTCGTAAGGGGCTGATTTGGATCCATATGTTTCATGCTATGGTTAGGTTTACCTTAATACTTTTGTTGTATTTGTGGATTCTTGCAATAGAGGTTAATCATAAGTGGGTTGCTTGTCCAAGTAAGGGCAGCACCCAAGCACCGGTCCACCCACATACCAAATTATCAAAGTACCGAACGTGAATCATATGAACGTGATGAAAACTTACCATGTGTCCTCGGGAGCGCTTTACATCATATAAGAGTTTGTCCAGGCTTGTCCTTTGCTACAAAAGGATTGGGCCACCTTGCTGCACTTTATTTTACTTTTGTTACTTGTTGCTCATTACAAACTATCCTATCACAAAACTATCTGTTACCACTTATTTCAGTACTTGTAGAGAATACCTTGTTGGGAACCGCTTATCATTTCCTTCTGCTCCTCGTTGGGTTTGACACTCTTACTTATCGAAAGGACTATGATAGATCCCCTATACTTGTGGGTCATTAACTCCCACTCAGATAGACATCCCTCTAGTCATCTAAGCAATACATGGTCCGAGACAACTAGGCCGTGTCCAATCATCACGTGAGACGGACTAGTCATCATCGGTGAACATCTTCATGTTGATCGTATCTTCTATACGACTCATGTTCGACCTTTCGGTCTTCCGTGTTCCGAGGCCATGTCTGTACATGCTAGGCTCGTCAAGTCAACCTAACTGTATTGCGTGTGTAAATCTGGTTTACACCCGTTGTATGCGAACGTTAGAACCTATCACACCCGATCATCACGTGGTGCTTCGGAACAACGGACCTTAGCAACGGTGCACAGTTAGGGGGAACACTTTCTTGAAATTATTGCCAGGGATCATCTTATTTAAGCTACCGTCGTTCTAAGCAAATAAGATGTAAAAACATGATAAACATCACATGCAATCAAATAGTGACATGATATGGCCAATATTTTTTGCTCCTTTTGATCTCCATCTTCGGGGCGCCATGATCATCATTGTCACCGGCGTGACACCATGATCTCCATTATCATGATCTCCATCATCGTGTCTTCATGAAGTTGTCTCGCCAACTATTACTTCTACTACTATGGCTAACGGTTAGCAATAAAGTAAAGTAATTACATGGCGTTTTCAGTGACACGTAGGTCACACAATAAATTAAGACAACTCCTATGGCTCCTGCCGGTTGTCATACTCATCGACATGCAGGTAGTGATTCCTATTACAATAACATGATCAATCTCATACATCACATATATCATTCATCACATCCTTTTGGCCATATCACATCACATGGCATATGCTGCAAGAACAAGTTAGACGTCCTCTAATTGTTGTTGCAAGTTTTTTACGTGGCTGCTATAGGTTTCTAGCAAGAACGTTTCTTACCTACACCAAAACCACAACGTGATATTCCAATTTCTATTTACCCTTCATAAGGACCCTTTTCATCAAATCTGATCCGACTAAAGTGGGAGAGACAGACACCCGCTACCCACCTTATGCAACCAGTGCATGTCAGTCGGTGGAACCTGTCTCACGTAAGCGTACGTGTAAGGTCGGTCCGGGCCGCTTCATCCCACGATGCCGCCAAATCAAGATAAGACTAGTAACGGCAAGTAAATTGACAAAATCGACGCCCACAACAACTTGTGTTCTACTCATGCATAGAAACTGTGCATAGACCTAGCTCATGATGCCACCGCTGGGGATCGTTGCAGAAATTAAAATTTTCTACGCATCACCAAGATCAATCTATGGAGAGACTAGCAACAAGAGAGAGGGGAGTGCATCTTCATACCCTTGAAGATCGTGATGCAGAAGCGTTACAAGAACGCGGATGAAGGAGTCGTACTCGCAGCGATTCAGATCGCGGTAGATTCCGATCTAAGCGCCGAACAATGGAGCCTCCGCGTTCAACACACATACAGCTCGGGGACGTCTCCTCCTTCTTGATCCAGCAAGGGGAAAGGAGAAGTTGGGGAAGAGCTCCGGCAGCACGACGGCGTGGTGGTGGAGCTTGCAGTTCTCCGGCAGGGCTTCGCCAAGCTCAACGGAGGAGGAGGGGTGTTGGAGAGGGGGAGGGCTGCGCCTTGGATGTGGTCCTGCTGCCCTCCCTCCACCCCTCTATTTATAGGGCGAAGGGGGAAGGGGGCCGCCCCCTCTAGATGAGATCTAGAGAGGGGGCAGCGGCCAAGGGGAGGGGGCTTCCCCCCCCCCAAGCCAAGGGGGGCGCCCCCTTTAGGGTCCCCCCCCAACCCTAGGCGCATGGGCCCTAGGGGGGATGGTGCCCAGCCCACTTAGGGGCTGGTTCCCTTCCACATACAGCCCATAGGGCCCTCCGGGGCAGGTGGACCCTCCCGGTGGACCCCCGGAACCCCTTCGGTGGTCCCGGTACAATATCGATAAACCCTCGAACACTTCCGGTGACAGTATGATGACTTCCCATATATAAATCTTCACCTCCAGACCATTCTGTAACTCCTCGTGACGTACGGGATCTCATCCGGGACTCCGAACAACATTCGGTAACTGCATACTATTTCCCATAACAACTCTAGCGTCACCGAACCTTAAGTGTGTAGACCCTACGGGTTCGGGAATCGTGCAGACATGACTGAGACATCTCTCTGGATAATAACCAACAGCGGGATCTGGATACCCATGTTGGTTCCCACATGTTCCACTATGATCTCTTTTGATGAACCACGATTTTGGGGATTTAATCAATCCCGTATAAAATTCCCTTTGTCTACCGGTATGATACTTGCCTGAGATTCGATCGTCGGTATCCCTATACCTTGTTCAATCTCGTTACCAGCAAGTCTCTTTACTCGTTCCATAACACATCATCCTGTGATCCACTCCTTGATCACATTGAGCTCATTATGTTGATATCTTATCGAGTGGGCCCAGAGATACCTCTCCGTCACAAGGAGTGACAAATCCCAGTCTCAATTCATGCCAACTCAATAGACACTTTCGGAGATACCCGTAGTGTGCCTTTATAGCCACCCAGTTACGTTGTGACGTTTGGCACACCGAAAGTATTCCTACGGCATCCGGGAGTTGCACAATCTCATGGTCTAAGGAATTGATACTTGACATTAGAAAAGCTTTAGCAGACGAACTACACGATCTTGTGCTATGCTTAGGATTGGGTCTTGTCCATCACATCATTCTCCTAATGATGTGATCCCGTTATCAACGACATCCAATGTCCATGGTCAGGAAACTGTAACCATCTATTGATCAACGAGCTAGTCAACTAGAGGCTCACTAGGGACATGTTGTGGTCTATGTATTCACACATGTATTACGATTTCCGGATAACACAATTATAGCATGAACAATAGACAATTATCATGAACAAGGAAAATATAATAATAACCATTTTATTATTGCCTCTAGGGCATATTTCCAACAATTTTATCGTCAGCGTCAGTCTTCTTCTTGAAGATCCATTTATTCTCTATGGCTTCTCGATCATCGGGCAAGTCAACCAAAGTCCACACTTTGTTCTCATACATGGATCCCATCTCAGATTTCATGGCCTCAAACCATTTTGCGGAATCTGGGCTCATCGTCGCTTCCTCATAGTTTGTAGGTTCATCATGGTCAGGTAACATGACTTCCAGAACAGGATTACCGTACCACTCTGGTGCGGATCTTACTCTGGTTGACCTACGAGGTTCGGTAGTAACTTGATCAGAAGTTTCATGATCATCATCATTAGCTTCCTCACTTAATGGTGTAGAAATCACTGGAACTGATTTCTGTGATGAGCTGCTTTCCAATAAGGGAGCGGGTACAGTTACCTCATCAAGTTCTACTTTCCTCCCACTCACTTCTTTCGAGAGAAACTCCTACTCTAGAAAGGATCCACTCTTAGCAACGAATATCTTGCCTTCGGATCTATGACAGAAGGTGTACCCAACAGTCTCTTTTGGGTATCCTATGAAGACACATTTCTCCGATTTGGGTTCGAGCTTATCAGGTTGAAGCTTTTTCACATAAGCATCGCAGCCCCAAACTTTAAGAAACAACAAGTTGGGTTTCTTGCCAAACCACAGTTCATAAGGTATCGTCTCAACGGATTTTGATGGTGCCCTATTTAACGTGAATACAGCCGTGTCTAAAGCATAACCCCAAAATGATAGCGGTAAATCAGTAAGAGAAATCATAGATCGCACCATATCTAATAAAGTGTAGTTACGACGTTCAGACACACCATTACGTCGTGGTGTTCCAGGTGGCGTGAGTTGCGAAACTATTCCGCATTATTTCAAATGAAGATCAAACTCATAACTAAAATATTCTCCTCCGTGATCAGGTCATAGAAACTTTATTTTCTTGTTACGATGATTTTCCACTTCACTCTAAAATTCTTTGAACTTTTCAAATGTTTCAGACTTATGTTTCATCAAGTAGATATACCCATATCTGCTTAAATCATCTGTGAAGGTCAGAAAATAACGATACCCGCCGCGAGCATCAACACTCATCGGACCGCATACATCAGTATGTATTATTTCCAACAAGTCTGTTGCTCGCTCCATTGTTCCGGAGAACGGAGTCTAGTCATCTTGCCCATGAGGCATGGTTTGCAAGCATCAAGTGATTCCAAAAGACCATTAGCATGGAGTTTCTTCATGTGCTTTACACCAATATGACCTAAACGGTAGTGCCACAAATAAGTTGCACTATCATTATTAAACTTATATCTTTTGGCTTCAATACTATGAACATGTGTATCACTACTATCAAGATTTAGTAAAAATAGACCACTCATCAAGGGTGCATGACCATAAAAGATATTATTCATATAAATAGAACAACCATTATTCTTTGATTTAAATGAATAATCGTCTCGCATCAAACAAGATCCAGATATAATGTTCATGCTTAACGCTAGCACCAAATAACAATTATTCATGTCTAAAACTAATCCCGAAGGTAGATGTAGAGGTAGCGTGCCGACGGCGATCACATCGACTTTGGAACCATTTCCCACGCGCATCGTCAACTCGTCCTTGGCCAATCTTCACTTAATCCGTAGCCCCTGTTTCGAGTTGCAAATATTAGCAACGGAACCAGTATCAAATACCCAGGTGCTACTGCGAGCATTAGTAAGGTACACATCAATAACTTGTATATCAAATATACCTTTCACTTTGCCATCCTTCTTCTCCGCCAAATACTTGGGGCAGTTCCGCTTCCAGTGACCAGTCCCTTTGTAGTAGAAGCACTCAGTCTCAGGCTTAGGTCCAGACTTGGGCTTCTTCACTTGAGCAGCAACTTGTTTGCCGTTCTTCTTGAAGTTCCCCTTCTTCCCTTCACCCTTTTTCTTGAAACTGGTGGTCTTGTTAACCATCAACACTTAATGCTCCTTCTTGATTTCTACCTCTGCAGCCTCTAGCATTGCGAAGATCTCGGGAATTGTCTTATCCATCCCTTGCATATTATAGTTCATCACAAATCTCTTGTAGCTTGGTGACAGTGATTGAAGTACTCTGTTAATGACACTATCAACTAGAAGATTAACTCCTAGCTGAGTCAATGAACAGGGTTCTTTCTGAGTATATGCTCACTGACAAAACTATTCTCCTCCATTTGGCAGCTATAGAACTTATTGGAGACTTCATATCTCTCAATCCGGTTCTAAGCCATAAAGCATGGCACACTGAACTATAGAGTAGTCATCAACTTTGCTCTACCAAGTGTTCATAACATCTAGTGTTGCTCCTGTAGCGGGTTTGGCACCCAGCGGTGCTTCCTGGACATAATTCTTTTGCGCAGCAATGAGGATAATCTTCAAGTTATGGACCCAATCCGTGTAATTTCTACCATCATCTTTCAACTTAGCTTTCCTAGGAACGCAATTAAAGTCAACGGAACAACATGGGCCATTTATCTACAACAACATAGACATGCAAAATACTATCAGGTACTAAGTTCATGATAAATTAAAGTTCAATTAATCATATTACTTAAGAACTCCCACTTACATAGACATCCCTCTAATCATCTAAGTGATCCATATCAACTAAACCATGTCCGATCATCACGTGAGATGGAGTAGTTTTCAATGTGGAACATCACTATGTTAATCATATCTACTATATGATTAATGCTCGACCTTTCGGTCTCAGTGTTCCAAGGACATATATGCATATGCTAGGCTCATCCCGATCATCACGTGGTGTCTCAGCACAATGAGCTGTAGCAACGGTGCATACTCAGGGAGAACACTTATATCTTGAAATTTAGTGAGAGATCATCTTATAATGCTACCACCGTACTAAGCAAAATAAGATGCATAAAGGATAAACATGAGATGCAATCAATATAATTGATATGATATGGCCATCATCATCTTGTGCCTTTGATCTCCATCTTCAAAGCACCGTCATGATCACCATCGTCACCGGCTTGACACCTTGATCTCCATCGCAGCATCATTGTCGTCTCGCCAACTATTGCTTCTACGACTATCGCTACCGCTTAGTGATAAAGTAAAGCAATTACATGGTGATTGCATTTCATACAATAAAGCGATAACCATATGGCTCCTGCCAGTTGTCGATAACCGTGTTACAAAACATGATCATCTCATACAATAATTTATATAATCACGTCTTGACCATATCACATCACAATATGCCCTGCAAAAAGAAGTTAGACGTCCTCTACTTTGTTGTTGCAAATTTTACGTGGCTGCTACGGGCTTAGCAAGAACCGTTCTTACCTATGCATCAAAAACCACAACACGGTGTAGTGATTGCTTTTTGATCTTCAGAAAGAACCATGTTCATTGAATCTGATTCAACTAAGGTTGGAGAAACAGACACCCACTAGCCACCTGTGTGCGAAGCACCTCGGTAGAACTAGTCTCGCGTAAGCGTACGCGTAATGTCGGTCTGAGCCATTTCATCCAACGATACCGCTGAATCAAGAATCAACTAGTGACAGCAAGCAATATGTATATACCCGCGCCCACAACTCCTTTGTGTTCTACTCGTGCATATAAAATCTACGCATATACCTGGCTCGGATGCCACTGTTGGGGAACGCAGTATTTCAAAAAAATTCCTACGATCACGCAAGATCTATCTAGGACATGCATAGCAACGAGAGGGGACAGTGTGTCTACGCCTCGTAGACCGAAAGCGGAAGCGTTAAGAAACACGGTTGATGTAGTCGAACGTCTTTGTGATCCAACCGATCAAGTACCGAACGCACGACACCTCCGCGATCTGCACACGTTCAGCTCAGTGACGTCCCTCGTACTCTTGATCCAGCTGAGGCCGAGGGAGTGTTCCATCAGCACGACGGTGTGATGACGATGATGATGAAGTTACTAATGCAGGGCTTCGCCTAAGCACTACAATGATATGATCGAGGTGGAAATCTATGGAGGAGGGCACCGCACACGGCTAAGACAACTGTCAACTTGTGTGTCTATGGGGTTCCCCCATCCCCCGTATGTAAAGGAGGGGAGGAGGGGAGGGCCGGCCCTCTCTATGGCATGCCCAAGGGGGAGTCCTACTCCCAGTAGGAGTAGGTTCCCCCCTTCCCTAGTTGGAGTAGGAGAAGAAGGAAGATGGAGAGAGAGGGAAGGAAAGGGGGGCCGGCCCCCCACCCAATTCGGATTGGGCTTGGGGGCGCGCCCTCCACCTGGCCGCCTCCTCCTCTCTCTCTCACTAAGGCCTAATAAGGCCCATTGACTCCCCGGGGGGGGTCCCGGTAACCCCCCGGTACTCCGGTAAATGCCTGAACTCATCCGGAACCATTCTGATGTCCAAACATAGCCTTCCAATATGTCAATCTTTATGTCTCAACCATTTCGAGACTCCTCGTCATGCCCGTGATCACATCCGGGACTCCGAACTAACTTTGGTACATCAAAACAAATAAACTCATAATACTGATCGTCATCGAATGTTAAGCGTGTGGACCCTACAGGTTCGAGAATTATGTAGACATGACCGAGACTCACTTCCGATCAATAACCAATAGCGGAACCTAGATGCTCATATTGGTTCATACATATTCTACAAAGATCTTTATCGGTCAAACCGCATAACAACAGATGTTGTTCCATTTCTCATCGGTATGTTACTTGCCCGAGATTCGATCGTCGGTATGTCAATACCTAGTTCAATCTCGTTACTGGCAAGTCTCTTTACTCGTTTCGTAATGCATCATCCCGCAACTAACTCATTAGTCACATTGCTTGCAAGGCTTATAGTGATGTGCATTACCTAGAGGGCCCAGAGATACCTCTCCGACAATGGGAGTGACAAATCCTAATCTTGATCTATGCCAACTCAATAAACAACATCAGAGACACCTGTAGAGCATCTTTATAATCACCCAGTTATGTTGTGAAGTTTGATAGCACAATAAGTGTTCCTTCGGTATTCGGGAGTTGCATAATCTCATAGTCATAGGAACATGTATAAGTTATGGAGAAAGCAATAGCAATAAATTAAAGGATCAAAGTGCTAAGCTAACGGATGGGTCAAGTCAATCACATCATTCTCTAATTATGTGATCCCGTTCATCAAATGACAACTCATGTCTATGGCTAGGAAACTTAACCATCTTTGATTAACGAGCTAGTCAAGTAGAGGCATACTAGTGACAGTTTATTTGTCTATGTATTCACACATGTACTAAGTTTCCGGTTAATGCAATTCTAGCATGAATAATAAACATTTATCATGATATAGGGAAATATAAATAACAACTTTATCATTCCTCTAGGGCATATTTCTTTCATGTTGAACCTCTGAGAGCTTGTTCATTAACCCAAGACTGGGTTGTGAACCCCTTTGCGCTAACCCGTAGCGATGGCTCCATGACTAAGTCCTTTCACGAGGACATCTGTCGTGACAAACCCACGACAATAGGGGATCGCAATAGTTTTCGAGGGTAGAGTATTCAATCCAAATTTATTGATTCGACACAAGGGGAGCCAAAGAATATCCTCAAGTATTAGCAGCTGAGTTGTCAATTCAAGCACACCTGGAAACTTAATATCTACAACAAAGTGTTTAGTAGCAAAGTAATATGATAGTAGTGGTAATGGTAGCAAAAGTAATATTTTTGGTTTTATAGTGATTGTAACAATAGCAATGGAAAAGTAAATAAGCGAAGAACAATATATGAAAAGCTCGTAGGCATTGGATCGGCGATGGAGAATTATGTCGGATGCGATCGATCATGCAAGAATTATAACATAGGGTGACACAGAATTAGCTCCAGTTCATCAATGTAATGTAGGCATGTATTCTGAATATAGTCATACGTGCTTATGGAAAAGAACTTGCATGACATCTTTTGTCCTACCCTCCCATGGCAGCGGGGTCCTATTGGAAACTAAGGGATATTAAGGCCTCCTTTTAATAGAGTACCAGACCAAAGCATTAACACATAGTGAATACATGAACTCCTCAAACTACGACCATCACCGGTAATGGTCCCGATTATTGTCACTTCGGGGTTAACGGATCATAACACATAATAGGTGACTATAGACTTGCAAGATAGGATCAAGAACTCACATATATTCATGAAACCATAATAGGTTCAGATCTGAAATCATGGCACTCGGGCCCTAGTGACAAGCATTAAGCATAGCAAAGTCATAGCAACATCAATCTCAGAACATAGTGGATACTAGGGATCAAACCCTAACAAAACTAACTCGGTTACATGATAAATCTCATCCAACCCATCACCGTCTAGCAAGCCTACGATGGAATTACTCACACACGGCGGTGAGCATCATGAAATTGGTGATGGAGGAAGGTTGATGATGACGATGGCGATGGATTCCCCTCTCCCTGTGACGCCCCCGATTTGACTGTACACTAATCATACACGCAAACGTCTACGATCAAGATTAGGGACTCACGGGAAGATATCACAACACAACTCTACAAATAAAATAAGTCATACAAGCATCATATTACAAGCCAGGGGCCTCGAGGGCTCGAATACAAGAGCTCGATCATAGACGAGTCAGTGGAAGCAACAATATCTGAGTACAGACATAAGTAAACAAGTTTGCCTTAAGAAGGCTAGCACAAACTAGGATACAGATCGAAAGAGGCGCAGGCCCCTTGCCTGGGATCCTCCTAAACTACTCCTGGCCGTCATCAGCGGCCTACACGTAGTAGTAGGCACCTCCCGAGTAGTAGCAGTCGTCATCGATAGTGGCGTCTGGCTCCTGGACTCCAACGTCTGGTCACAACAATCGGATATAGAAAGGGGGAAAAGGGGGTGCAAAGCAACCGTGAGTATTCATCCAAAGTACTCGCAAGCAAGGAGCTACACTACATATGCATTGGTATCAATGAAAGGGGGTAGTATATGTGGACTGAACTGCAGAATGACGAAATAGGAGGGGGATAGCTAGTCCTGTCGAAGACTACGCTTCTGGCCGCCTCCATCTTGCAGCATGTAGAAGAGAGTAGATAGTAAGTTCACCAAGTAACATCGCATAGCATAACCCTACCCGGTGATCCTCTCCTCGTCGCCCTGTTATAGAACGATCACCGGGTTGTATCTGGCACTTGGGAGGGTGTTGTCGTGGTTCTAAGCCTGACAGTAGAGTGGGGGGTAGGTATGGAGAGGCAAGGTCCTAGCTATGGAGAGGTTGTAAACACAAGGGATGTACGAGTTCAGGCCCTTCCCGGAAGAAGTAATAGCCCTACGTCTCGGAGCCCGGAGGCGGTCGAGTGGATTATGAGTATGTGAGTTACAAGATGCCGAACCCTTCTACCTGTGGAGGGGGGTGGCTTATATAGAGTGCGCCAGGACCCCAGCCAGCCCACGTAGGAGAGGGTTTAAGGTGAGTTAAGTCTGGGGCGTTACTGGTAACGCCCCACATAAAGTGTCTTTACTATCATAAAGCCTACTTAATTACAGGCTGTTGCAGTGCAGAGTGCCTCTTGACCTCCTGGTGGTCGAGTGAGTCTTCATGGTCGAGTCCTTCAAGTCAGTTGGTCGACTGGAAGGCGACCTCTTCTAAGGGTGTCCTTGGGCAAGGTACTTAGACCAGGTTCATGACCCTACCCTAGGTACATGACCCCATCATTAGCCCCCGAATGGATTGAGGCTTCGAGTGAGGAAGGAGTTGATGTTGTTTCCGATTAACCTTTGCACACTGGTCGTGCGTTGTTCTGGATCAAAGAATCTCTTCGTCGATAGTGAGCAACTTGTCTTCAGTCGAATCGATCCATTCTCTTCTTTCGTCGAGTGGTCTTTCGGGCTTCGACGATCTCCGAGCGACGGATCGCGGGAAACCCCGCGTCTGACAGACCGATCTGCCGTTCGCGGATTCCGCGGGATGCGAAATTTGGGGACGCGCACGAAGCGGAGCGGACCGCGGCGTTCGGATGGGACGGGACATAGATGCCTCGATCTCCGCGCCGCTTTCTTCGCCACGTATCCCGTCTGCATAACTGTTCCTGGATATGATTAGATCGACCGGGCCCACCTGTCATCCACTCGGAAGGGACCTTATAAATGCGCCCGGCGAGGATTTCTGTGCTGCGCCTCAGCATTCTCTTTCTCTCTCTGCTCCCTTCGTCCCCGCCCAGCGTGCTCGCTCTCGCCCCCGCACAACTTCCCTTCGCGCATCTCGCCGGCAACCATGGCCAAGGAGAAGACGGTGGCGCTGGAACGTGCGAAGAAGGTGTCGGCGTCGGAGAAGGCAAAGGGGAGATCTACCAGCCGCGGAGGGTCCTCGTCCAGATCCCGCCTGCCGAAGGGCTGGGTCCAAGGAGACTGGATCCAGTCGACCATCACAGAGAAAGACCTCCTCGACATGGCCAACGAGGGCTTGATCCCTCATGGAGCTGCGAGGCTTCCGGGGAAGGAATGGCAGCCCCAGCCAGAAGAGGGTGAGTGTGTGCTCTTGGCCACCCATGTTGATCGTGGATTTTCCTTGCCGCCGAGTATTTTCTTCCGTGGCTTCTTGAACTTCTTTGGAGCGCAGCTCCACCACTTTACCCCAAATTCTATTGCCTATCTTGCCGCATTCGTGTCCATGTGTGAGGGTTTCCTGGGCTGTCGACCGCACTGGGGTTTATTCAAGCATATATTCACGTGTCGCTCTCAGACCGTGAAGAAGGCGAGCCCAGGTGATGAGAGAACCCGAGTCGTCCAAATGTGTGGGGGTCTGGGGATCCAGGTGAGGAATAAGAGCACCTTCCCGCCCATGACCTTTCCCGAGTCAGTCAGAGGCTGGCAGTCGACTTGGTTCTACTGCCAGGACCAGTCGACGCCGGGGCAGTCGAGTGGACTCCCTCAGTTTACCATGGACCGAGTGAACAAGCCCTCCTCTCTGAAGCTGATTCCGGAGGAGAAAGCTGACGTGAAGATGTTGATGGAGCGCGTGGTGCAGTTGGTTCGGGAGGGAGTGACGGGCATGGATCTCCTGGAGGTCTTCCTTAGGCGTCGCATCCAGCCCCTTCAGTTCCGGAGCCACTGCATGTGGGACTGAAGACGAGACTAGAGTCCATCCAGAAGCAGTCGACGACGTCACTCTGGAAAGATGGATGGTAGCCATTACCGGAAACAAGGATAACCCACGCGGAGCCAGAAGGATTCCTCCACTCGACCACAACAGCGATCCAAACAAGGTACATTTGCTCTGCTCTCCACTGTGTTCTTGTTCACATTCATTTCTGTTTATCCTGTTGACTGGTCGATTGATCCTCGTCTTGAAATCTGTTAGGCTCTCACCGAACTGTACTCGATGCCCAATGGGGCTCAAGCTCCGACTGAGGAGGGTGAGGCGAGTGGGGGCGAGAGCCAGGAAGAGGAGGAATGGGACCCGGACGTTGCAGAGGATGATGACGATGATGATGATGATGACGGTGATGAAGATGACGTTGAGGACGAGGAAGAAGAGGAGGAGGAGGTCGTACCACCGCGCTCAGAAAGGCGGTCGAAGCTTGTCCACGACCCCTCGACTGAACGTGGCAAGGGGGTTGCGACCGTCGTTCAGTCGACCAAGCGCCCTCGGACCACCTCTCCGGTGCCGACTGAAAAGGCGCCGAAGCAGCCCAGGGCGGCCCCGTCGAAGATGATTAAGCTCCTACCGAAGATGAAGGTGTCCATCCCTACCATATCAGGGTAATCGTGCTGTTTGAATCTTCTCATTTTGTGTGAACTTTGTCTCTGGTCGACGCTGAAGTTAGTCGACTGATCCTTTGGAGTTGCAGTGCTGCTACTTCTGAAACCTCAGCCCGGGCTGATGACCATGAGATGGAGGACGCAGCAACTTCGAAACCAGGTACTGTATTCTTAACACCGTTCTTAGTCGACTGACTCGCGATCTCTGATCCTGATTCTTCTTTGTAGCTCCACCCACTGCTGTTATCAATCTTCCTGATGATGATGAGGATGAAGAACCACTGAAGCGTAGGAGAAGTAGGAAAGCGTCCGCCAGTAAGGTGCCCCAGGATGTGACGGCGCCTGAGATTCTGATTGCGGAGGAAGAGAACACCACTCGGCACACGGTGTCCTTCGCAGATCCATTGACGAGTGCTCAGCAGCCCTCCCTCTTCACGACGCACCACGTCCCAGAGGACCAAGCTGGCGCGGCGAAGGAAGCGATACGCCAGGCGGGAATCATGATGGAGCAGTTAAAGACCATCCGGGATGCGAGCCAGGCAGCTTATGACGCCAGTTCTGCCCTTCAAAGCAATGTTCAGGTCAGTCGACCACTGTTTGTTCTGTTGGATATGCTACCAAAAACTTTTCCTTTCCGGAATTTATAGTAGTCACCCACTGGGTGTGTCGATTAAACTCCGTGTTAGCGGGGGCACGCTGAGTGCACCCGCTGGGTGTAGTCCCCAAGGCTAAGGTCGACTGCTGGCAGTCGGCCTTAGGCTTTATGGTGTCAGTCTTTCTGTCAGTCGACTATGTCGACTGGATTTCACAAACCGGTGGGGGCACGCTGAGTGCACCCACTGGGTGTAGTCCCCGAGACTGTGGTCGACTGCTTGCAGTTGATTACAGTCTTAAAGAATACATCTCTCTTTTTTTTTGAGGTCGACTGGTCGACTTTGTCTTCAACAGAATTAGTGGGGGCACGCTGAGTGCACCCACTGGGTGTAGTCCCCGAGACTACGGTCGAATGCTTGTATTCGGCTGTAGTCTTAGAAACGTGTGTTTTTTCCTTTTTCACTCGGAAGTGAATTATATTTGACATTTAGTCGATTGGTTCTTCGCAGAACTCTTGTGATCTTGTGGCTCGCTACTCTGAGCTGGAAAACAAGCACACTCAACTCGAGCTGAGCTTGAAGCTGGTTCAGGAGAAGCTGACGAAGGCAAAGGAGGAGACCGAAGGTATGTTTGGTGAGACCTTGACGACTGCTTTTCCCCTTGCTTGTTTCAAAATCTGACCTTGCTGTAACTTGCAGGTAAGGTAAGGGAGGCCCAACAGAAGAAAGACCTTGAACTAGCTGAGAAGATCAAGCTTGCTGACGAGAAGTTAGCTTCAGTCACCAAGCTTGAACAAGACAATACCAATCTGAAAGCTGCTCTTGGGATCGCCAACAAGGAGGTCAGTCGACTAAAAACTGATAAAGCTGCCCTGACCGACCAAGTCAGCAAATTGACTGGGAAGAAAACTGATCTGGAGGCCTTCCTGAGTGGTCTTGCCAAGAAGCTGTTTCTTATGCTTGAAGGTAAACCTCTATGCTTGGCAAACATTTCCAATTGTGGTTTTTCCATTCGACCATCCCCTTGACTTAGTGATCATCCTTGCAGAATTTTGTCAAAACTTTGAAGAAGAAACTAGCCGGCTGGAGCCAAACCTCGACCCTGTCAATTCTCCGGTGAACGACGAAGTTGCCATGGATGTTTTCCGACTGGAGTCTCGTGTTGCAGCTGTCATGGACTATCTCGCAAGGCTGAAGGCCGCCACATCTCGCATCGACTCGACGCTCTGGCCTGAGGAGACACTTCAGAATGACCTTCAGTCGCTGATGGCCCGCTTGAACACGATCCCTGGTCGAGTGCAGGAATGGAAGAAGTCCTCGGCTCGGTGTGGTGCAGATGTTGCTCTGTGTCTGGCCCGAGTCCACTGTAAAGATGCGCGAGAAGAGAAGCTGGCGGCTCTTCGGGTGGCCAACACCAAGAAACACGACTTCAGGTCCTTTATGGAAACTTTCCTTGCAGCTGCCACTCGGATCGCCGACGGAATCGACCTTGATGAATTCGTTGCACCTTCCAGCCCTCCACAGGAGGGGTAAAAAACTTCTTCTGGCTCGACACTTTAAATTTGCCTCGGTATGCCGAGTGGAATTGTAACCGATAAACCTTAACAGGCTTAACGCCTGAGCACTCTCGGTTCCTTTAGATATCGATTCAAACTTGAATTTGGTGCTTGAATACGATTGCCTTTGGCTCGAAATGTCTTTTGTAGGTTCAAAGCAAGGCGCCTTTACTGCAATCGACTTATTCTTTAATCCACTTAGGCGAGCACTGGGCTGCGGCTAAGCCTCCGAGTGGAAGCCCGGCTTACCACTCGGTAGGATTTCTATAACTTAGGCTAGCACTAGACTGCAGCTAAGCCTCCGAGTGAGAGGGTTGCTCTTCACTCGGTAGGATTTTTATAACTTAGGCGAGCACAGGGCTGCAGCTAAGTCTCCGAGTGAGAGGGTTGCTCTCCACTCGGTAGGATTTTTGTAACTTAGGCGAGCACAGGGCTGCAGCTAAGCCCCCGAGTGAGAGGGTTGCTCTTCACTCGGTAGGATTTTGATAACTTAGGCGAGTGCTTGGACTGCAGCTAAGCCCCCGAGTGAGAGGTTTGCTCTCCACTCGGTAGGATTTTGATAACTTAGGCGAGTGCTTGGACTGCAGCTAAGCCCCCGAGTGAGAGGGTCGCTCTTCAC
>NC_041382.1:731800459-731947820 GCF_002162155.2 Triticum dicoccoides
TAAGCCTCCGAGTGAAAGTCTGGCTTACCACTCGGTAGGATTTTTATGACTTAGGCGAGTCCTTGGACTGCAGCTAAGCCTCCGAGTGAAAGTCTGGCTTACCACTCGGTAGGATTTTGATAACTTAGGCGAGTGCTTGGACTGCAGCTAAGCCCCCGAGTGAGAGGGTTGCTCTTCACTCGGTAGGATTTTTATAACTTAGGCGAGTGCTTGGACTGCAGCTAAGCCTCCGAGTGAAAGTCTGGCTTACCACTCGGTAGGATTTTGATAACTTAGGCGAGACAGATTCGCAGCTAAGCCTCCGAGTGGGAGTCTGGCTCACCACTCGGTAGGATTTTTTACAAACTTAGGCGAAACGGATTCGCAGCTAAGTCACCCACTGAGGGGGAATTTTATTGGACAAAAATAAAAAGTGACAGAAATTATGGAGGAACTATGACACTATTATTTTGAGGTCCATGGACTACAGAAGTACTTTATTGCAACTCATCCGAGTGTTAAAACTTAAGTATAAAATGGGCGGAGTAGTTCCGCATTCCAAGCTCGGGGCTCGTCGATATTATGCTCGACGTTGTAAAGACGATACGCCCCGTTGTGGAGAACTTTGGTGACGATGAAGGGACCTTCCCAAGGAGGAGCAAGCTTGTGTGGTTTGTGCTGATCCACTCGGAGAACTAAATCTCCTTCCTGGAAGGCTCGACCTCTCACATTTCTGGCATGGAAACGACGCAAATATTGTTGGTAGATGGTCGACCGGATCAGAGCCATCTCCCTTTCTTCCTCTAAAAGGTCGACTGCGTCCTGCCGCGCTTGTTCAGCCTCTGCTTCGTTCTAGATTTCAACTCGAGGAGCATTGTGAAGAAGATCACTCGGCAAGACTGCTTCAGCTCCGTAGACCAAGAAGAATGGAGTTCTTCCGGTCGACCGATTAGGTGTGGTCCGCAGTCCCCAAAGTACCGAGGGAAGTTCGTCGACCCAAGCTCCAGCCGCGTGTTTGAGATCACGCATCAGTCGAGGCTTCAATCCCTTAAGAATCAGTCCGTTAGCTCGCTCTGCTTGTCCATTCGACTGCGGATGGGCGACTGAAGCGTAGTCGACCCATGTGCCTTGGGAGTTGCAGAAATCTCTGAATTCCTCTGAGTCAAAGTTCGACCCATTATCCGTAATGATGCTGTGCGGGACTCCATATCTGAATATTAGTTCCCTGATGAAGCTAACAGCAGTACCGGTGTCAAGGCTCTTGATTGGTTTAGCCTCGATCCATTTGGTGAACTTGTCGACTGCCACCAGTAATGTGTGAAGCCACTTCGTCCTGTTCTCAAAGGACCGACCATGTCCAGTCCCCATACTGCGAAAGGCCAGACGAGTGGGATGGTCTTCAGGGCCGACGCGGGCTTGTGCGACATATTCGAGTAGAACTGACATCCCTCGCACTTATCCACTATCTCTTTTGCCATCTCATTCGCCTTTGGCCAGTAAAATCCGGCTCGGTATGCTTTGGCCACGATGGTCCGAGAGGACGCATGATGACCACAGGTCCCCGAGTGGATATCATTGAGGATGAGTCGACCTTCTTCTGGTGTTATGCACTTCTGACCAACTCCAGTCGCGCTTTCTCTGTACAATTGTCCTTTGATTACGGTAAAGGCCTTAGATCGACAGACGATCTGTCGAGCCTCTTCCTCATCCTCCGGGAGCTCTTTTCTCAGGATATACGCGACGTATGGAACTGTCCAGTCGGGAATGACCACCAAGACCTCCATGATCAAGTCGACCACCGATGGGACTTCAACCTCAGTCGGATCCGTGGCACTCTTGGGCTGTGGAGTTTCTTCGGTGAAAGGATCTTCTTTGACTGACGGAGTGTGTATATGCTCCAAGAACACACCACTCGGAATGGCTTCTCTCTTGGAACCTATCTTTGCTAGATCATCAGCTGCTTGATTTTTCAGTCGGGGTATATGATGGAGCTCCAACCCCTCGAACTTCTTTTCCAGCTTCCTCACTGCACTGCAGTATCCAGTCATGGCTGGGCTTCTCACGTCCCACTCTTTCATCACCTGGTTGACCACTAAATCCGAGTCGCCATAGACCATCAGGCGACGGACGCCGAGTGAAATGGCCATGCGCAACCCATATAAGAGGGCCTCATATTCTGCCTCATTGTTGGAGGAATCAAAGTGAATCTGGAGCACATATCTGAGCTTATCTCCTCTGGGGGAAACCAGGACAACCCCAGCACCGGAACCATTCAACATCTTGGAGCCATCAAAGAACATGGTCCAATGCTCCGAGTGAACTTCAGTCGGCTGCTGCTGTTCAATCCACTCGGCGAGGAAATCTGCTATTGCCTGGGACTTAATGGCTTTCTTTGCCTCAAACTTGATATCAAGGGGAAGAAGTTCAATCGCCCATTTGGCCACTCGACCAGTTGCATCTCTGTTGTGCAAAATCTCTGATAGTGGAGCGTCGCTGACGACTGTGATGGAATGATCAGAAAAATAATGAGCAACCTTCTTTGTGGTCATGTATATTCCATACACAAGCTTCTGATAATGAGGATATCTCTGCTTGGATGGAGTCAAGACTTCAGACAAATAATACACTGGGCGCTGAACTTTGAGAGCTTTTCCTTCTTCTTCCCGCTCGACCGTAAGCACAGTACTGACGACTTGTCCTGTGGCTGCGATATAGAGCAATAGAGGCTCTTTGCTGATTGGAGCAGCAAGCACCGGCTGGGTGGAGAGCAGAGCTTTTAGCTCGGCAAACGCTGCATCAGCTTCTGGAGTCCACTCGAACTTGTCTGTCTTCTTCATCAGTCGGTAAAGAGGCAATGCCTTTTCACCGAGTCGTGAGATGAATCGACTTAATGCGGCCAAGCATCCAGTAAGCTTCTGGACATCGTGTACTCACACAGGGCGTTTCATTCGGAGAATAGTGCCAATCTTCTCTGGGTTAGCGTCAATTCCCCGTTCGGAAACGAGAAAACCGAGTAACTTGCCACCAGGAACTCCAAATGTGCACTTTGATGGATTGAGCTTGATATCATATCTTCTGAGGTTGGCAAATGTTTCGGCGAGATCAGCGAGCAGGTCGGAACCTTTTCGTGACTTGACAACAATATCATCCATATATGCTTCCACATTCCGACTGATTTGAGTGAGTAGACACTTCTGAATCATTCGCATAAATGTGGCTCCGGCATTCTTGAGGCCGAATGGCATGGTGATATAGCAAAAGCACCCGAATGGAGTGATGAAAGCTGTTTTTACCTCGTCGGGTCCGTACAGACGGATCTGGTGGTACCCGGAGTAGGCATCTAAAAAAGATAGCCTCTCGCATCCCGCGGTCGAGTCAACAATTTGATCTATGCGAGGGAGAGGAAAATGATCTTTCGGGCAGGCCCGTTGATGTGCTTGAAATCAATGCACATTCGGAGCGACTTGTCCTTCTTAGGAACCATGAAGACATTAGCGAGCCACTCGGAGTGGTATATCTCTCGGATAAATCCTGCCGCCAACAGTCGAGCCACTTCTTCCTCAATGGCTTTTCTCTTCTGGACGGCGGACCGCCGGAGATGCTCTTTGACTGGTTTTGCAGATGAGTCTACTCTTAGGCGATGCTCAGCCAGTCCCCTGGGAACACCTGGCATGTCAGCGGGCTTCCATGCAAAAATGTCCCAGTTCTCACGGAGGAACTGGATGAGCGCTTCTTCCTATTTTGGGTCGAGTGTTGTGGAGATGCGGGTCGGAGCTGCATCGGGGTCGGTCGGGTGAATGTGAACAGGCTTCGTCTCACCGGACGACTGGAATGCAGACTCTGTGGCGGGTTTCTTTGATCGCAGCAAGTCACTCGGATCTGCGTTTTGCTTGTATTCCTCGAACTCGACCGCTGTCACCTGGGAATCGGCAATCTTGGAGCTCTTCTGAAAGCACTCTTCTGCCTTTTTCCTATCACCGGTGACAGTGATGACTCCTTTGGGGCCGGGCATCTTCAATTTGAGGTACACGTAACATGGTCGAGCCATGAACCGTGCGTAAGCTGGTCTCCCCAAAATGGCATGATATGCACTCTGAAAATCCACGACCTCAAACGTCAACTTTTCTTTGCGAAAATGTTTCGAATCACCAAACACCACGTCCAAAGCTATTTGGCCGAGTGACTCGGCTTTCTTCCCTGGTATAACTCCATGAAAGCTCATGTTACTAGTGCTCAGTCGGGACATCGGAATGCCCATTCTTTTCAGTGTGTCTGCATACAACAAATTCAGCCCGCTTCCACCATCCATCAGCACCTTTGTCAGTCGAGTGCCTTCGACAACTAGATCGACCACCAAAGCTTGCCTCCCAGGGGTGGCAATATGAGTCGGGTGATCAGATTGGTCGAATGTGATGGGTATTTGAGACCATTTCAGATAATTTGCTTTTGTTGGGGCAACCATGTTCACCTCTCGGTTAATGACTTTCAGTCGACTCCTGCTTTCCACATCTGCAAAGATCATCAGAGTGGAGTTGATATGCGGATATCCTTCCTCACTGTCCTCCTTGTCTTCGGCCTTGTCCGACTCCTTCTCCTTGTCCTTAGACTGTTTTCCCTGAAACTGCTGGATCAGGAGTCGACATTGGCGAGTGGTGTGCTTCGGGTAGATGATATTCCCCTCTTCGTCTTTCTTCGTGTGGATGTGACATGGCATATCCATTACGTCGTTCCCTTCTTTATCCTTTACCTTCTTGGGGTTCCAGGATCCTTTTGGTTTCCCCTTAAACTTTCCCTGAGTCACAGCCAGAGCCTCTCCAGGAGCTGCCGGTTCAGCCTTCCGCTTCTGTTTCCGACTGGTGTTTCCTTTTTCCGACTGACTCGGCTTGTGCTTGCTGCTTCGGAGTCGGTCTTCTTCTTCGCCGTTGGCGTACTTGGTAGCAATCTCCATCATCCGACTCAAGGTCATGTCACCGGTTCGACCAAACTTCAAACTCAGTTCTCTGTTCTTGACGCCATCTTTGAAGGCACAGACTGCCTGATGATCAGACACATTCTCCACAGTGTGGTGCAAAGTGATCCACCTCTGAATATACTCTCTGAGAGTCTCATTAGCTTTCTGCACACAGACTTGCAACTCTGTCAATCCAGCTGGTCGCTTGCAAGTTCCTTCAAACGTTCTGATGAACACTCGGGACAGATCTTCCCAAGTGTAAATGCTGCTAGGAGGTAATTGAGTCAACCATGCCCTGGCAGAACCTTCCAGCATGAGGGGCAAATGCTTCATGGCCACCTCGTCGTTCCCACCGCCAATCTGAACTGCCACTCGGTAGTCTTCAAGCCAAGTTTCAGGCTTAGACTCACCAGTGAACTTGCTGACTCCTGTTGCCAACCTGAAATTGGGAGGGATAACTGCGGCTCTGATAGCTCTGCTGAAACATTCAGGACCAGAAACATGCACTCGACTGCTTGTGGGTGCATCTCTGTCGAGTCCGCCTCGATGGGCTCTGTTCCGGTCGACCAAACCTTGCACGATAATGGATCGCGCGTCGAAGCCTGGTTCTCTGGGGTCGACTGGAACCCTTCGCCCTGTACTGTACTGACGCATGTCATCTTGCTGCCGAGGAGCGTAAGACCCACCCCTCGGAGGGGAATTGGGCACTCGACGCCTATCATCTCGGTCGAGTCGGTCACCATATTGATCTCGCCGATTCTCGCGCCCTTCACGCCGCGGAGGCGATCTGGGGCTATGAGCCGACTGAACCGTATTCGCAGTGACGGATCGACTGTGAATTCTGTTGCACGACTGAGACATGGCTGAATTCTGATCTCCTGCTGCCCGGAGTAGATCCCTGATCTGCAGCAAACCTCTGCCAGCTTCCGACTGCGAAGGCTGGATGGACTCTGCTATACGGGTCGCATCTGCTAAATTTTGGATTGGGGTTCGATATACCTGAGTCGGCGGGAAGAGTTGACGTCGACTGGTGTCAGGAACTCGTTGCCGCGCGCGCTCGTCGAGTGCTCGCTGAAGATTCTCCAGTCGAGTGCGTTCGGCCAAATTGGCCAGACGTGCCTCCTCCAAGGCACGAGCCTCGGGGGTTTCTCCTGCGATGGGAGTACGCAGGGGATCCACGTTCCTGCGGCGAAGTTCCTCTCTTTGCAGAGAGTCGAGTGGCTCGGGCTGGTACTCTTCGTAGCCTCGTGCAGGGTTGCCGCCGTCACCTGCTCCACCATCACGGGCGAAGCCAGGGGGACTGTGGGGCCCGTCGACCATCAAGATTTCCGCCGCTGGATCACTGCTACCGCACTCGGATGCAGTCTCTACGGAGCCAGTCGACAGATCGAACAAGCCGTAGAGAGATTCGTCGGGCTCGATTGCCGCAACTTGGGTGGTGGCCGATTGGCGAGCCACCGCGTGCCTCACCCATCGCTGAAGCCTCGACCGGCCCGATCGCTTGCGCTGGCGGGAGACCGGGAGGGTGGACGATGGAGGAGCCAACCGATACTGGGTCGATGGTTGCCGCAGCAGAACGCCGCGGACACATGCGCGAAAATGCGTCGCACCACGGACGGGGAGCGCATCAACGTCGAGTGCAGCCTCATGGAGCCACGCGGAGTCGTCGGCGATGAAGGTGAGAGTGCCGAGACGGATCTCTTGACCCCCGACCAAAACTCCAGCAGACACCATGATGAAAGTACTCGGAAGAATCGCAACTTCTCCACAAAAATCGCTAAAACACCTGCCCCACGGTGGGCGCCAACTGTCGTGGTTCTAAGCCTGACAGTAGAGTGGGGGGTAGGTATGGAGAGGCAAGGTCCTAGCTATGGAGAGGTTGTAAACACAAGGGATGTACGAGTTCAGGCCCTTCCCGGAAGAAGTAATAGCCCTACGTCTCGGAGCCCGGAGGCGGTCGAGTGGATTATGAGTATGTGAGTTACAAGATGCCGAACCCTTCTACCTGTGGAGGGGGGTGGCTTATATAGAGTGCGCCAGGACCCCAGCCAGCCCACGTAGGAGAGGGTTTAAGGTGAGTTAAGTCTGGGGCGTTACTGGTAACGCCCCACATAAAGTGTCTTTACTATCATAAAGCCTACTTAATTACAGGCTGTTGCAGTGCAGAGTGCCTCTTGACCTCCTGGTGGTCGAGTGAGTCTTCATGGTCGAGTCCTTCAAGTCAGTTGGTCGACTGGAAGGCGACCTCTTCTAAGGGTGTCCTTGGGCAAGGTACTTAGACCAGGTTCATGACCCTACCCTAGGTACATGACCCCATCAGGTGTGTTTTATTAAGTATCCGGTTCTAGTTGTCATAAGGTCAAGGCACAACTCCGGGTCATCCTTTTACCGAGGGACACGGCTATTTTAATAGATCAACTTCCCTGTAGGGGTGCACCACATTTCCCAACACACTCGATCCCCTTTGTCCGGACACACTTTCCTGGGTCATGCCCGGCCTCGGAAGATCAACACGTCGCAGCCCCACCTAGGCACAACAGAGAGGTCAGCACGCCGGTCTAAATCCTATGGAGCAGGGGTCCGGGCCCATCGCTCATTGCACACCTGCACGTTGCATGGGCGGCCAGAAGCAGACCTAGCCTCCCTAATACAAGAGCAGGCATTCCAGTCCAATCTGGCACGCACCGCTCAGTCGCTGATGTCACGAAGGCTTCGGCTGATACCACGACATGGTACCCATAACTGTTCCCGCGTAGTTGGTTAGTGCGTATAGGCCAGTGGCTAGACTCAGATCAAATACCAAGATCTTGTTAAGCGTGTTATTTTGAAGTAACTGTGAACGCCGACCAGGGCCAGTCCCACCTCTCTCCTAGGTGGTCTCAACATGCCCTATCGCTCCGCACAAAGTAACAGTCGGGGGCCGTCGGGAACCCAGGCCCACCTCTACCGGGATGGAACCACCTGCCCCTTCAGCCCCCACATCGGAATCACATGCGGGTACTCTACGAGCCGACCCGAGTTTAGTCACCACCTGTATAGTATGTAAGTATGTATGTATATACCCATGATAACCTCCCGAGTGATCACGGTTAGGGAGTCCTGGATTAGGGGGTCCTGGTACAGCCGGACTATATACTTTGGTCGGACTATTGGACTATGAAGATACAAGATTGAAGGCTTCGTCCCGTGTCCGGGTGGGACTCTCCTTTGCGTGGAAGGCAAGCTTGGCGATTCGGATATGTAGATCTCCTTCTCTGTAACTGACTCTCTGTAACCCTAGCCCCCTCCGTTGTCTATATAAACCGGAGGGTTTAGTCCATAGGACAACAACAATCATAATCATAGGCTACATTCTAGGGTTTAGCCTCTACGATCTCGTGGTAGATCAACTCTTTTAATACTCATATCATCAAGATCAATCAAGCAGGAAGTAGGGCATTACCTCCATCGAGAGGGCCCGAACCTGGGTAAACATTGTGTCCCCCGCCTCCTATTACCATCAGCCCTGGACGCACAGTTCGGGACCCCCTACCCGAGATCCGCCGGTTTTGACACTGACATTGGTGCTTTCATTGAGAGTTCCACTGTGTTGTCATGATAAAGGCTTGATGGCTCCTTCGATCATCGGCAACGATGTGATCCAGTGTGAGGTTTTTCTTCCTGGACAGATCTTCGTATTCGGCGGCTTTGTACTGTGGGCCAACTCTCTTGGCCATCAAGAGCAGATCGATAGCTACGCCCCTGGCCATTAGGTCAGATTTGGAAGCTTGAACTACACTACCGATATCCGTGGAGACTTGATCTTCGATGGATTCGAGCTCATGTCAGGCGCGCCAAACAGTCACGACAAGCATGACTTAGCTCTGCCATCGGATGGTCTTCGGGAGATCGCACCTGCGGTTACTCTGGCCCTTAATCCGAAGCAGATCGTGCCATCCGAGGATAGGTGGATGGACCCCGCCACGGAGGCCGCACACTCAGCGGCGATAGAGCTGAATACTGACTTCACTTCCTATGAGACCTGTGTTACCAGACCCTTGGATTCGTCCCCGGCCATAGGCTTTGAACTGCCTGCGTCCGTACCTATCCAATCTAATTGGGCACCGATCATGGAGTTTACCTCCGCGGATATTTTTTAGCACTCGCCCTTGGGCAATGTGCTAGATTCATTGAGGTCTCTCTCCTTGTCAGGAGACCCTGGGCCGAACTATGTCCGGCTCAAGTGGGAAGTGAATGACGAAGGAATTCGTTCCCCACCCACCACCCACTTAATAGCCACTGTCGATGACTTAACCGACATGCTTGATTTCGACTCCGAAGACATCGACGGTATGGACGATGATGCAGGAGAGGAACAGGAACCACCGCCCACAGGGCGCTGGACAGCCACTTCATCACACAATATAAACATGGTGGATACACCCAAAGAAAACAATGACGAGGAACGGGAGGATGCAGCGAAGGACAGTCCCCTCGAGAAGCAACCAAAGCGACGACGTAGGCGCCGCCCCAAATCCCGCCTCAGCAAAAACAGCGATAACAGTGCAAGAAAGAATAATACCCCGGTCGACTCCAAAGGAAACGACGACCATATGGACCCAGCGATGGAGCAGGATGAGCCAGTGGACGGCGAACATAGTACGGAGCCGTTGTCCGATCATGGCGACGCCGAGGGTAAAACTCATCAACCTGTCTCTAGAGAGGAGAATAGTCCGGACGACGATGCACACATCATCCCGGAAAGGCACTTGGAACAAGAGAACCTCCATAGAAGGCTTATTGCCACCGCGAGGAGCCTGAAGAAGCAGAAGCAAAGGCTTAAGGCCGCGCAGAATATGCTCAACAGCAGATGGAATAAAGTGCTTGACACTAAAGAAAAGTACGGCGGCAGTCGCCACACAAAGAGCTATCCAAAGTGCAAGCTGCTGCCTGAATTCGACGATGAGGCTTTAGATCCCATTCAGCCGAAAAATAAAACGGCCGATTAGCCGGATCGACCACCCCGTGGCTGCGACAGGGCGGCTAATGACGTCGCACACAAGTCAGCGCACGATTTATGTGAAGACCTACACAAAAAGCCAGTATGGCCAGGTCCATCTACGGATCTAGAAAGCGCGCTCCGGCACAGAATCATGGCTGCCCAAACGATTATACTGACCGAATAACAGCTCGGTATCAAAACCAAATGCTACAACCGTCTAAAGAATGCCATGACACATCCAAATACAGGGGTGTCGCGCACCCCCTATGCTTCACCGATGAGGTGCTGGACCATGAATTTCCCGTGGGATTCAAACCCATGAACATATAGGCATACGACGAAACGACAGACCCTGGGGTCTGGATTGAGGACTTTATCCTTCACATCCACATGGCTCGCGGAGATGATCTCCACGCCATCAAATACCTGCCCCTCAAGTTGAAAGGACCAGCTCGGCACTGGCTGAAAAGCCTCCCCGAAAACTCAATTGGAAGCTGGGTAGAGCTTGAGGATGCTTTTAGGGCCAATTTTCAAGGGACCTATGTCCGACCTCCGGACGCAGACGATGTAAGTCACATCATTCAACAGCCCGGAGAGTCAGCCCGAAAGCTTTGGAATAGATTTCTCACGAAGAAGAATCAAATCATCGACTGTCCGGATGCCGAAGCCTTAGAGGCTTTCAAGCACAATGTCCAGGACGAATGGCTCTCTAGACACCTCGGCTGGGAAAAACCAAGGACAATGACATCCCTAACAAGCCTTATGACCCCCTTTTGCGCGGGCGAAGACAGTTGGCTGGCCCGTAGCGGCACCAGCAACCCAAGCACATCCGAAGTCAGGGATGGCTACGAGAAACCGCGACACAATAAAAGCAAGCATCGAAAGAACAAAGACAGCCCAGACAACATGGCGGTAAACGCCGGATTTAGGGGCTCTCGGCCCGGTCAACGGAAAAAGACATTTAAAGGCAGCAGAGATGGACCGTCCAGCCTAAACAAGATTCTAGACAGATTATGTCAGATTCATGGCACCTCCGACAAACCTGCAAATCACACCAACAAAGAATGCTGGGTCTTCAAGCAGGCCGGAAAGCTAAACGCCGAACACAAGGGGAGGGAGACACCAAGCGAAGGCGAGGATGAGCCTCGCCAGCCGAACATTGAGGGACAGAAAAAAATCCCCACCAAAGGTCAAAACAGTGAACATGATTTACGCAACTCACATACCGAAGAGGAGGCGCCAGCGTGCACCCCGAGACGTATACGCCATAGAGCCCGTCACCCCTAAGTTCAACCCTTAGTCGGCCTGCCTGATCACTTTTGATCACAGGGATCACCCGACTAGTATCCGGCATGGAGGATCTGCTGCCTTGGTGCTAGACCCAATAATTGACGGATACCATCTCACCCGAGTCCTTATGGACGGCGGCAGTAGTCTTAATCTAATATATCAGTACACCGTCTGCAAAATGGGGATAGACCCGACAAGAATCAGCCAAAGCAATACTACCTTTAAAGGAGTAATACCAGGCCCAGAGGCCCGCTGAACGGGCTCTCTAGTACTAGAGGTTGTATTCGGTTCTCCCGACAACTTCCGAAGCGAAGAATTAACCTTCGACATCGCTCCATTCTGAAGCGGCCATCACGCACTACTCGGAAGAACGGCCTTCACTCGTTTTAATGCAGTACCACATTACGCTTATCTTAAGCTTAAGATGCCCGGTCCACGTGGCATCATCATAGTTAGCAGAAACACAGAGCGTTCCTCACGTACGGAGGAAGACGTGGCGGCTCTAGCAGCCAATCACTGAACAACCTCTCCAACCAGATGAAATGATCGGTCGTCAAGACCACGGACACGGTTAGACGAGTCTGGTGCACCACTAGCTGTAATAGCTCAGATAAACTTGAGATTGGGTCGATGGATATACCCCCATAGGTGGTGCTAGGGGATTCCCGCATGTAAAAAGGGCTACAGTTCGGCTTGACCCTATTTAGATTGCGTTTTAATGGTTCATTAAGAATAACCAATTTTTCGCACAAATACCTTCACCTGCGTTTTACTCTTTTACAGATGATCATCGTGCTACACCCTTCCAAAATATGACACAACGGAGACATAGGCGCAGACGTGCAGCAGGGCCCCGCTCAAAGGCTTCTTTTTAGATTAAGACCCTGTGTAAACTTTTTTTACTGTCTCTTGTTGCTTCACTCCCTCCGGATACTCAACACAACCAAAAGGGATGTTGGCGTTATTGGCATTTCATCACGTCAGACTAATGCAAGTACCTGGAAATTCAGGGCTCATAATCGAGGGCGTTACTCAGCCCAGTATATGTTGTAAAGTCCGAATACCTTAGGGAGTGTTCGGCATCGCGAGTTTGGCCTTATATGCATCAGCTCCGAATCATATCTTTGGTCAATAGTTGGGTTTGCCCGGCTCTCATGTTTTGCTACCTTACATTCCGCTCTATCGGCTAAGGCGGCACCGGGAGAACTACTGCGATTCTGCCCTGGTTCATCTGGATGAGCACCTCAGTAGAGAAAGTCGAAAACTGACTGTCATGATAAAGCGCGAGACTGGTCAACCACTCGATGACTCAGAGGAATCTTCGCGATCCCTCGGCATTAACGAAGGACCGGTTTCCCGGTCATGTATGTACACGCACCATATTCGGATGAGCGCAGAAGTACCAGGGGCTATATAGTAGCCCCACCGTCAAACTCCTATGGCTAAGTGAAAGTGTTAAAGCTATATAGTCCGATTGCCTTGTTCGCCGCGCTATCACCTCCTTAATGGACCACGACGTTGGGTCAAGTGTGAATACGCGCTTTTCTGAACACCCCTGCATTATGTGCGTGGGGGCTGAAGCCGACGACTACAAACTTTCAGGTTATATACATAGATAAACGACCACACAGGAGGCATCATAATACTTTCAGGCAAAAGTATAAACACAACCTTTATAATCCAAATAGCATTGTTTTTACAATTGGGATACATGTCACTCGAACATGATACTCTTCGAGCACTGAGCCTCTATTAAACGAGCGCCTTCTAGGACTTCTTCAAAATAGTGCTCAGTCGAGACCTGGCCTGCGGCAGGATCCCGGGTTGCAACAGCGGTGGCCTCCATCTCTTCCCAGTATGTCTTAACATGGGCAAGAGCCATCCGTGCACCCTCTATGCATGTCAACCTCTTTACAGCATCGATATGCGGCACAGCACCAAGGAATCATTGCACTAAACCAAAATAACTATTCGGCATTGGTCCCTTCGGCCAAAGATGATCCACGACATACCTCATGGCAAGTCCGGACAGCCTATGGAGCTCGGCCCACTCAGCCATTTGTTCATTTAATAGCAGCGGACGCGTTGGACCACTGAACTGCGACCAGAACAACCTTTCCATTTCATGATCTTTCCGATCTTTGAAAAACTCAGTCGCATCAGCAGCACTCATTGCCAAGTCCAAGTACGCGTCTGCAGCACTCCATAATTGATCCAGAGGGGCATACTTCGGATCTTCAAACTTCGTCCGCAACAAAAAGGGCTTCCCAGCCGTGATATCTCCGGCTTGACGGAGCTCCTCCTTCGCCGCTCTGATTTGAGAGCGGGTTTCCTTGGCTGCTTCCACGGCTTTCTTTAGGTCAGCCGCTTTCGCTTGGCTTTCCTTTTCAAGAATCTCATATCGGTCGGCGGCATCTTTCAGCTCAACAGCCATCTTGGCTATTTTATCTTTGCTCTGGCGATGAGCAGCATGTTCGGCTCTTAAGTCTTCGGCCGCCTTTAGGGAGGCCGCATCACTTCTCCCGGCTTGTTCCTTGGCTCGGGCAAGTTCCACCCGTAGGGTCTCCACGGCGGTAGCTCCATCTGCAGTCACGACATATTATAGATACTAGCAATCATGCTCCTCTTAATATTTGTTGACCACCCGAAAATACATACCCTGTGCCTCGCCAATCCGCTTGTTCACAAGCGCAATGTCGGCATCTGCCGCATCAAGTTGCTGCCTCAGTCCGGCAAACTCAGCAGTCTGGCCAGCCACCGGACCCTCAGCCACCCACACATGAAAGCAAAGCGATCATTACCTGGGACTATGATCCTCTGTTTGCCGCCTCTGGTCAGCAACCAGAGTCTCAGGGGCTACTATCTGTATAGAGCACACCTAGCATGTGTGGTACTATCAAAAAAATTATATATTACTTTGCGTACCTCAAATCCTCTTAGCAGGCTCGTAAAAGCCTCATGCAACCCACTTTTAGCGGATGAAATCCTCTCAACCACCGTACCCATTAAAGTACGATGCGCCTCTGAGATAGTCGCTTGCTCCAAAAGACCCATCAGTGCGTCTGGTTGTGCACCGGACAATCCCAGACTCTTTCTGTTGCTCTCCTTAGGAGCCAAATACTCCGGACTTCGGGTGGCTGAAGGGTTACCTTCTGGCCTTGGCGGATCAGGAGAAATCCTCCGTGATGACACCTCAAGGTCGTCCGCCCCAGGAGGCGGGGAGACAGGGGGAGGTGTTTCGCTCTCCTTCATCTCCGAAAGAAGATCCCCTGAAGACGAACTCTGTCAAGAAGGGCTACGAGCCAGACTGCAAGATATATGTCCCGGTTATTGTCCTCGGAGATCAAGCAGGATATATTTACCAAAAGTACTCTTGTTCACTTACAGCTCGGTGGAGGGCTGGCCCCCTTGCGGGCGCTGTGCAGTAAGGACGCCCTCTGGGGCAGGGCCCCCTGGCGAGGGTTTATTCCCTCGTTTGGAAGCCTTCATTTCCATGTCTACAGAGGCGGTTCATTTCCTTCCTTGGGGAGAGGGGATTCTAGATTCTTCTCCCCGATTATCCTCCTTCGCGGAGACACTAATTCCCCCAGTTTGGATGAGTAATGCGTGAAGCCCGCTTTCGGCTTCTTTATTCCTCCCTTTTATCTTCCCCTGATGGCACGATAAGGTGCGTGCTCAAGCATCCTGGCTAGTACAGGATCTGGTGAGCCATCGGGATGGGGGGCCGAACACCTGATCATCTCCGCCTTTCTTATCCAGTCCTGGCCAAGAGTGATTTTTTCAGAATGATGTTATGACAAATAAAAAGACAGCATGTTCGGCTGCAGAATTACTTACGTGGGTATCTAAACGGTTGCAGTTGAGACCCGCATCCTCGATGGTGTCCGGACACTTTATTCGTGATCCGAAGAACAATCCATACATCTCTTCAAGCGTCACGCCGAAGAATTTCTGAATAGTTCGCGGTCCTTTCGGGTTGAACTCCCACATATGGAGAGATGATGTTGGCATGGCAGGACCCGACGAACTAGCATAACTTGCATTACCTTGACAAGACTGACATCCCTCTTGAGGAGATCTCGGATGCGACTTTGCAATGTCAGCACGTCATTAACTGGCCCCCAGTCCAGCCCCTTGTTGACCCATGATGCCAGTTGCGGCGGGGGACCCGAGCGGAAGGCGGGGGCAGCTGCCCACTTTGTACTTCGGGGAGCTGTGATGAAAAACCACTCCCGCTGCCATAAGGTGGACACCTCCGGGAAGGAACCATATGGCCATAGAGCATCGGCGCCTTTTCTTATTATGGCACCTCCGCATTCTGCGTGTCACCCATCTATCGTCTTCGGCTTCACATTGAAGGTCTTGAGCCATAAGCCGAAGTGTGGGTTATGTGGAGGAAGGGCTCACACACGACGATAAACGACGAGATGTGAAGGATGGAATCTGGGGCTAGATCGTGGAAATCAAGCCCATAATAGAACATAATCCCTCTAACAAAGGGATCAAGACTAAAGCCTAGCCCTCGGAGGAAGTGGGAAACAAATATGACACCCTCGTTGGGTTCGGGTGTCGGGGAAACTGATCCACGAACACTTATGGGGCCGGCGGACCGGGCCCCTTTCAGTTCGGCGGGGGGCGGAGATCGCACGAACAGCAGATCGAGGCGAAGCACACGAGCAGTTTACCCAGCTTCGGAGCTCTCCGGAGAGATAACACTCCTACTGCTGCTTGTCTGGTTCTATTATGTTCTTGCTCTAGAGAGAGAGCGTAGTGTTTTCTGGCTCACGAATGAATCAAACCGGAGCCCCAACCTCCTCTACGTTGCGCATGGGCCTCCTTTTATATGCTAAAGGGGTCACCGACAGGTGGCAACGCAAAGAAGGGTACAAATGTAAAAAGTGAGGTGGTCGGTACAGTTGCTTGTACAGTGCACCCTACCTAACCCTGACGGCAGGGGACAAGGGCATTAAATGCCCGTCTGGGTCGCCCAAACAGTGCAGAAAAGGACCGTTAGGGGCGCCATCGTTCGCCACGATGGTGATGTTGTCAGCTTCGCATGCCACTACGCACCGCTGGCTGCACAGCCTCCCGCCACGCGCGCTTGGAGAGGCCCCCAGAGCGACACGTTGGTGGATGCGCTGGAGCGCGGGCACAGAGTGGCCGCCTGCCGCGGCAAGCGCCTTGCCGCTGCTGTTATCTTGTCGGGTCCGGAAGCTTGTCGCTCATCGGGCCTCGAGGTATCTTGGTTGGTCCTCCCGGCAAGCTCCTCTTGCCGGGGCCTTGTTGCCTTGCCGGAGCGCGTGGCGCGTCGCGGCAAGTTCCTTGGAGTGCCTTGGTTGGCCTTCCCGGCAAGCTCCTCTTGCCGGGGCCTTGTCTCCTGAGCTTAAATACTTTGTTCTTGAATGGCTTCAAGGGAACCACGGAGGATCTTGGCGCTCGCCCGGCAAGCCTTGCCGCGGGGTGCTACAACTGCCCGTGCACAAGTTCGGGGTACTAGGGTACCCCTATTCTAGTACACCGACATGAGCCCCCGGGCCTGGGCCAGACACGGTGCCGAGCACTATTGGGCCAAGCCCAAGACAGGGCACGGGCACACGCGGACTGGGCCACGCCGAATCCTGCTCCGTATCCACCGCGCTCTCCCCTAACGGCACGCGTTTAATGCGGCGTCGTGGGAGAGATCGTGGGTGGTTCTTTATTCAGAAGGGCGAAACGTCCGCCCCGTCCCTCTTTATAAGCAGAGGAAACAGGGGCAGTTCGTTCCCCCTCGCTGGTTGCTACTACTCCATCTTCACGAACCTCCGCCGCTCCCCACCCTTCTTCTCGAAGCCGAGAGAGCAGCGCTCCGCCCCCCATTGCCACCAGCATCACCAACGCCGTCGACCTCCCCCACCACCTCTGACGAGAATCTTCAACCTAGCGCCAAGCTCAGCCTGTTCTTCAAGGGCGTGGCGACGGCACTCCAGCGGCTCCGAGAAAGGATCCCAAAGCAGCTGGCCGACGAGTCGCGCAAAATCTGCACCGGGGTTCTCCAGAAGGTGCTGATGAAGGTGGCCTTCCACAATCCAGGCCTCAGCTTCACCAACGTCCTCAAGTCCTTGCCGCCAGACGCTGATCGGGACGCACTCAAGGCCCTTGTCGCACCCATTGTGGACAAGGTGAGCGAGATCAAGAGGGTCGAGGGCAGACGCGTAGACTAGGCCGCTCATTTCTTCTTTTCCCTTGTCGCTGCTAATCATGTTATGAAAATAGTCTGTTAGAGCTGCGACAAGTTATCTTGTAATATAACTTTATTTCTGTTATCAATTGGTATGTTATTTCCTCTACTAGATTCCTTCCCTTGTATGTTTTTACCCTACGCTTCTAGGGAACTTGTCGGCGCAAGCGCCCGAGCCGCGAGCGCTGAGTGCGGAACTTCAGCAGCCTGCTGGCGGCGCTGCTTCCGACAAGAAACCTTGTCGCGACTAGATGCAGCACACTTAAGTTGTTGAGCGGACTCGAAACAAAGTAAGGGCGCAACTAGCCACGAGTTGGTTCCTCCGCGCACAGGTTTTCCATACAAAGCAGGGTTGTTCGAGGAAAATAACTCAAAAATTTAAAAACTAATTGCTCAAACTTTGGCAACTTAGCTTTTCTGTCGTTTGCTTCCCGGCAAGGCAAAACTTTGCTTGAACGACGCCTGGTCCATACCACAATCTTCTCCTTCCCCCCCGGCAAACTTGTGTGCGAGGGAACCTTCTTTTCCTTTGTTGAAAAGAAGAAAGAAGAGAAAATAATAATATGGAGCCCTTCGGCTCGTTATTGCTTACCGGATGTAGGTACTGCACAAAGTATCAGATAACACATGCAAGAAAAAAACTAATGCATGAAATGGACAAGTTGTGCGGAGCACATGGGGTTCTATTTATGCACGGGATCAGCGCCCGGCTTTGTACAAAGGATTACATGCAACAGCGGCAAGACTTGTACAAAAGGTGGTTGCTGGAACGGGGTTCCGGCAACCGCGCCCTACGGGAAAAACTTACAAAGATGTTCTATGTTCCAGGAGTTGCTCACCGGAATGCCATCTTCGGTCTCAAGGCGGACAGCGCCGGGCCTTGTGACTCGTTTCACCCGATAAGGGCCTTCCCACTTCGGCGTCAACTTGTTGGAATTCTTGGCGGACTGAACGCGCCGAAGAACAAGGTCGCCTTCCTCGAAGCTTCTGGCTTTAACTTTGCGGCTATGGTAGTAGCGCAAAGCTTGCTGGTATCGAGCAGCTCGTACAGCAGCCTGAAGACGATCTTCCTCGAGGAGCAGCGCGTCGTCTTGTCGCAGCTGTTCTTGCTCAAGCTCATCATAAGCGAGCACTCGAGGCGATCCGTATACGAGTTTCGTGGGGAGAACTGCCTCTGCTCCATAGACTAGAGCGAAAGGTGTCTGGCCAGTGGCTCGATTTGGCGTCGTTCTGATCGACCAAAGAACCACCGGCAGCTCCTCGATCCAGTTTCTTCCGCACTTGCGCAGCCTGTCGAAAGTTCTGGTCTTGAGGCCGCGCAGCACTTCAGCATTTGCCCTCTCTGCTTGACCGTTGCTTCTCGGATGAGCAACAGAAGCGAAGCAGACCTTGGCGCCAAGGTCTTGGACATACTGCATGAAGGTGCGGCTCGTGAATTGCGTGCCGTTGTCGGTGATGATCCTGTTAGGGATCCCGAAACGGCAAATAATTGACCTGAAGAACTTGACTGCTGACTGTGCTGTCACCTTCCTCACTGGCTGCACTTCCGGCCACTTTGTGAACTTGTCGATTGCGACGTACAAGTACTCCAAGCCCCCGACAGCTCGGGGGAAAGGGCCGAGGATATCGAGCCCCCAGACCGAAAATGGCCAGGATAAAGGGATCGCGCCAAAGATGTCGCTCGTGTGAACGCCGGATCAGGTTCACACAATCTCGACGCCCCCTACCTAGCGCTCCAAAGATGTCGGGGAAACTGATCCACGAACACCTATGGGGCCGGCGGACCGGGCCCCTTTCGGTTCGGCGGGGGGCGGAGATCGCACGAAGAGTAGATCGAGGTGAAGCACACGAACAGTTTACCCAGCTTCGGAGCTCTCCGGAGAGATAACACTCCTACTGCTGCTTGTCTGGTTCTATTATGTTCTTGCTCTAGAGAGAGAGAGCGTAGTGTTTTCTGGCTCACGAATGAATCGAACCGGAGCCCCAACCTCCTCTACGTTGCGCATGGGCCTCCTTTTATACGCTAAAGGGGTCACCGACAGGTGGCAACGCAAAGAAGGGTACAAATGTAAAAAGTGAGGTGGTTGGTACAGTTGCTTGTACAGTGCACCCTACCTAACCCTGACGGCAGGGGACAAGGGCATTAAATGCTCGTCTGGGTCGCCCAAACAGTGCAGAAAAGGACTGTTAGGGGCGCCACCGTTCGCCACGATGGCGATCTTGTCAGCTTCGCATGCCACTGCGCACTGCTGGCTGCACAGCCTCCCGCCACGCGCGCCTGGAGAGGCCCCCAGAGCGACACGTTGGTGGATGCGCTGGAGCGCGGGCACAGAGTGGCCGCCTGCCGCGGCAAGCGCCTTGCCGCTACTGTTATCTTGTCGGGTCCGGAAGCTTGTCGCTCATCGGGCCTCGAGGTATCTTGGTTGGTCCTCCCGGCAAGCTCCTCTTGCCGGGGCCTTGTTGCCTTGCCGGAGCGCGTGGCGCGTCGCGGCAAGTTCCTTGGAGTGCCTTGGTTGGCCTTCCCGGCAAGCTCCTCTTGCCGGGGCCTTGTCTCCTGAGCTTAAATACTTTGTTCTTGAATGGCTTCAAGGGAACCACGGAGGATCTTGGCGCTCGCCCGGCAAGCCTTGCCGCGGGGTACTGCAACTGCCCGTGCACAAGTTCGGGGTACTAGGGTACCCCTATTCTAGTACACCAACATCGGGAGTGGGGATGACCTGCCCTTGAGCAGGCAGCCTGTGCGAGATTTCGGGGGTCAGATACCTGGCTTCCCTTACGCCTGAGCCTTGGGTGTTGGAACTCAAGGTGGGGGAAGGGAAGGATCGAGCGCGAGAAGAAAAGGACAGGCCTTGGCCCCTTTATAAAAAGGGTGAATACCAAGCGTCCTCCACGTGGCCGTTTGGAACTTGCCTAAAATCGAGGAGTCATACTAACAAGCACGATTGGGTTACCCACACCCGTGTTGATGAGAATCCCATGATAAGGGGAACACGATCTCTGCTTCGACAAGACATGCCAATAAAACCGCCTCGCAACACGTGAAGTGGCAGGCTGGGAAAAACGGTTCGTAATGACCGGACCACGGCAGGATGTCACGTTATGAAAAGTTGTCAGCAGATTAGATTTGTGGAATATTATACTCTCTACGGTGGTATGTGGAATTTGTTTTACAAAGCCGGACAAAATCCTTGTGTTCAAAATCTTCTATGGAGTATTCAGAGAAGGAACCCGCCTTGCAATGTCGAAGACAATCTGCGCGTCGGACTCGTCATCATTGAAGCCTGGTTCGGGGGCTACTAAGGGAGTCCTGGATTAGGGGGTCCTCGGACAGCCGGACTATATACTTTGGTCGGACTGTAGGACTATGAAGATACAAGATTGAAGGCTTCGTCCCGTGTCCCGGTGGGACTCTCCTTTGCATGGTAGGCAAGCTTGGCGATTCGGATATGTAGATCTCCTTATCTATAACCGACTCTGTGTAACCCTAGCCCCATCCGATGTCTATATAAACCGGAGGGTTTAGTCCGTAGGACAACAATAATCATAATCATAGGCTAGCTTCTAGGGTTTAGCCTCTACGATCTCGTGGTAGATCAACTCTTGTAATACTCATCATCAAGATCAATCAAGAAGTAGGGTGTAACATCCATCAAGAGGGCCCGAACCTGGGTAAGCATTGTGTCCCCCGCCTCATATTACCATCAGCCCTAGACGCACAGTTCGGGACCCCTACCCGAGATCTGCCGGTTTTGACACCGACACACGGCCCGATAGTATAGCATGGCAGACGAACAAGAATGTAGGGCCACTGATGGAATACTAGCATCCTATACTAAGCATTTAGGATTGCAGGTAAAGGTAATAACAGTAGTAGCAAAGACAGGGCATGCATCAGAATAGGTTTAACGGAAAGCAGTAGCATAGTACACTACTCTAATGCAAGCAGTAGAGAGAAGAATATGCGATATCTGGTGATCAAGAGGGGGGGCTTGCCTGGTTGCTCTGGCAAGAAGGAGGGGTCATCGACACCGTAGTCGAACTAGGGTCGCCGGCAGTCTCGGGGTCTACTGGAAAGAAGTAACGGAGGGGGAATACAATAAATAATAGAGAAATCAAAGTATCACAAAGCATAACAAGACAATACGCGGTGCTAGAGGTGACCTAACGTGGTACTAAGTGATACCGGCAAAGGGGGGAAACATCTGGGAAAGTATCCCCGGTGTTTTCGCATTTTTGGATAGATGAATCGGAGGGGGAAAGTTGTGTGTTCATTATGCTAGGGATGTGTGGCGGACGAACGGGCTACGTATCCGGATTCTTCTCATCGTTTCGAGCAACTTTCATGTACACGGTTTTTTCATCCGAGCTACGGATTATTTTATATTAATTTCTAAAGATTTAAATCATTTTCTAAATTGTTTTAATTCAAAATTAAATGTGAAATGCTAGGTGCACCCAATTCTAGTACACAGAAGTTTACTAGAGGGGCTGACATGTGTGGGACCAGGGGGACCAGTTGACCAGTCAAACTTTGACTGGTCAACTAGGGTAGGGGCCCCTGTCATTGTCTGTCTAATTTAACTAACAAATTAATTAGACTAATTTAGGTTGAGTTAATTAAATTAATAAACTATTTGTTTATTTATTTATGCTTGAAAATATCTTTTTTATTATTTATTTAAATAGGGGCAGGGCCCACTGTTAGTGGCTGACTAGGAGGGCGTTAGTGCTAATCTGACCCCGAATTAATAGGGGCCTGCCCAATCTGGCAGAGGCGCAGTCAGTAGGGGCTACGCCCGCGCGCAGACGGGGGCTGCCGGCGCGGCAGGCCGGCCGGCCAGCCGGAACGGTGGCAAGCGACGCGGCATGGGAGCATGAGGGATGGGCACGGGGCTGCGCAATTGGAGGGGCGAGCTTGCGCGGGGCCAATGGCAGAGGCGGGCGCGGCCAATAACGACGGAGCGCGGCGGGCGGCGCCGGGTGCGGTCAGGCGCGGTTGCAGGCGGGCGGCAGGAGGCGCGGCTTGCAGCGGCGAGGCCAAGGGCGATCGGAGGCGGTGGGGCCTAGTAGCGGCAGAAGCAGAATCAGCAGCGGCAGCGTCTAGGAATGGCAGCAGCAACAGGCGAATGCAGCAACAGCAGTCAGGAGCGGGGGCGGACGACCGGAGCAGGCCCGGCCTGGCGCGGTTGGCTGTGGCGGCCCTGGCGAGCGCGAGGAGTGGCGGGCGTATGCCGGCGACTGGCAGGCAGCTGCGGCTGCGGGACTGCACGGGCGGGCGCCGGAGCCGGGTGAGCGGGGCAAGGCAGAGCATGGCCGCGGGCGAGGGGAGCGACGGACTCAGGCGGGTGAGCGCGCGTTGCGGAGCAGAAATGGCGCAGTAGATAGGAGCAGGGGAGGAGCGGCCCCAGGTGCGGCCGGAGCAAGACGAAGAGGACAGCGGGACTATGGCTCTACCTAGCTACAACTCGAAACCGAGCTTAATGACAGGGGGAATTGCAGTGGTGCTCACAGCGAGGGAGACGACAGTGAGCTCGGGTGGACGCGGGGAGGACCGGAGCGAGGCCAATCGCTGGCAAGGGCGGCGATGTACACGGAGATGACGATATCGATGGCGAATGTACGATGCGTCCCGACTTGATTCGATGCTCGGGGTAGATGCAGCCGAGCACGACGGTTCTCCTGGAGGTCTTCCCATGTGGTGAGGCACACGTTGGCCATGGCAATGGTGGCGAGGCGTGCGGTCACCGTGCGAGCTTCCGAGCACAAAATCGATCCAAAGAGGAGGGGGTGAAGGGGGATCGAGGGGGAACTGGACGAGAGGGGTCCAGGGTTTTCGGTGGGCTCCTTTATAGGTAAAGGGGGCACGAATGGCCGCCACGCACGCCAAGGCGCAGCCATGGCCGTGGATGGCTGCAACGCCTCTGTTCAGTGAACAGAGAGGTAGAAGGAGAGGGGGAGTTGGGCTGGCCTAGCTGCTGTTGCTACATGGGCCAAAGTTCACAGTGCCATATCCAATCATCTTATTCTACTACTATTCTGCATTTCTCCTCTGTTTCTATTTGAAGTTCGAACCAAATGAATTTTGTTGTAGTTGAAATTTGTCACATAAATACTAGGCACTATTTTGAGCATACCCTGAAAGTTGGGAGGCAACTGGAGTTAAATAAGTAATTGATTATTCTGAGAAGGTCATTTTATTTGCTGCTAGACCATTTATTAATTTACTTGGAATTTATTCATGAGTCAAATGGAGTTATTTTCAACATGAAAACTGATCAGAGGGAATTATAGAATAATTTGAACATTTTTGTTTTGTTGTTTGAATAAATATTATTTTTACTTTATTTTAAAATTTGAATTTGAATCGGTTTTGAACTAACGCGAGATTAACAATTGTAACCGTGGTGACGTGGGATCATTGACGTGGGATTACTGTATCCTAATTATCCGGGCGTCACAATTCTCCTCCACTACAAGAAATCTCGTCCCGAGATTTAAGAGGTAGTGAAAGGGGGGAAGGTTTGGTCACAAATCTAGCGGGTCTTCTCATTCTGGCTTGCTCTTCTCGAAGAGGCCGGTCCAATACATTGATGTCTTCATTTCTCTGCTTCAGGTCATCATGCTGAAGTCGACATCCTTTATTCAGGAACTCCATCGTGCTTACGAAGAATAAAGGGTGGGCATTTTGAGAGAACAGACCTCTACAAGGTTGGCTATCTGGCAGATAACATCGGGGAAGGTGGGCGGAAGTAGCTCTCGAATTGAAACCTTAGAAAATATCGAGAGAAAAGTAAGAAGGTATCATGTGAAGTTTTGGGCGGATAGGCAATCGTTCATTGTGTGAAACAGAGTGTGAAAGGTTTCAGAGCAATGGGACCAAGTATTGTGTGTGATGCCAGAATAGATCACTAGGAAGGTGGCTCACGAATTACACACGAAACCAAGCGCAGGGGATAACTTTGAAACAGGGTGTACATGAGAGTCAGGTTTCGATCCTAGGACCTATGGGTTATGGGCCCACCATGTAGGTTAAAAGTAGGAAGAGTGTGGACGTCCTGCACGATCATGTAAGCAAGGTATGTCAGAGGATAGCCTATCATTTATGTTGGAAACAACGTTGGTACCAAGGGCGAGGGACGAAGAGAACCATTTTCCTGCTTGTTGAAACGAGACAGACCAATAGGCAAAGTTCTCATCCATCGGTGGTTACCATAATGCCATCAACAAAAGTAACAGGGTCTTACTAACACAGTTGTACACCAAGGTGTTTACATAAGCAGAAGAATATTGCTGCTTGGATCATATAGATCACAAGAAAGGTTAAACAAAACAATGGAGAGGGTAATAAGATTATCAAATTAAACAGAACAATGGAAAGAAAAATGTGTTTAACAGGGGTATATCCTTCCCAAGGACAAGCAGAGCATGATATCCATGATAGGATATAATGTAGAAAAATCTTTACGTAGGGGAGATAAATTTCATGACATTACCCATACAATGGTGTTTGGGATAATTGAGCAGGAAACATTTAGCATTGGGCTTCAAATGTTCTTGTTGAAAATCGGAGTACCACAGACATGCTTCAAGATAGCATTGGCATGGTCTTCAAGCAAAGGTCGGACTTTGGATGCACAAAGGGTCCACCAGGAACAACTTATAGAATAAGTCTTACAGTTTCCTCATGGAAGAATGGCTGACCTTGCTAAAAAGGGAAACTATAACAATAGGTCCTCCGGCCAGGTGTGCTAGGCATGACATCACCTTACCGGGTCATATAAGGATCAATGTTATGACTCCTGGAAAATGTCCCAACCATCATATCCGACCGAGATTCCGATCTGATTGGTGTCAGGATACCTCAATCTCGGGATGCCTAAGAAGAAAATGTGCAACACAAATTGACGAGATGACAGCGTAAGATCCTCGGGAAATGAGCTATGGAAGCAAGTACCAAACAAGAGTTCATCATTAAACCAAGGAGAAGATGAGGTGGTGGCTGATGGACTCAGCGACATTTCATCAAGATTAACAAAAGATGGATTTCCACAATTATCTGAACAAGGAGGTAACACTTGTCAGACCAAATGATATAATGATGTATGCTTGAGGAAAACATACACAATTAAACATTGATTGCAAGGTGCACCTGAAATATGGGCTTAGGTAGCATGATCAATGCTAGAATGGTGATTCGATAACCAATGGTCTAAGAATGAAATATCGACCATTAACTTGAAAGCAATAGGGTTGCTAGAAGTTTTGAAGTCACACATCATAGTTCAATTGTCAGTTTTCCGGTTAGAAACAACACGGGGACCAAGGAGTGAACGGATATGGCAAGGAGTATCACCTGTATCAAGAATTCTTAAGAGGTGGTGAAATTCTCACGACATTCCTGACATAAAAGATGGTAATACTCCAAGGTAAAGAACAAATGCTGGATAGCAAGGATCTCAAGGTATATCACGAAACACGAACAAGTTTGTGTTGAATAGAAGGCAATAAAGTGGTCGATGATAACACGAATCATCAAGGGGCAAGGATGGTATTACCCATCAAGAATTCGATATATATCTTGGAAGAGCTTAGGATGTTGATGATGATCACAACACAGTTGTCGAGAGATTTCATGAAGATGTAATCGGTCGGCGATGCCATCAAGTCAAATGATGATGAAGCGAAAGGTTATGGGAACCAAGGGTACGACATAAACTCGAAATCAAGTTTGATGTTCAAGGAGAAATGATATGACGAGGAAGTTCGATGTAAGATTAGTTCATCGTCAAAAATTGTGCTCCGAGAAGAAGGACCAGGTAGCACAACTAAAATTTAGCGCGATAATGATATAGCCGATCGGGCTAGAAATGTCTTGAAGGATTATTAAACTCATAAACAATGAAAATTACTTAGAGTTAATGAATCGAATTATGGACTCGATTCACTATCGGTGTCCCTGAGTGTCTAACAATTCAAAACCCTGGGAAAAATTGGAATCCGTGAGAAATAATACTTGAAGAAGAACTCATAAGAAGTGATATGGTTCTGTGATTTTATCGAGATACCACGGGGTAATACTCGAAGGTAGAACATAATAGAGGTTGCAGAGGTGTATTGATTTGCAGAAGACAAGTGCTTTAACTAGTCCGAGAAATGGAATCAAGGAGAAAATATGATCGGAACCACGATTGCAAAGGATTAATTCACAGATATCAAATGATAATATATCAAGGGAATAGTTATTATTACAAGAAGCTTCCATGATAGGATATACATCGTGTCCATGGGCACGAACACGAAGTTCAAGGTCGACTCCCACTTCTCCAATGCATAAGCTTTCATTCACCTCTCGCTTTTCGAAAATGACATCAGTTGTTGAAAGTTTTACCTGGTGCAATACCAGATAAGTATGACCCGTGAAATCTTTCGGGTTCACACAGATTAAGGAAGGCATATGTTCAACCCATCGGGGCATCGTAGAATCATATACCACAAACTTCAAGAGTAAATATCACTAGCTCGACAGCAGAGCATGGTTGGCTAAATCAGAGAATAGGATTTACCAAATGGCATTATGTATCAGGGAAGGAACTTCTTGAGGTTTTTGTATACGAAGGACACTGTCGGATGATAATTCAACAAAGGATCTAATAGTCCATAATGGAGCTGATGTGAGTATCGGTACTCCGTCAAAAGGAGAAAGAATGCCAAAGCATCAATTTATTGAATTATCTGAATGACTCGAGGTTAATTACAAAGAAATTATGAGTCCCAAATCAGAAGATTAGAAGCAAACGCTTTGATCAAAATAGTAGTAACACTAGTGCAGAACCGGGCTATAGCACCGGTTCGTAAGGCCCTTTAGTGCCGGTTCGGTAACCGGCACTAAAGTGTGGGGACTAAAGCCCCCCCCCCCTTTAGTACCGGTTCCGCAGGAACCGGCGCTAAAGGGCAACCACGTGGCACGAGCCAGCTCTGGGGGCGCGTAGGACATTAGTACCGGTTGGTAGGTTGGGGGTTTGGGATTTATGATTTTTTTTCATTTAATTTTGTGTTTTCCATTTAATTCTTTTTGTTTGCTGGTATTTTACGATATGGCATATTGTACACATTATGCATATATATAAATAGAATTTCAAGTAGAACTGATCATATATATATATATATCATCGAATGTCTCACAACCACCATTAATTCACACATACACACATGTATATATATACGATTAGCTAGCTATTTACAATTTCTCCTAATTGGTGCCTTCAGAGCCAGTGGCATTAGCCTAATTGGTGCCTTCGGAGCACAATGACAATTGGAAGTGGTTCATGGGGGCGGTAGTGGGTAATAGTATTCCCCGTTCGTATCTCTGACCTGGTCGAGCAAAAATCCCGCTATTTCCTCTTGAATTGCTTGTATGCGCTCCGTTGGTAGGAGCTTGTCCCGCACCTCTCTGAACTGTTAAGAAGGAGATCAATATGCATGTGTATTAGTTGTGTGACTAGATATCGATAATGGTGTAAAAATTGTGAATAGTGTTCTGACAAACGTACCCAGTCCTGTCTTTGAGATCTGCTCCTTTCGGACGTCGTCATGTGAATGTTCTCGCAAACATAGTATCCACACAGATTATTCCCCGGCACCTGCTTCAGGGCCTTTACGAGAATGGAATTTGATCAGATAATAATTAATCAAGCATGATAATTAAAGAGATGGCAGCTAGCTAGCTAGTACTACTTAATTACTTATGTTGGTGTAAAAACCGGCGGATCTCGGGTAGGGGGTCCCGAACTGTGCGTCTAGGCCGGATGGTAACAGGAGGCAAGGAACACGATGTTTTACCCAGGTTCGGGCCCTCTTGATGGAGGTAAAACCCTACGTCCTGCTTGATTAATATTGATGATATGGGTAGTACAAGAGTAGATCTACCACGAGATCAAGGAGGCTAAACCCTAGAAGCTAGCCTATGGTATGATTGTTGTCTGATGAAGTTGTCCTATGGACTAAAAACCCTCCGGCTTATATAGACACCGGAGAGGGTTAGGGTTACACAAAGTCGGTTACAATGGTAGGAGATCTTGAATATCCGCATCGCCAAGCTTGCCTTCCACGCCAAGGAAAGTCCCATCCGGACACGGGACGAAGTCTTCAATCTTGTATCTTCATAGTCCTGGAGTCCGGCTGAAGGTATAGTCCGGCTACCCGAACACCCCCTAATCCAGGACTCCCTCAGTAGCCCCTGAACCAGGCTTCAATGATGACGAGTCCGGCACGTAGATTGTCTTCGGCATTGCAAGGCGGGTTCCTCCTCCAAATTCTTCATAAAAGTTTGTAAACACCAAGAGTAGTGTCTGGCTCTGCAAAATAAGTTTCCACGTATTGCCACAGAGAGAATAATATTAACACAAATCTAATCTGCTGACGTATTCCGCAGCGTGACATCACACTACGGCCAAGCCTTTATTCGAATCATTTTCACTTTTCCACCTCAGCGTGTTTTGCGAGGCGGTTTCCTTGGCACGTCTTGTCAAAGAAGAGATCGTCTCCCCTTTATTTACGGGATTCTCATCAATACGGACGTGGGTAACCCAATCGTGCCCGTTAGCACATCTTCTCGATTAAAGGAGAGTCCCAAACGGTTACGGGGAGGGCTCCTGGTATTCAACCTCTTATAAAGAGACCAGGGCCTTACTCCTTTTCTCCAATCTCAAAACAAGTTCGCCCGTCGCCTCGAGTTCCAACACCCTAGGCTCCAGATTCCAGGCGCTTCGGACCTTCGACAATGTCCAGTTCCGACCTTCGAGGCCGATGGATGCCCTCCTCCGTCATGGAGGACGACGTGCTAAAGTTGAGAGAGGCTAAGTTCTTGACCGCCGAAATTTCGCATAGGTTGCCTGCTCAAAGGCAGGTTATTCCCAGTCCCCAGCCCGGTGAGCGCGTAGTGTTCATGTCTCACTTCCTTCGGGGGTTAGGCTTCCCGATGGATCCCTTCGTGAGGGGGCTGATGTTCTATTATGGGCTGGAATTTCATGACTTAGCTCCGGAGTCCATCCTCCACATTTCCTCATTCATCGTTGTGTGCGAAGCGTTCCTCCGTGTTACTCCTCACTTCGGATTATGGCTCAAGACTTTTGGAGTGGAGCCGAAGATGATCGAGGGACGGCACGCAGAGTGCGGAGGCGCTGTCATAAGTAAGAATGCTGATGCTCCATGGCCCGAGGGCTCCTTTCAAGAGGAGCTCGGCTTGTGGCAACGAGAGTGGTTCTATATCACCGCTCCCAGGAGCACCAAGTGGGTGGCGCCTCCTGCCTTTCGCTCGGGTCCCCCACCACGGCTAGCGTCATGGGTCAACAAAGGACTAGATTGGGGGTTATCCAAAGACGTGCCCTTGTTGCAGGGCCGCATTAGGGATCTCTTAGAAGGAGACCTCAACCTGGTCAAGGTGACGCAGGTCATGCTGATTCGCCGAACACTGCCTGGGAAACATCGCTCCCTTCGTCTGTGGGAGTTTAATCCGGAGGGACCACGAGCTCTCCAGCATTTTATGGGCGCAACGCCCATGGAGATGTATAAAATGTTCTTCGGGTCACAAGCAATGTGTCCAGATTTGACCGAGGACGCAGGTTTAAGCTGCAATTGCCCGGATACTCAAGTAAGTAACCTTGTGCCCGGACTCGCTATCCGTAAAATTGTCATAAATTCGCCCCTAAAAGAGTTGTCCTTTTAAACAGGAGTGGATAGCGAAGGCAAAGCTGATCAGGTGTCCGGCTCCCCTTCCTGAGACCAGGCCGGATCCCGTGCTAGTCAGGATGTTGAAGATCATGCCTTTGGAGGGAAGTGAGGGGGGGACAAGGAAACTATGGCCTCCTCGAAGGAGGCCGCTCCGAAGGGAGGAACCGACAATTCCTCTCCTAAGGGGAAGAAGAGGGCCGCCTCTGACGACCCGGAGACCATGGCCTCAAAGCGGGGGGGAAAGTCCTCGTCAGAGGGTCCGACGCCGGGGAGATCCTTGGCCAAACTACGCCCTCAAAGGGATCAGCCCTCCAGCGAGCCGTAAGTAGAGAGAGATTTTCTTTTAGAGGGATGAGAGAAATCCTTGCTTTTTATCTGAGAAGATTAACCGAAATTTTACTTTGTAGCTCGGACCTCAGCCCTTCTCAGCAGAGCTCGTCTTCGGGGGATCTTCTTCCGGAGATGATGGAGAGTGGAACGCCTCCCCCTGCCGTACCGCCTAGCGAGGCGGGCGACCTTGAGGTGTCGTCGCGGAGGGTTTCTCCGAATCCGGCAGGGGTGGAAGGTAGCCATATGTCCCCCCAAGGTTCTCCGTGTCCGGCCTTCGATGGAGGTCATAGGACGAGTCTGGCGTCCGATGTGCGGTCGGAGGAGCTGATGATTCTGCTGGGGCGAGCTTCTATCTCAGAGGAGCACCATGCATTGATGGGTACGGTGATTGGAAGGATTTCGTCCGCGGAAAGCGGATTGCATGAGGCCGTCAAAAGTTTGTTGACGGGTTTTGAGGTATGTTTGATAATGTACTTCTTTGTCAGTTGCGCATAAACAAGATGCGCCCTGTGTAGATAGTAGCCCCTGAGACTCTGTGCATTGTCAAAGTTGACGGCGCGCAGAGGATCATAATCCCAGGTCGAAAATGTCGCCTTTGTATACAGGTGGCGAAGTGTCCGAAATTGAGCCGAACTGATGATTATGCCGAACTAAAGTGGCAACTTGACATGGCAGATGCCGACATCGCGCTCGTCAACGAGCGGCTTGATGAGGCTCAAGGTATGCAATTCCTCGGGCGGCATCTGGTAAGAGGAGCTTTATGCCAGTATCTTACAATGTGTGTGCTTGACACAGATGGTGCGGCCGCCGTGGAGAGTCTTCGGGCGGAACTTGCTCGAGCTAGGGAACAAGCCAGGAAAAGTGATGCGGCTGCCAAGAAGGCCCTTGAAGAGCTGAGAGCCGAACAGGCTGCTCACTGCCGAAGCAAGAAGGAGATGGCCGAGATGGCCGTGAAGTTAAAAAGTGCTGCTAACCGTTGCAAGTTTCTTGAGGAAGAAGACCGGGCGAGACAGACGGACTTAGAGAAGGCCGTTGTTGATGCCAAGGACGCTCGCTCTGCGGTGAGAGCTGCGAAGGAGGAGCTGCGTCAGGCCGGACAGATTGCGGCTGGAAAGCCCTTTATGCTGCGGAGGAAGTTTTGCGATCCGAAGTTTGCTCCGTTGGACCGGATGTGGAGTGCGGAGGACACCTATCTGGATTTGGCAGCGAGTGCTGCTGATGCGACCGAATACTTTTGAGATCAAGAAGATCGCGAAGTGGAAAGGATTTTCTGGTCGCAGTTCCAGAGTCCAGAGAGTCCACTGGCAGTGGACAATCGTCTGGCTCAATGGGCCGAACTGAATAGATTGTCCGGACTCGCCATGAAGTACGTCATGGGTCATTTGTGGCCGGGGAGATCAGAGCCGAAAAGTTATTTCAGCTTGGTGCAGCAATTCCTTGACGCGGTGCCACGTATCAATGAGATGAAGAGGTCAGCATGCATAGAGGGCGCACGGATGGCTCTTACCCGTGTCAAGACATACTGGGCAGAGATGGAGACCACCGTTGTTGCATCCCGAGATTTGGACAAAAGTCGAGTACCCTCCGAGCACTATTTTCAGGAAGTCCTTGAAGGCGCTCGTGTAATAGAGGCGCAGTGCTTGAAGGATGCTATGTTCTGATAGCATATGTAATTATAAAGAAATATTTTGATGAATTGTAGTAGCCTTTTATACTTGTGCCTTCAAGTATTTGGAACACCTCCTGTGCGGCCGTTTTAAGATATATATATACAAAATCTGAAAGATTGCAGTCGTTGGCTTCAGCCCCCACGCACATAGTGCGGGGGTGCTCGCAGAAGGCGCATTTTCACACTTAATCCAACATCTTGGTCCTACAAAGGAGGTGATAGCGCAGCGAGCTAGGCAACCGGACTATAATGCTTTAACACTTTCACTTAGCCATAGGATCTTGACAATGGGACTATTTAGGTAGCCCCTGGTGGCGACTGCGCTCGCCCGAATTCGGGGCGCGTATGTGCCTGGCCGGGAAACGGCCCTTTGTTAATGCGGAGGAATCCTATAGATTCCAGAGAGTCATCGAGTGGTTGACCAGTCTCACGCCATATCATAACAGTCGGTTTTCGGCTTTCTCTACTGAGGTGCTCGCCTGGCCGAACCAGGGCACAATCGCAGTAGTTCTCCTGGTGCCGCCTTAGCCGATAGAGCGGAACGTAAGGCGGCCGAACACAGGAGCCGGGCAACCCAACATTTGACCAAAATCATGACTCGGAGTTGATGCATATAAGGCCAAACTCGCGACGCCGAACACTCCCTACGGTATTCGGTCTTTATGAGAGCGGGCGAGGTAACGCTCTAAGGTATAAGCCCCTAGTGTCCAGGTACGCGCAAGAATTCTGACGTGGCCACATGCCAAGACGCCAGCCTCCTCCTTGGTCATAGAACCAGGGGATGTGTATCAACAAGAGACAGTAAAAAAAGGTTTACGCAGGGTCTTAATCTGAAAAGAATCCTTGGAACGGGTCCCTACTGCACGTCTGCGCCTGTGTCTCCGTTGTGCCGTATCCTGGACGGGCGCAGCACGACGTTCACCTGTAAAAAGAGAGCAACTAAGTTGAAAAAGGGGCGTGCCGAACAAAAGTTATATGAAATAAACAAAGTTAAAGTAAAATATGAAAAATTGAGCTTTATTGTCTCTTATTTTATACGTGTGAAGCCCCTAGTGCAGGGGTATATGGCCACTAAGCCTTTATCAACGATATTTTTGTGCCGGACTCGTCTATCCGTGTCCGTGGTCTTAATGACCTGTTCCGATGTTCTGGCTGGTGAAGCCATTGTATTGTGGGGCTGTTAAAGCGGCCGCACAATCCTCCGCTTGGGGGAGGTGTTCTCACTGCTTCCCCTTTAAGGAGATGATGCCGCGTGGACCGGGCATCTTAAGTGTAAGAGATGCATAATGCGGTATTGCGTTAAAGCGGGCGAAAGCTTCGCGTCCCAGTAGTGCTTGGTAGCGACTTGAGAATGGGGCGATGTGGAAAGTCAGCTTTTTGCGACGGAAGTTATCGGCAGAGCCGAAAATAACCTCTAGTCGGAGAAAACCCATGCAATGGGTGTCCGGACCTGGCGTTACTCCTTGAAAGGAGGTTTTGCTGTGGCGAATTCTTTTTGGGTCGATCCCCATGTGGCGGATTGAGTCCTGATATATCAGGTTGAGTCCGCTGCCACCGTCCATAAGGACATTTGAAAACTGGAGTCCGCCAATTATTGGATCAAGTACCAGGGCAGTCCAGCCTGGGTTCCTGATACTTCTAGAATAATCCAGATGATCGAAGATGATTGGTTTTGACAACCAGTGGCGGGATTCCTTTGGGATAGGCCGTGGGGTGCGTACCTTTATGGGCGCCGCATGTTTTGTTATGTGGAGTAAGTTTACTGTTTTTACTTCTTGTGGGAAATTCTTTATTTCCTGGTACTCTGCTTTTGGGGTTCGTCCTCGTCTTCGCTTGGTGTGTCAAGCCCCTTGTGTTCGGCGTTGAGTCTGCCGGATTGTTTGAAAACCCAACAATCTCTATGGGTATGGTCAGCAGGCTTTCCGGGAGTGATGTGTATTTGACATATCCTATCCAAGATTTTGTCTAGGTTGGATAGGGCGTCCCTGTTATCTTGGAGGGGCGGCTTTTTCTGATTCTGTCGTGAGCTTTTGAATCCCGTGTTGACTGCCGTGCTCTTCGGACTTTTTTCCTTAGTCCGGCGACGGTCCTTATTGCGTCGCGGTTTTCTATTTCCATCCCTAGTTTCGGATGTACTTGGGTCACTGGTGCTGCATCTTGCCAACCAGCTGTCCTCTCCTGCGCAAAAGCGGGTCATGAGGCTTATTAGTGCCGCCATTGTTCTTGGCTTTTCTTGGCCGAGGTGTCTGGCGAGCCATTCGTCTTGGCCGAGGTGTCTGTCGACTATCTGATTCTTTTTAGTAAGAAATCTATTCCAGAATTGCCGAGCTGACTCTCCGGGCTATTGAGTTATGTGACTAAGATCGTCTGCATCCGGAGGGCGGACATAGGTCCCTTGAAAATTTGCTCGGAAAGCGTCCTCGAGCTCTTCCCAACTTCCGATTGTGTTTTCAGGAAGGCTTTTGAGCCAATGCCGGGCTAGCCCTTTAAGCTTGAGGGGTAAGTATTTTATGGCGTGGAGGTCATCTCCTCTAGCCATATGTATGTGGAGGATATAATCCTCGATCCAGACTCCAGGGTCTATTGTTCCATCATATGCCTCTATGTTTACGAGTTTGAATCCCGCTAGAAATTCATAATCCAGGACTTCATCGGTGAAACATAGGGGGTGTGCGGCACCCCTGTATTTGGGTGTGCCGGATTCTGATAATGGCTTTATTGCATTGCTTATGAGAGCTTGCTTTCTTGGCCCGTAAATGGACCTGGCTGGGCCATGATGCGAATCCTTAAGTGGGTCGCATGCCGGCTTAAGTGCGGCGCTGCTTGCCGCTTTATGCTGGCCATGGGGTCGTCTATCCGACCGTGTGGCTTTCTCACTTTTGGAATGCGAGGGCTCTAAGGCCTCCTCGTCGAATTTAGGCAGTAGCTTTCTCTTCGGATAGCTTTTAGTGCGGCGACTGTCGCCGTATTTGTCTGCGGTATTGATTACTTTACTCCATCTGATCCTGAGTGCATCTTCCGCAGTTTTTAGCTTCCGCTTCTGCTTTTTCAGGCTGCGTGCGGTTGCAACGAGCCGTTTGTGGACGTTCTTCTGCTTCGTGGGCTTGTCCGGCATAGGGTCGTCCGGAATGCCATTTTCGCCGGGGGAGGGATGTTCGGTTTCTCTATCCGGGTTGTCCTGTTGGGACGGTTGCTCTAAGGCATGCTCATCGTCTACCGGCTCATCCTGCTCTATGGCTGGGTCTTTATCGAGGCGGGGCTTGGGTCGGTGTTTACGCTGATGCTTTGATTGTTTTTCGAGAGATCGATCCCTCTTTCCATCCCCGTTTTCCTCGTTCTTGCTTCCTTTAGGGGTATCCACCATGTACACATCGTGAGATGAGGTGGTTGTCCAATGCCCTATAGGCGTTGGTTCTTGGTTGTCTCCTGCGTCGTCGTCCATACCGTCGATGTCTTCGGAGTCGAAGTCGAGCATGTCGGTTAAGTCGTCGACAGTGGCTACGAAGTGGGTGGTGGGTGGGTTTTGAATTTCTTCATCATCCGAATCCCATCCTTGCTGACCGTAGTCCGGCCAAGGCTCTCCTGATAAAGAGAGAGACTTTAGCGAACTCAGGATGTCGCCGAAGGGCGAGTGCTGAAAGATGTCTGCGGTGGTGAACTCCATTATCGGCGCCCAATCGGATTCGATCGGCAGGGGTGCGGGGGGCTCAGAGTTCCGAAAGGAATCCGTCTCCTCGGAGTCACGGGCCATGCGGAGTGCGGGGCTGGAGTTCGGCTCGATTGCCTTTGAGATCGCAGCCCCTGAGGCAGCGTCCAACCGCTGATCCTCGATCGGCGCAGTAGGCTCTGAATCAATGGTCGGAACCGATGCGTGTGCGGCCTCCAAGGCATTGTTCGGCGGCAGAGCTATATCATGCCCATTGAGACAGTGCGGCGCGCTTGGCTGTGGCTCGAATCCGTCGAAGATCAAGTCCCCGCGGATGTCAGCCATGTAGTTTAGGCTTGCAAACCTGACCTGATGGCCAGGGGTGTAGCTTTCGATCTGCTCAAAGTGGCCAAGCGAATTGGCCCGCAGTGCGAAGCTGCCGAAGACGAAGATCTATTCAGGGAGAAAAGTCTCACCCTGGACTGCATCGTTGTTGATGATCGAAGGAGCCATCGGGCCTAAAAGCGACGACACAGAGGAACTCTCAATGAAAACACCAATGTCGGTGTCAAAACCGGCGGATCTCGGGTAGGGGGTCCCGAACTGTGCGTCTAGGCCGGATGGTAACAGGAGGCAAGGAGCACGATGTTTTACCTAGGTTCGGGCCCTCTTGATGGAGGTAAAACCCTACGTCCTGCTTGATTAATATTGATGATATGGGTAGTACAAGAGTAGATCTACCATGAGATCAAGGAGGCTAAACTCTAGAAGCTAGCCTATGGTATGATTGTTGTCTGATGAAGTTGTCCTACGGACTAAAAACCCTTCGGCTTATATAGACACCGGAGAGGGGTAGGGTTACACAAAGTCGGTTACAATGGTAGGAGATCTTGAATATCCGGATCGTTAAGCTTGCCTTCCACGCCAAGGAAAGTCCCATCTGGACACGGGACTAAGTCTTCAATCTTGTATCTTCATAGTCCTGGAGTCCGGCTGAAGGTATAGTCCGGCTACCCGAACACCCCCTAATCCAGGACTCCCTCAACTTACCTTGGGTCGATACTATTTCAGGTTTCGTTTCCATTGGCCTGGAGTGACGCTGATGAACTTTGCCCAAGCCCTGCCCGCCGGCAAAGAAAATGAATAAAGGGGTTATTAAATAGTTGTTATCAGGAAATGACGAACTAATTAAATAGGTCGAGATATAGTTAATAATGATTGAAATTACCTGTTTACTATCCCCTTCACGATGGTGTAGTCACTTTGTTTCTTAAGTAGTGAGTCCAGTACTTCAACTGTTCCTTCATCAACTTTAATGATTAACAAGATCCAATGAAAACTACATGCACACACGTTTGCATGTCTTAATTAAGCGGGCATATATATGTAAGCAAAAACATGTAGCTAGCTAGTAAGCAAAAACAGAGTTTGTAGTACAAGACAGTGTGACTCACAGGAAGTTGTAAGGAAGTAGTATATCTTCATTGTATTTGAGGCACTTGAAGAACTCTAGCATGCTTTCCTCTACACTTTCTTTATAATATGTATCTAATTTCCATGTGTATTCATTAATGGTATTTGGGTCAATGAACCCAATGCCATAGCGTGCACCTTTTTCATTTCATACATCTTCATCCTGCATAATACCACGGAAAAGAATATAGTGAGGATAATTACAGGTAATGATTGATCAAAATGATCACTACAGCTAGCTTGAGACTTAAATTACAGAAAGAAATCACTTACAGACAATAGCAACTGACGATAGATTTGTCGAGTGCATCTTGATTATATAACAGAAATAGTTCTGAATACTCAACGGACACAGCTTTCTCATGGAAGTAATGATCCTTCTTGACATTCACCATGAGGGACTCTCGATTGGAAATCTTGGTAATGTTCATGTACCATTGATGCAATTCATACATTCTCGTTGGGAGCTTCTTGACCTTGTCTGGCTCGACCAAAGGTTGGCCCCGGACATATTTCCATTTTATTTCCTCCTCTCTAAGCAGAGGCATGGGCTCAATGTCGAGGAGTTGTCCAACAGTGATCATGAGCCTTTCAGCCTACTCAATATGCTCCTCGGTTATTACCACATCGCCCAGCCCGGGAACGTTAATGGTTTGCCCACAATAATATTGGGTGCGCGTACTCTCATGTGTTGTTGGCACAACAAGCGGGGGGATTGATTGCGATGCCTGTTCTCCCAGCTCGGGAACGGTTTTACCGCTCCTTTTGCCAGATGATTTGCTCGAGCTCAAGCTCGCCTCATTCTGTAGACATGCTCGATTTAACTTCCTAAGGTGGCGCTCATAGTCTGTGTCAATAGTCTTGGGAGCTGGTACTCTAGCCATATGAATGAAGTGGTCAATCTTTTCCTCAGGGACTTTCTCCCTTGGCGGCGGTGGCGGTTTCGGTGCAAAATGGGCTTCCACATGGGCCTTCACTATGGCTGCGTTTTCCTCCTCGGACATGTCATAAGGCCTCTGCGGAAGAGGCGCGAGGCTTGGACCATATTGAAATTGCTTGCCTCCGCCTGTACCTCCAGTACTACCTAGACTAGTACCGCTACGCACCATAGCTGCGGCGGCTCTCTTCCGTGATTGCTGAGGTGGCGGAGACGGCTGACGTGGCTGAGTTGGAGGAGGAGGAGTGGCCTAAAGTTGTGCCGGACTTGGAGGAGGAGTGGCTTGACGCTTTGCCGGACTTGGAGGAGGAGGAGTGGCCTGAAGCTGTGACGGACTTGGAGAAGGAGTGGCCTGACGCTTTGCCGGACTTGGAGGAGGAGGAGTGGCCTGACGCGTTGGTGGACTTGGAGGAGCGGGAGTCTGCTGACTCGATGGCGGACTTCGATGAGGAGTCGCCTGACGCAGTGTCGGTGGCCTTCGAAAGATGATGCAATCCTTTCTTCATAGGATGATACGATGGTTGGCCTCTCCCAGTGTGTGCTCCTCGTCACCTCCAGGAATGTCAAGCTCTAGCCCCGAATATTGGTCCACCACCTCATCAACCAAGACACGAGCATAGCCCGCTGGAATCGGGTTGCAATGGAAGGTTGCCTCAGGGGGATTTGTAAAAGCAACGGCGTCCGCCACCTTCATGGATATGTTCTTCATTTTGAAGTGTAGCTCGCAGTTAGTGTTCTCCATGATGTCATCCACGGGGTAGCTATCCAGCAATGCGTCGCCCGGGGCGGAACCCATGCTGCTTCTCGGCATGGATGGGACGGTGCTATCCAATGCTGGATCATCCGCTAGCTGTTGAGACCCCCTTTGCTGGTTAAGTGAGTCGATCTGCTCCTGCTGCCGCTGGAATTTGACTGCCAAGTCCGCATGCGCTGATTCTAGGCCTTGAAGGCATTCATAGTCCTGCTTCCTCTGCTCCTCCTCCATCTTCCTCTTCTTCTCCTCCGCAATCTTCCTTTTCGCACGTTTTCTGTAGTCGGTGTTCCAGTACGAAAACCCCTCATACCACGGAATAACGCCCTTGCCTCGTGTTCTTTCCGGGTGTTCAGGATTTCCCAGGGCATGCGTAAGCTCGTCGCTCTCTCTGTTGGGCTCGAACACCCCCGATCGAGCCTCTTCTATTGTAACAAGTATCTTATCTTCGGCTTCGTTCAGACATGCCTCGAAACTAAGCCTGTCTTTTGGTCCAACTCCCCCCCCCCATGCGCATAGAACCAAGTCCTACACCTAGGGGGCAGCTCAATATAACTGGAGTGACACCTGCATCCTCCATCTCTTTCTCAGACTTATCCCACTTAGGCATTGCCACCGCATAGCCACCTGGCCCCAGCTTATGGAACTTGTCCTTTTTTGCGGCATTGGCCTTGTTTATTCTCGACCGTTCCTTAGATAATTCCGATTCCTTGAATTTCACGAAATCGTCCCAATGAGCACTTCGCTTCTCTAGTGTTCCCTTGAATACTGGAGTCTTCTTTCCTCCCTTGACGTACTCGTCCCATACACGATTCTTGTGGTTGTTGAATGCAACCGCCATCTTCCTAAGAGCGGCGTCCTTGACTTTCTCCACATCTGCATCTGTGAAATGATCTGGTAGGGTGAAATGTTCCATGAGAGTTTCCCAAAGCAGAAGTTTTTGTCTGTCATCGACAAAAGTAAGATCTAGACGTGGCTTTGCTAGCTTTCTCCATTCTTGAAGGGAGATCGGGAGTTGGTCCTTCACAAGAACTCTGCACTGATGAATGAACTTGTCCGCAATCTTCTTAGGCGCTAATGGTTCGCCATTAGGTTTGATGGCCTCGATATTGTACTTTACGCCCTCCTTCAACTTTTTGTTCGGGCCTCGTACTGTCCTGCTGCCTGAAGATTTGCTCGATCCGGATGGCTGAAAGAAGAAAGATCGATTCGTTAATATATATCTTCAAGTCATTTAAAACATGTGATGATCACCAGATGCCTGCTTATATAAATATACCTCGTCGGTCTTTGTTGTTTCAAGATCAACATTTTCTTCATCATGTTCATAGTTCATGACTTCATCAATTCGGTCATCGCGATCGAATATCATATCACCCTCCCCGGTGTTGTTTAGATATTCGGAGCCGTCATAATCTTCTTCATTCTGATCATCATCTGGCCCGCGAGGATTGTGTATGATATTGAACAGGGCCTCTTGTCCCTCTCTGCAGGTATTGTCCGCCATAGGATTGTGTATGATATTACACAACACCGGAAAATACCAAATTAATACAAGTTCATACAACACTTAAATGCAACAAACAAATAACTCTCTAGCTAAAGAATTTAAATGCAACAACAAATGCAATCAAGATCGCAACTAAGGTAATAATTGATCCAACAACATAATGATACCAAGCCTCACTATGAATGGCATATTTTCTAATATTTCTAATCTTCAAGCGCATTTTCTCCATCTTAATCTTGTGATCATCGACGACATCGGCAACATGCAACTCCAATTACATCTTCTCCCCCTCAATTCTTTTCAATTTTTCCTTCAAATCCTCGCTTTCTCTTTCAACTAAATTTAACCTCTCGACAATAGGGTCGGTTGGAATTTCCGGTTCAACTACCTCCTACATACAAATATCTATGTCAACTTGATGGGAATAATTTGTCATAAACATGAAATGCAACAAATAGTTTTAAAAGAGAATATACCACATCCAAATCATAACCCGGACGAGGGTTGACGGGGACGGATATCAAAATCATGGCACTATGTATAAAAAACAATGTATGGGTAAGATAATTATACGAGTAACTATATATCCAAATCACACAAACATCAATTTTTTATATAAAACATTCATGAACAAGAGGCTCACCACAAGGTGGTGCCGGCGACGGGACGTTGCGGGTGATCGTGTTGGGGAACGTAGTAATTTCAAAAAAAATCCTACGCACACACAAGATCATGGTGATGCATAGCAACGAGAGGGGAGAGTGTGATCTACGTACCCTTGTAGATCGACAACGGAAGCGTTTGGTTGATGTAGTCGTACGTCTCCACGGCCCGACCGATCAAGCACCGAAACTACGGCACCTCCGAGTTCTAGCACACGTTCAGCTCGATGACGATCCCCGGACTCCGATCCATCAAAGTGTCGGGGAAGAGTTTCGTCAGCACGACGGTGTGGTGATGATCTTGATGCACTCCGTCGCAGGGCTTCGCCTAAGCACCGCTACAATATTATCGAGGACTATGGTGGAAGGGGGCACCGCACACGGCTAAGAATATGATCACATGGATCAACTTGTGTGTCAAGGGATGCCCCCTGCCCCCGTATATAAAGGATCAAGGGGAGGAGGCCGGCCGGCCCTCTATGGCGCGCCAAGGAGGAGTCCTCCTCCTAGTAGGAGTAGGACTCCTACTAGGAGGGGGAAAGAAGTGGGGAGGGAGAGGGAAAGGGGGGCGCCGCCCCCCCTCTCCTAGTACAATTCGGACCAGGGGGAGGAGGCGCACGGCCCACCTTTGGATGCCCCTCTCTCTCTCTCCACTAAGGCCCATATGGCCCATTACTTCTCCCGGGGGGGTTCCGGTAACCCTCCGGCTCTCCGATTTTCTCTGAAATCACCCGGAACACTTCCGGTGTCCGAATAAAGCCGTCCAATATATCAATCTTTATATCTCAACCATTTCGAGACTCCTCGTCATGTCCGTGATCACATCCGAGACTCCGAACTAACTTCGGTACATCAAAACTCATAAACTCATAATATAATTGTCATCGAAACCTTAAGTGTGCGGACCCTACGGGTTCGAGAACAATGTAGACATGACCAAGACACATCTCCGGTCAATAACCAATAGCGGAACCTGGATGCTCATATTGGCTCCTACATATTCTACGAAGATCTTTATCGGTCAGACCGCATAACAACATACGTTGTTCCCTTTGTCATCGGTATGTTACTTGCCCGAGATTCGATCGTCGGTATCTCAATACCTAGTTCAATCTCGTTACCGGCAAGTCTCTTTACTCGTTCCGTAATACATCATCTCGCAACTAACTCATTAGTTGCAATGCTTGCAAGGCTTATGTGATGTGCATTACCGAGAGGGCCCAGAGATACCTCTCCGACAATCGGAGTGACAAATCCTAATCTCGAAATACACCAACCCAACATGTACCTTTGGAGACACCTGTAGAGCACCTTTATAATCACCCATTTATGTTGTGACGTTTGGTAGCACACAAAGTGTTCCTCCGGCAAACGGGAGTTGCATAATCTCATAGTCACAGGAACATGTATAAGTCATGAAGAAAGCAATAGCAACATACTAAACGATCGGGTGCTAAGCTAATGGAATGGGTCATGTCAATCAGATCATTCACCTAATGATGTGATCCCGTTAATCAAATAACAACTCCTTGTTCATGGTTAGGAAACATAACCATCTTTGATTAACGAGCTAGTCAAGTAGAGGCATACTAGTGACACTTTGTTTGTCTATGTATTCACACATGTATTATGTTTTCGGTTAATACAATTCTAGCATGAATAATAAACATTTATCATGATATAAGGAAATAAATAATAACTTTATTATTGCCTCTAGGGCATATTTCCTTCAGTCTCCCACTTGCACTAGAGTCAATAATCTAGATTACATAGTAATGATTCTAACACCCATGGATCCTTGGTGTTGATCATGTTTTGCTCGTGGAAGAGGCTTAGTCAACAGGTATGCAACATTCAGATCCGTATGTATCTTGCAAATCTCTATGTCTCCCACCTGGACTGGATCCCGGATGGAATTGAAGCGTCTCTTGATGTGATTGGTTCTCTTGTGAAATCTGGATTCCTTTGCCAAGGCAATTGCACCAGTATTGTCACAAAAGATTTTCATTGGACCCGATGCACTAGGTATGACACCTAGATCGGATATGAACTCCTTCATCCAGACTCCTTCATTTGCTGCTTCCGAAGCAGCTATGTACTCCGCTTCACATGTAGATCCCGCTACAACGCTTTGTTTAGAACTGCACCAACTGACAGCTCCACCGTTTAATGTAAACACGTATCCGGTTTGCGATTTAGAATCGTCCGGATCAGTGTCAAAGCTTGCATCAACGTAACCTTTTACGATGAGCTCTTTGTCACCTCCATATATGAGAAACATATCCTTAGTCCTTTTCAGGTATTTCAGGATGTTCTTGACCGCTGTCCAGTGATCCACTTCTGGATCACTTTGGTACCTCCCCGCTAGACTTATAGCAAGGCACACATCAGGTCTGGTACACAGCATTGCATACATGATAGAGCCTATGGCTGAAGCATAGGGAACATCTTTCATTTTCTCTCTATCTTCTGTAGTGGTCGGGCATTGAGTCTTGCTCAACTTCACACCTTGTAACACAGGCAAGAACCCTTTCTTTGCTTGATCCATTTTGAACTTCTTCAAAACTTTGTCAAAGTATGTGCTTTGTGAAAGTCCAATTAAGCGTCTTGATCTATCTCTATAGATCTTAATGCCTAATATGTAAGCAGCTTCACCGAGGTCTTTCATTGAAAAACTCTTATTCAAGTATCCCTTTATGCTATCCAGAAATTCTATATCATTTCCAATTAGTAATATGTCATCCACATATAATATCAGAAATGCTACAGAGCTCCCACTCACTTTCTTGTAAATACAGGCTTCTCCAAAAGTCTGTATAAAACCAAATGCTTTGATCACACTATCAAAGCGTTTATTCCAACTCCGAGAGGCTTGCACCAGTCCATAAATGGATCGCTGGAGCTTGCACACTTTGATCACACTATCAAAGTGTCAAATCCATTTAGGAATGCAGTTTTGACATCCATCTGCCAAATTTCATAATCATAAAATGCGGCAATTGCTAACATGATTCGGACGGACTTAAGCATCGCTACGGGTGAGAAGGTCTCATCGTAGTCAATTCCTTGAACTTGCCGAAAACCTTTTGCGACAAGTCGAGCTTTGTAGATAGTAATATTACCGTCAGCGTCAGTCTTCTTCTTGAAGATCCATTTATTCTCAATTGCTTGCCGATCATCGGGCAAGTCAACCAAAGTCCATACTTTGTTCTCATACATGGATCCCATCTCAGATTTCATGGCTTCAAGCCATTTTGCGGAATCTGGGCTCACCATCGCTTCTTCATAGTTCGTAGGTTCATCATGATCTAGTAGCATGACTTCCAGAACAGGATTACCGTACCACTCTGGCGCAGATTTCACTCTGGTTGACCTACGAGGTTCAGTAGTATCTTGTTCTGAAGTTTCATGATCATCATCATTAGCTTCCTCACTGACTGGTGTAGGTGTCACTAAAACAGTTTTCTGTGATGCACTACTTTCCAATAAGGGAGCAGGTACAGTTACCTCGTCAAGTTCTACTTTCCTCCCACTCACTTCTTTCGAGAGAAACTCCTTCTCCAGAAAGTTTCCGAACTTAGCAACAAAAGTCTTGCCTTCGGATCTGTGATAGAAGGTGTATCCAATAGTTTCCTTTGGATATCCTATGAAGACACACTTCTCCGATTTGGGTTCGAGCTTATCAGGTTGAAGCTTTTTCACATAAGCATCGCAGCCCCAAACTTTCAGAAACGACAACTTTGGTTTCTTGCCAAACCATAGTTCATAAGGCATCGTCTCAACGGATTTTGATGGTGCCCTATTTAACGTGAATGCGGCCGTCTCCAAAGCATAACCCCAAAACGATAGCGGTAAATCAGTAAGAGACATCATAGATCGCACCATATCTAGTAAAGTATGATTACGACGTTCGGACACACCATTGCCCTGTGGTGTTCCAGGTGGCGTGAGTTGCGAAACTATTCCGCATTGTTTCAAATGTACACCAAACTCGTAACTCAAATATTCTCCTCCACGATCAGATCGTAGAAACTTTATTTTTTTGTTACGATGATTTTCAACTTCACTCTGAAATTCTTTGAACTTTTCAAACATTTCAGACTTATGTTTCATTAAGTAGATATACCCATATCTGCTTAAGTCATCTGTGAAGGTGAGAAAATAACGATATCCGCCACGAGCCTCAATATTCATCGGACCACATACATCTGTATGTATGATTTACAACAAATCTGTTGCTCTCTCCATAGTATCGGAGAACGGTGTTTTAGTCATCTTGCCCATGAGGCACGGTTCGCAAGTACCAAGTGATTCATAATCAAGTGGTTCCAAAAGTCCATCAGTATGGAGTTTCTTCATGCGCTTTACACCGATATGACCTAAACGGCAGTGCCACAAATAAGTTGCACTATCAGTATCAACTCTGCATCTTTTGGCTTCAACACTATGAATATGTGTGTCACTACTATCGAGATTCAACAAAAATAGACCACTCTTTAAGGGTGCATGACCATAAAAGATATTACTCATATAAATAGAACAACCATTATTCTCAGATTTAAATGAATAACCGTCTCGCATCAAACAAGATCCAGATATAATGTTCATGCTTAACGCTGGCACCAAATAACAATTATTTAGGTCTAATATTAATCCTGAAGGTAGATGTAGAGGTAGTGTGCCAACTGCGATCACATCGACTTTGGAACCGTTTCCCATGCGCATCGTCACCTCGTCCTTAGCCAATCTTCGCTTAATCCGTAGTCCCTGTTTCGAGTTGCAAATATTAGTAACAGAACCAGTATCAAATACCCAGGTGCTACTGCGAGCATTAGTAAGGTACACATCAATAACATGTATATCACATATACCATTGTTCACCTTGCCATCCTTCTTATCCGCCAAATACTTGGGGCAGTTCCGCTTCCAGTGACCAGTCTGCTTGCAGTAGAAGCACTCAGTTTCAGGCTTAGGTCCAGGTTTGGGTTTCTTCTCTTGAGCAGCAACTTGCTTGCCGTTCTTTTTGAAGTTCCCCTTCTTCTTCCCTTTGCCCTTTTTCTTGAAACTAGTGGTCTTGTTGACCATCAACACTTGATGCTCCTTCTTGATTTCTACCTCCGCAGCTTTCAGCATTGCGAAGAGCTCGAGAATAGTCTTATTCATCCCTTGCATATTATAGTTCATCACGAAGCTCTTGTAGCTTGGTGGCAGTGATTGGAGAATTCTGTCAATGATGCAATCATCTGGAAGATTAACTCCCAATTGAATCAAGTGATTATTATACCCAGACATTTTGAGTATATGCTCACTGACAGAACTGTTCTCCTCCATCTTGCAGCTATAGAACTTATTGGAGACTTCATATCTCTCAATCCGGGCATTTGCTTGAAATATTAACTTCAATTCCTGAAACATCTCATATGCTCCATGACGTTCAAAACGTCGTTGAAGTCCCGATTCTAAGCCGTAAAGCATGGCACACTGAACTATCGAGTAGTCATCAGCTTTGCTCTGCCAGACGTTCATAACATCTGGTGTTTCTCCAGCAACAGGCCTGGCACCCAGCAGTGCTTCCAAGACGTAATTCTTCTGTGCAGCAATGAGGATAATCCTCAAGTTACGGACCCAGTCCGTGTAATTGCTACCATCATCTTTCAACTTTGCTTTCTCAAGGAACGCATTAAAATTCAACGGAACAATAGCACGAGCCATCTATCTACAATCAAGCATAAACAAGCAAGATACTATCAGGTACTAAGTTTCACGATAAATTTAGGTTCAATTAATTTACTTAAAGAACTCCCACTTAGATAGACATCCCTCTAATCCTCTAAGTGATTACGTGATCCAAATCAACTAAACCATGTCCGATCATCACGTGAGATGGAGTAGTTTCATTGGTGAACATCACTATGTTGATCATATCTACTATATGATTCACGCTCGACCTTTCGGTCTCCGTGTTCCGAGGCCATATTTGTATATGCTTGGCTCATCAAGTATAACCTGAGTATTCTGCGTGTGCAATTGTTTTGCACACGTTGTATTTGAACGTAGAGCCTATCACACCCGATCATCACGTGGTGTCTCAGCACGAAGAACTTTCGCAACGGTGCATACTCAGGGAGAACACTTCTTGATAATTAGTGAGAGATCATCTTATAATGCTACCGTCAATCAAAGCAAGATAAGATGCATAAAAGATAAACATCACATGCAATCAATATAAGTGATATGATATGGCCATCATCATCTTGTGCTTGTGATCTCCATCTTTGAAGCACCGTCGTGATCACCATCGTCACCGGCGCGACACCTTGATCTCCATTGTAGCATCGTTATCGTCTCGCCAATCTTATGCTTCCACGACTATCGCTACCGCTTAGTGATAAAGTAAAGCATTACAGCGCGATTGCATTGCATACAATAAAGCGACAACCATATGGCTCCTGCCAGTTGCCGATAACTCGGTTACAAAACATGATCATCTCATACAATAAAATTTAGCATCATGTCTTGACCATATCACATCACAACATGCCCTGCAAAAACAAGTTAGACGTCCTCTACTTTGTTGTTGCAAGTTTTACGTGGCTGCTACGGGCTTAAGCAAGAACCAATCTTACCTACGCATCAAAACCACAACGATAGTTTGTCAAGTTGGTGTTGTTTTAACCTTCGCAAGGACCGGGCGTAGCCACACTCGGTTCAACTAAAGTTGGAGAAACTGACACCCGCAAGCCACCTATGTGCAAAGCACGTCGGGAGAACCGGTCTCGCGTAAGCGTACGCGTAATATCAGTCCGGGCCGCTTCGTCCAACAATACCACCGAACCAAAGTATGACATGCTGGTAAGCAGTATGACTTATATCGCCCACAACTCACTTGTGTTCTACTCGTGCATATAACATCAACATATAAAACCTAGGCTCGGATACCACTGTTGGGGAACGTAGTAATTTCAAAAAAATTCCTATGCACACGCAAGATCATGGTGATGCATAGCAACGAGAGGGGAGAGTGTGATCTACGTACCCTTGTAGATCGACAACGGAAGCGTTTGGTTGATGTAGGCATACGTCTCCACGGCCCGACCGATCAAGCACCGAAACTACGGCACCTCCGAGTTCTAGCACACGTTCAGCTCGATGACGATCCCCGGACTCCGATCCAGCAAAGTGTCAGGGAAGAGTTCCGTCAGCACGACGGCGTGGTGACGATCTTGATGCACTACCGTCGCAGGGCTTCGCCTAAGCACCGCTACAATATTATCGAGGACTATGGTGGAAGGGGGCACCGCACACGGCTAAGAATATGATCGCGTGGATCAACTTGTGTGTCAAGGGGTGCCCCCTGCCCCTGTATATAAAGGATCAAGGGGAGGAGGCCGTCCGGCCCTCTATGGCGCGCCAAGGAGGAGTCCTCCTCCTAGTAGGAGTAGGACTCCTACTAGGAGGGGGAAAGAAGTGGGGAGGGAGAGGGAAAGGGGGGCGCCGCCCCCCCTCTCCTAGTCCAATTCGGACCAGGGGGGAGGAGGCGTGCGGCCCACCTTTGGCTGCCCCTCTCTCTCTCCACTAAGGCCCATATGGCCCATTACTTCTCCCGGGGGGGTTCCGGTAACCCTCCGGCTCTCCGGTTTTCTCCGAAATCACCCGGAACACTTCCGGTGTCCGAATAAAGCCGTCCAATATATCAATCTTTATGTCTCGACCATTTCGAGACTCCTCGTCATGTCCGTGATCACATCCGGGACTCCGAACTAACTTCGGTACATCAAAACTCATAAACTCATAATATAACTGTCATCGAAACCTTAAGCGTGCGGACCCTACGGGTTCGAGAACAATGTAGACATGACCGAGACACATCTCCGGTCAATAACCAATAGCGGAACCTGGATCCTCATATTGGCTCCTACATATTCTACGAAGATCTTTATCGGTCAGACCGCATAACAACATACGTTTTTCCCTTTGTCATCGGTATGTTACTTGCCCGAGATTCGATTGTCGGTATCTCAATACCTAGTTCAATCTCGTTACCGGCAAGTCTCTTTACTCGTTCCGTAATACATCATCTCGCAACTAACTCATTAGTTGCAATGCTTGCAAGGCTTATGTGATGTGCATTACCGAGAGGGCCCAGAGATACCTCTCCGACAATCGGAGTGACAAATCCTAATCTCGAAATACGCCAACCCAACATGTACCTTTGGAGACACCTGTAGAGCACCTTTATAATCACCCATTTATGTTGTGACGTTTGGTAGCACACAAAGTGTTCCTCCGGCAAACGGGAGTTGCATAATCTCATAGTCACAGGAACATGTATAAGTCATGAAGAAAGCAATAGCAACATACTAAACGATCGGGTGCTAAGCTAATGGAATGGGTCATGTCAATCAGATCATTCACCTAATGATGTGATCCCGTTAATCAAATAACAACTCCTTGTTCATGGTTAGGAAACATAACCATCTTTGATTAACGAGCTAGTCAAGTAGAGGCATACTAGTGACACTTTGTTTGTCTATGTATTCACACATGTATTATGTTTTCGGTTAATACAATTCTAGCATGAATAATAAACATTTATCATGATATAAGGAAATAAATAATAACTTTATTATTGCCTCTAGGGCATATTTCCTTCAGTCTCCCACTTGCACTAGAGTCAATAATCTAGATTACATAGTAATGATTCTAACACCCATGGATCCTTGGTGTTGATCATGTTTTGCTCGTGGAAGAGGCTTAGTCAACAGGTATGCAACATTCAGATCCGTATGTATCTTGCAAATCTCTATGTCTCCCACCTGGACTGGATCCCGGATGGAATTGAAGCGTCTCTTGATGTGATTGGTTCTCTTGTGAAATCTGGATTCCTTTGCCAAGGCAATTGCACCAGTATTGTCACAAAAGATTTTCATTGGACCCGATGCACTAGGTATGACACCTAGATCGGATATGAACTCCTTCATCCAGACTCCTTCATTTGCTGCTTCCGAAGCAGCTATGTACTCCGCTTCACATGTAGATCCCGCTACAACGCTTTGTTTAGAACTGCACCAACTGACAGCTCCACCATTTAATGTAAACACGTATCCGGTTTGCGATTTAGAATCGTCCGGATCAGTGTCAAAGCTTGCATCAACGTAACCTTTTACGATGAGCTCTTTGTCACCTCCATATATGAGAAACATATCCTTAGTCCTTTTCAGGTATTTCAGGATGTTCTTGACCGCTGTCCAGTGATCCACTTCTGGATCACTTTGGTACCTCCCCGCTAGACTTATAGCAAGGCACACATCAGGTCTGGTACACAGCATTGCATACATGATAGAGCCTATGGCTGAAGCATAGGGAACATCTTTCATTTTCTCTCTATCTTCTATAGTGGTCGGGCATTGAGTCTTGCTCAACTTCACACCTTGTAACACAGGCAAGAACCCTTTCTTTGCTTGATCCATTTTGAACTTCTTCAAAACTTTGTCAAAGTATGTGCTTTGTGAAAGTCCAATTAAGCGTCTTGATCTATCTCTATAGATCTTAATGCCTAATATGTAAGCAGCTTCACCGAGGTCTTTCATTGAAAAACTCTTATTCAAGTATCCCTTTATGCTATCCAGAAATTCTATATCATTTCCAATTAGTAATATGTCATCCACATATAATATCAGAAATGCTACAGAGCTCCCACTCACTTTCTTGTAAATACAGGCTTCTCCAAAAGTCTGTATAAAACCAAATGCTTTGATCACACTATCAAAGCGTTTATTCCAACTCCGAGAGGCTTGCACCAGTCCATAAATGGATCGCTGGAGCTTGCACACTTTGATCACACTATCAAAGTGTCAAATCCATTTAGGAATGCAGTTTTGACATCCATCTGCCAAATTTCATAATCATAAAATGCGGCAATTGCTAACATGATTCGGACGGACTTAAGCATCGCTACGGGTGAGAAGGTCTCATCGTAGTCAATTCCTTGAACTTGCCGAAAACCTTTTGCGACAAGTCGAGCTTTGTAGATAGTAATATTACCGTCAGCGTCAGTCTTCTTCTTGAAGATCCATTTATTCTCAATTGCTTGCCGATCATCGGGCAAGTCAACCAAAGTCCATACTTTGTTCTCATACATGGATCCCATCTCAGATTTCATGGCTTCAAGCCATTTTGCGGAATCTGGGCTCACCATCGCTTCTTCATAGTTCGTAGGTTCATCATGATCTAGTAGCATGACTTCCAGAACAGGATTACCGTACCACTCTGGCGCAGATCTCACTCTGGTTGACCTACGAGGTTCAGTAGTATCTTGTTCTGAAGTTTCATGATCATCATCATTAGCTTCCTCACTGACTGGTGTAGGTGTCACTAAAACAGTTTTCTGTGATGCACTACTTTCCAATAAGGGAGCAGGTACAGTTACCTCGTCAAGTTCTACTTTCCTCCCACTCACTTCTTTCGAGAGAAACTCCTTCTCCAGAAAGTTTCCGAACTTAGCAACAAAAGTCTTGCCTTCGGATCTGTGATAGAAGGTGTATCCAATAGTCTCCTTTGGATATCCTATGAAGACACACTTCTCCGATTTGGGTTCGAGCTTATCAGGTTGAAGCTTTTTCACATAAGCATCGCAGCCCCAAACTTTCAGAAACGACAACTTTGGTTTCTTGCCAAACCATAGTTCATAAGGCATCGTCTCAACGGATTTTGATGGTGCCCTATTTAACGTGAATGCGGCCGTCTCCAAAGCATAACCCCAAAACGATAGCGGTAAATCAGTAAGAGACATCATAGATCGCACCATATCTAGTAAAGTATGATTACGATGTTCGGACACACCATTGCCCTGTGGTGTTCCAGGTGGCGTGAGTTGCGAAACTATTCCGCATTGTTTCAAATGTACACCAAACTCGTAACTCAAATATTCTCCTCCACGATCAGATCGTAGAAACTTTATTTTTTTGTTACGATGATTTTCAACTTCACTCTGAAATTCTTTGAACTTTTCAAACGTTTCAGACTTATGTTTCATTAAGTAGATATACCCATATCTGCTTAAGTCATCTGTGAAGGTGAGAAAATAACGATATCCGCCACGAGCCTCAATATTCATCGGACCACATACATCTGTATGTATGATTTACAACAAATCTGTTGCTCTCTCCATAGTATCGGAGAACGGTGTTTTAGTCATCTTGCCCATGAGGCACGGTTCGCAAGTACCAAGTGATTCATAATCAAGTGGTTCCAAAAGTCCATCAGTATGGAGTTTCTTCATGCGCTTTACACCGATATGACCTAAACGGCAGTGCCACAAATAAGTTGCACTATCAGTATCAACTCTGCATCTTTTGGCTTCAACACTATGAATATGTGTGTCACTACTATCGAGATTCAACAAAAATAGACCACTCTTTAAGGGTGCATGACCATAAAAGATATTACTCATATAAATAGAACAACCATTATTCTCAGATTTAAATGAATAACCGTCTCGCATCAAACAAGATCCAGATATAATGTTCATGCTTAACGCTGGCACCAAATAACAATTATTTAGGTCTAATATTAATCCTGAAGGTAGATGTAGAGGTAGTGTGCCAACTGCGATCACATCGACTTTGGAACCGTTTCCCATGCGCATCGTCACCTCGTCCTTAGCCAATCTTCGCTTAATCCATAGTCCCTGTTTCGAGTTGCAAATATTAGTAACAGAACCAGTATCAAATACCCAGGTGCTACTGCGAGCATTAGTAAGGTACACATCAATAACATGTATATCACATATACCATTGTTCACCTTGCCATCCTTCTTATCCGCCAAATACTTGGGGCAGTTCCGCTTCCAGTGACCAGTCTGCTTGCAGTAGAAGCACTCAGTTTCAGGCTTAGGTCCAGGTTTGGGTTTCTTCTCTTGAGCAGCAACTTGCTTGCCGTTCTTTTTGAAGTTCCCCTTCTTCTTCCCTTTGCCCTTTTTCTTGAAACTAGTGGTCTTGTTGACCATCAACACTTGATGCTCCTTCTTGATTTCTACCTCCGCAGCTTTCAGCATTGCGAAGAGCTCGAGAATAGTCTTATTCATCCCTTGCATATTATAGTTCATCACGAAGCTCTTGTAGCTTGGTGGCAGTGATTGGAGAATTCTGTCAATGATGCAATCATCTGGAAGATTAACTCCCAATTGAATCAAGTGATTATTATACCCAGACATTTTGAGTATATGCTCACTGACAGAACTGTTCTCCTCCATCTTGCAGCTATAGAACTTATTGGAGACTTCATATCTCTCAATCCGGGCATTTGCTTGAAATATTAACTTCAATTCCTGAAACATCTCATATGCTCCATGACGTTCAAAACATCGTTGAAGTCCCGATTCTAAGCCGTAAAGCATGGCACACTGAACTATCGAGTAGTCATCAGCTTTGCTCTGCCAGACGTTCATAACATCTGGTGTTGCTCCAGCAACAGGCCTGGCACCCAGCAGTGCTTCCAAGACGTAATTCTTCTGTGCAGCAATGAGGATAATCCTCAAGTTACGGACCCAGTCCGTGTAATTGCTACCATCATCTTTCAACTTTGCTTTCTCAAGGAACGCATTAAAATTCAACGGAACAATAGCACGAGCCATCTATCTACAATCAAGCATAAACAAGCAAGATACTATCAGGTACTAAGTTTCACGATAAATTTAGGTTCAATTAATTTACTTAAAGAACTCCCACTTAGATAGACATCCCTCTAATCCTCTAAGTGATTACGTGATCCAAATCAACTAAACCATGTCCGATCATCACGTGAGATGGAGTAGTTTCATTGGTGAACATCACTATGTTGATCATATCTACTATATGATTCACGCTCGACCTTTCGGTCTCCGTGTTCCGAGGCCATATTTGTATATGCTTGGCTCATCAAGTATAACCTGAGTATTCTGCGTGTGCAATTGTTTTGCACACGTTGTATTTGAACGTAGAGCCTATCACACCCGATCATCACGTGGTGTCTCAGCACGAAGAACTTTCGCAACGGTGCATACTCAGGGAGAACACTTCTTGATAATTAGTGAGAGATCATCTTATAATGCTACCGTCAATCAAAGCAAGATAAGATGCATAAAAGATAAACATCACATGCAATCAATATAAGTGATATGATATGGCCATCATCATCTTGTGCTTGTGATCTCCATCTTTGAAGCACCGTCGTGATCACCATCGTCACCGGCGCGACACCTTGATCTCCATTGTAGCATCGTTATCGTCTCGCCAATCTTATGCTTCCACGACTATCGCTACCGCTTAGTGATAAAGTAAAGCATTACAGCGCGATTGCATTGCATACAATAAAGCGACAACCATATGGCTCCTGCCAGTTGCCGATAACTCGGTTACAAAACATGATCATCTCATACAATAAAATTTAGCATCATGTCTTGACCATATCACATCACAACATGCCCTGCAAAAACAAGTTAGACGTCCTCTACTTTGTTGTTGCAAGTTTTACGTGGCTGCTACGGGCTTAAGCAAGAACCAATCTTACCTACGCATCAAAACCACAACGATAGTTTGTCAAGTTGGTGTTGTTTTAACCTTCGCAAGGACCGGGCGTAGCCACACTTGGTTCAACTAAAGTTGGAGAAACTGACACCCGCAAGCCACCTATGTGCAAAGCACGTCGGGAGAACCGGTCTCGCGTAAGCGTACGCGTAATATCAGTCCGGGCCGCTTCGTCCAACAATACCACCGAACCAAAGTATGACATGCTGGTAAGCAGTATGACTTATATCGCCCACAACTCACTTGTGTTCTACTCGTGCATATAACATCAACATATAAAACCTAGGCTCGGATACCACTGTTGGGGAACGTAGTAATTTCAAAAAAAATCCTATGCACACGCAAGATCATGGTGATGCATAGCAACGAGAGGGGAGAGTGTGATCTACGTACCCTTGTAGATCGACAACGGAAGCGTTTGGTTGATGTAGGCATACGTCTCCACGGCCCGACCGATCAAGCACCGAAACTACGGCACCTCCGAGTTCTAGCACACGTTCAGCTCGATGACGATCCCCGGACTCCGATCCAGCAAAGTGTCAGGGAAGAGTTCCGTCAGCACGACGGCGTGGTGACGATCTTGATGCACTACCGTCGCAGGGCTTCGCCTAAGCACCGCTACAATATTATCGAGGACTATGGTGGAAGGGGGCACCGCACACGGCTAAGAATATGATCGCGTGGATCAACTTGTGTGTCAAGGGGTGCCCCCTGCCCCTGTATATAAAGGATCAAGGGGAGGAGGCCGTCCGGCCCTCTATGGCGCGCCAAGGAGGAGTCCTCCTCCTAGTAGGAGTAGGACTCCTACTAGGAGGGGGAAAGAAGTGGGGAGGGAGAGGGAAAGGGGGCGCTGCCCCCCCCCCCTCTCCTAGTCCAATTCGGACCAGGGGGGAGGAGGCGTGCGGCCCACCTTTGGCTGCCCCTCTCTCTCTCCACTAAGGCCCATATGGCCCATTACTTCTCCCGGGGGGGTTCCGGTAACCCTCCGGCTCTCCGGTTTTCTCCGAAATCACCCGGAACACTTCCGGTGTCCGAATAAAGCCGTCCAATATATCAATCTTTATGTCTCGACCATTTCGAGACTCCTCGTCATGTCCGTGATCACATCCGGGACTCCGAACTAACTTCGGTACATCAAAACTCATAAACTCATAATATAACTGTCATCGAAACCTTAAGCGTGCGGACCCTACGGGTTCGAGAACAATGTAGACATGACCGAGACACATCTCCGGTCAATAACCAATAGCGGAACCTGGATGCTCATATTGGCTCCTACATATTCTACGAAGATCTTTATCGGTCAGACCGCATAACAACATACGTTTTTCCCTTTGTCATCGGTATGTTACTTGCCCGAGATTCGATTGTCGGTATCTCAATACCTAGTTCAATCTCGTTACCGGCAAGTCTCTTTACTCGTTCTGTAATACATCATCTCGCAACTAACTCATTAGTTGCAATGCTTGCAAGGCTTATGTGATGTGCATTACCGAGAGGGCCCAGAGATACCTCTCCGACAATCGGAGTGACAAATCCTAATTTCGAAATACGCCAACCCAACATGTACCTTTGGAGACACCTGTAGAGCACCTTTATAATCACCCATTTACGTTGTGACGTTTGGTAGCACACAAAGTGTTCCTCCGGCAAACGGGAGTTGCATAATCTCATAGTCACAGGAACATGTATAAGTCATGAAGAAAGCAATAGCAACATACTAAACGATCGGGTGCTAAGCTAATGGAATGGGTCATGTCAATCAGATCATTCACCTAATGATGTGATCCCGTTAATCAAATAACAACTCCTTGTTCATGGTTAGGAAACATAACCATCTTTGATTAATGAGCTAGTCAAGTAGAGGCATACTAGTGACACTCTGTTTGTCTATGTATTCACACATGTATTATGTTTTCGGTTAATACAATTCTAGCATGAATAATAAACATTTATCATGATATAAGGAGATAAATAATAACTTTATTATTGCCTCTAGGGCATATTTCCTTCAGATCGACGGTGGTTACGACGGAGATTGAGAAGGCACTAAGTAAACCACACCTACATATGCAAACTAAGTTTTATTTTTGACCTCAAATTGCATATAAATCAAATACTAGCACATATATATAAGCATTGCACGAGCTAATCTAGCAATGAGAGATGAAAGGAAAAAGTTGCTAACCTTTGTGATCATTTGAATGGATGGGGGCCTTCAAATCTTGACAAATTTTGGGCAAATGTGTGATGAGCTTGAGAGGAAGAGGGAAAGAACAGAGAGGAGAGGGGAAAGGGGAAGAACAGAGCGAGCTCGGGTGGACGAAGGGTGTATGTAGGACGACCTTTAGTACCGATTCGTGATTCGGCCCGGTACTAAAGGTGCTGGAGGGGCCCCGGACTGACAACATCCTGTCACCACTCACTTTAGTACCGGTTCGTGGCACGAACCGGTGCTAAAGGTTCACCACGAACCGGTACTAATGATGTCCGCCCGCCTAGCCGTTGGAACCGGCACTAATGGACACATTAGTGCCGGCTCAAATTCAAACCGGCACTAATGTGCTTCACATTTGACCCTTTTTCTACTGGTGTAAGTTGAATAGAATTAGATGGGCAATCAATCAAGGTTTGATTTGCCGAGAACCAGCACATGTCCGGAATAACGTCCGAATCAGAAGGATAAATACTAGGATCTGATTGAGGATTGCCAGCATTCGCAGCATATTGAATCAACGGACTCAAAATGTTAATGACAAAGGATGTCAATAAGATTACTAGACTTACGGGATTAACCATAATGCAAGCAAGCAAGAATTTCAAGAGCAATAAGCTGCTGAGGATTTGGAAGATCGAATAGTAATTTTGAAGATCCTTGTGAAACACATGAACAACTAGTGAAGAGCGGATACTCAGTATGTGCGAGGAATTATTCATAGAGGTATTAATGCGGAAAAGAGCTGCAAAGTAGTGGGTACAAAGGATTCTCGGAATATCAGAGAATTTTTCAGGGTATCATGTAATAATAGGGGCAACTGGGAGCGAAGGTATGAATGGCAAGTGTAAGCAGTTATCCATAAGGATTTATTAGTGGTCGGGAATAACAAAACCGGTGCCCACAAAGTCTCGAGAGAACATCGGAGAGTAACTTCGGAATCTTCTGGTGAAGTAGACGATCATCGTAATAAGGTGCTCTCCGGGTGAAAGTGATCACGAGATCCTAATGTTAGATTTAGCAAAATTCATTAACCCGAATAGAAGAGTGATTAGAGTCCCAGAGTATAGATGAGGAATAAAAGATTCTAATACCACCCAATGGCGACGTGGGCCCATGGGCCGCACAGCCATGTTAGTAAAACAGTTTTCATCGACTAGACTCAACTTCGGCCAAGGAGTCTGGAAGGGGGATTCCTACAGGCAGTCGGCTCTGATGCCAACTTGTGACGCCCCCAATTTGACCATACACTAATTATACACGCAAACATGTATGATCAAGATCAGGGACTCGCGGGAGGATATCCCAACACAACTCTACAAATAAAATAAGTCATACAAGCATCATATTACAAGCCAGGGGCCTCGAGGGCTCGAATACAAGAGCTCGATCATAGACGAGTCAGCGGAAGCAACAATATTTGAGTACAAGCATAAGTAAACAAGTTTGCCTTAAGAAGGCTAGCACAAACTGGGATACAGATCGAAAGAGGCGCAGGCCTCCTGCCTGGGATCCTCCTAAACTACTCCTGGTCGTCGTCAGCAGCCTGCACGTAGTAGTAGGAACCTCCCGAGTAGTAGTAGTCGTCATCAACAGTGGCGTCTCGCTCCTGGACTCCAACATCTGGTCGCAACAATCGGATATAGAAAGGGGGAAAAGGGGGTGCAAAGCAACCGTGAGTACTCATCCAAAGTACTCGCAAGCAAGGAGCTACACTACATATGCATTGGTATCAATGAAAGAGGGTAGTGTATGTGGACTGAACTACAGAATGACGGAATAGGAGGGGGATAGCTAGTCCTGTCGAAGACTACGCTTCTAGCCGCCTCCATCTTGCAGCATGTAGAAGAGAGTAGATGGTAAGTTCACCAACATCGCATAGCATAACCCTACACAGTGATCCTCTCCTCGTCGCCCTATTAGAGAGCGATCACCGGGTTGTATCTGGCACTTGGGAGGGTGTGTTTTATTAAGTATCTGATTCTAGTTGACATAAGTTCAAGGTACAACTCCGGGTCGTCCTTTTACTGAGGGACATGGCTATTCGAATAGATCAACTTCCCTGCAGGGGTGCATCACATTTCCCAACACGCTCGATCCCCTTTGTCTGGACACACTTTCCTGGGTCATGCCCGGCCTCGGAAGATCAACACGTCGCAGCCCCACCTAGGCACAACAGAGAGTTCAGCACGCCGGTCTAAATCCTATGGCACAGGGGTCTGGGCCCATCGCCCATTGCACACCTGCATGTTGCGTGGGCGGCCGGAAGCAGACCTAGCCTCCCTAATACAAGAGCAGGCGTTCCAGTCCAATCCGGCGCGCGCCGCTTAGTCGCTGACATCACGAAGGCTTCGGCTGATACCACGACGTCGAGTGCTCATAACTGTTCCCACGTAGTTGGTTAGTGTGTATAGGCCATTGGCCAGACTTAGATCAAATACCAAGATCTCGTTAAGCGTATTATTTTGAAGTAACCGCGAACGCCGACCAGGGACAGGCCCACCTCTCTCCTAGGTGGTCTCAACCTGCCCTGTCGCTCCGCCACAAAGTAATAGTCGGGGGCCGTCGCGAACCCAGACCCACCTCTACCGGGATAGAACCACCTGCCCCTTCAGCCCCCACATCGGAATCACATGCGGGTACTCTACGAGCCGACCCGACTTTAGTCACCACCTGTATAGTATGTAAGTATGTATGTATATACCCATGATCACCTCCCGAGTGATCACGGCCCGATAGTATAGCATGGCAGACGGACAAGAATGTAGGGCCACTGGCTAGTACAGGATCTGGTGAGCCTTCGGGATGGGGGGGGCGAACACGTGATCATCTCCGCCTTTCTTATCCAGTCCTGGCCGAGAGTGATTTTTTCAGAATGATGTTATGACAAATAAAAAGACAGCATGTTCGGCCGCGGAATTACTTACGTGGGTATCTAAACGGTTGTAGTTGAGACCCGCATACTTGATGGTGTCCGGACACTTTATTCGTGATCCAAAGAACAATCCATACATCTCTTCAAGTGTCACGCCGAAGAATTTCTGAATAGTTCACGGTCCTTCCGGGTTGAACTCCCACATACGGAGAGATGATGTTGGCATGGCAAGACCTGGCGAACTAGCATAACTTGCATTACCTTGACAAGACTGACATCCCTCTTGAGGAGACCTCGGATGCGACTTTGCAATGTCAGCACGTCATTAACTGGCCCCCAGTCCAGCCCCTTGTTGACCCATGACGCCAGTTGCGGCGGGGGACCCGAGCGGAAGGCGGGGGGCAGCTGCCCACTTTGTACTTCGGGGAGCTGTGATGTAAAACCACTCCCGCTGCCATAAGTTGGACACCTCCGGGAAGGAACCATATGGCCATAGAGCATCGGCGCCTTTTCTTATTATGGCACCTCCGCATTCTGCGTGTCGCAGATCTATCGTCTTCGGCTTCACATTGAAGGTCTTGAGCCATAAGCCGAAGTGTGGGGTGATGTGGACGAAGGGCTCACACACGACGATAAACGATGAGATGTGAAGGATGGAATCTGGAGCTAGATCGTGGAAATCGAGCCCGTAATAGAACATAATCCCTCTAACAAAGGGATCAAGACTAAAGCCTAGCCCTCGGAGGAAGTGGGAAACAAATACGACACCATCGTTGGGTTCGGGAGTGGGGATGACCTGCCCTTGAGCAGGCAGCCTGTGCGAGATTTCGGGGGTCAGATACCTGGCTTCCCTTACGCTTGAGCCTTGGGTGTTGGAACTCAAGGTGGGGGAAGGGAAGGATCGAGCGCGAGAAGAAAAGGACAGGCCTTGGCCCCTTTATAAAAAGGGTGAATACCAAGCGTCCTCCACGTGGCCGTTTGGAACTTTCCTAAAATCGAGGAGTCATACTAACAAGCACGATTGGGTTACCCACACCCGTGTCGATGAGAATCCCATCATAAGGGGAACACGATCTCTGCTTCGACAAGACATGCCAATAAAACCGCCTCGCAACACGTGCAATGGCAGGTTGGGAAAAACGGTTCGTAATGACCGGACCACGGCAGGATGTCACGTTACGAAAAGTTGTCAGCAGATTAGATTTGTGGAATATTATACTCTCTATGGTGGTATGTGGAATTTGTTTTACAAAGCCGGACAAAATCCTTGTGTTCAAAATCTTCTATGGAGTATTCGGAGAAGGAACCCGCCTTGCAATGTCGAAGACAATCTGTGTGCCGGACTCGTCATCATTGAAGCCTGGTTCGGGGGCTACTGAGGGAGTCCTGGATTAGGGGGTCCTCGGACAGCCGGACTATATACTTTGGTCGGACTGTTGGACTATGAAGATACAAGATTGAAGGCTTCGTCCCGTGTCCGGGTGGGACTCTCCTTTGCATGGAAGGCAAGCTTGGCGATTCGGATATGTAGATCTCCTTCTCTGTAACCAACTCTGTGTAACCCTAGCCCCATCCGGTGTCTATATAAACCGGAGGGTTTAGTCCGTAGGACAACAATAATCATAATCATAGGCTAGCTTCTAGGGTTTAGCCTCTACGATCTCGCGGTAGATCAACTCTTGTAATACTCATCATCAAGATCAATCAAGCAGGAAATAGGGTGTAACCTCCATCGAGAGGGCCCGAACCTGGGTAAACATTGTGTCCCCCGCCTCATATTACCATCAGCCCTAGACGCACAGTTCGGGACCCCCTACCCGAGATCTGCCGGTTTTGACACCGACACACGGCCCGATAGTATAGCATGGCAGACGGACAAGAATGTAGGGCCACTGATGGAATACTAGCATCCTATACTAAGCATTTAGGATTGCAGGTAAAGGTAACAACAGTAGTAGCAAAGACAGGGTATGCATCAGAATAGGTTTAACGGAAAGCAGTAGCATAGTACACTACTCTAATGCAAGCAGTAGAGAGAAGAATAGGCGATATCTGGTGATCAAGAGGGGGGGCCTGCCTGGTTGCTCTGGCAAGAAGGAGGGGTCATCGACACCGTAGTCGAACTAGGGTCGCCGGCAGTCTTGGGGTCTACCGGAAAGAAGTAACGGAGGGGGAATACAATAAATAATAGAGCAATCAAAGTATCACAAAGCATAACAAGACAATACGCGGTGCTAGAGGTGACCTAACGTGGTACTAAGTGATACCGGCAAAGGGGGGAAACATCCGGGAAAGTATCCCCGGTGTTTTCGCGTTTTTGGATAGATGAACCGGAGGGGGAAAGTTGCGTGTTCATTATGCTAGAGATGTGTGGCGGACGAACGGGCTACGTATCCAGATTCTTCTCATCGTTCCGAGAAACTTTCATGTACACAGTTTTTTCATCCGAATTACAGATTATTTTATATTAATTTCTAAAGATTTAAATCATTTTCTAAATTGTTTTAATTCAAAATTAAATGTGAAATGCTAGGTGCACCCAATTCTAGTACACAGAAGTTTACCAGAGGGGCTGACATGTGGGACCAGGGGGGGCCAGTTGATCAGTCAAACTTTGACTGGTCAACTGGGGTAGGGCCCCCTATCATTGTTTGTCTAATTTAACTAACAAATTAATTAGACTAATATAGGTTGAGTTAATTAAATTAATAAAATTTTTATTTATTTATGCTTGAAAATATTTTTTATTATTTATTTAAATAGGGGCAGATTTTTTATTATTTATTTAAATAGGGGCAGGGCCCACTGTTAGTGGCTAACTAGGAGGGGGTTAGTGCTAATCTAACTCCCAATAAGTAGGGGCCTGCCCACTCTGGCAGAGGCGCAGCCGGCAGGGGCTACGCCCGCGCACAGACGGGAGTCGCCGGCGCGGCAGGCCGGCCGGCCGGCCGAAACGGCGGCGAGCGACGCGGCATGGGAGCATGAGGGACGGGCGCGGGGCTGCGCAATCGGAGGGGCGAGCTCGCGCGGGGCCAATGGCAGAGGCGGGCGCGGCCAACAACGACGGAGCGCGGCGGGCGGCACCTGGTGCGGTCAGGCGCGGTTGTAGGCAGGCGGCGGGAGGCGCGGCTTGTAGCGGCGAGGCCAAGGGCGACCGAAGGCGGTGGGGGCTAGCAGCGGCAGAAGCAGAATCAGCAGCGGTAGCGTCTAGGAACGGCAGCAGCAACAGGCGGATGCCGCGAAAGCAGTGAGGAGCAGGCCCGGCCTGGCGCGGTTGTCTGCGGCGGCCCTGACGAGCGCGAGGAGTGGCGGGCATATGCCGGCGACTGGCAGGCAGCAGCGGCTGCGGGACTGCATGGGCGGGCGCCGGAGCCGGGTGAGCGGGGCGAGGCAGAGCATGGCCGCGGGTGAGGGGAGCGACGGACTCGGGCGGGTGAGCGCGCGTTGCGGAGCAGAAACGGCGCAGTAGATAGGAGTAGGGGAGGAGCGGCCCCAGGCGCGGCCGGAGCAAGACGAAGAGGACGGCGGGACTACGGCTCTACCTAGCTACAACTCGAAACCGAGCTTAATGACAGAGGGAACTGCAGTGGTGCTCACAACGAGGGAGACGACGGCGAGCTCGCATGGACGCGGGGAGGACCGGAGCGAGGCTAATCGCCGGCAAGGGCGGCGATGTATGCGGAGATGACGTTGTCGATGGCGAATGTACAGGACGTCCCGGCTTGATTCGATGCTCGGGGTAGATGCAGCCGAGCATGACGGTTCTCCTGGAGGTCTTCCCAGGTGGTGAGGCGCACGTTGGCCGCGGCAACGGTGGCGAGGCGCGCGGTCACCGTGTGAGCTTCCGAGCACAAAATCGATCCAAAGAGGAGGGGGCGAAGGGGGGTCGAGGAGGAACTGGACGAGAGGGGTCTAGGGTTTTCGGTGGGCTCCTTTATAGGTAAAGGAGGGACACGGATGGCCGCCACGCACGCCAAGGCACGGCCATGGCCGTGGATGGCTGCAACGCCTCTGTTCAGTTTTTTTTTGAGAATCTCACAAAGCTTTATTACTGAATCATAATGTTCATAGGTACAAAAAGAAGATCGCCGGGTTGTCCTAGCCAAGTGTGTCGGCCAAACCCTAAAGATAACGCATGCTTTGCGAGATTATGGGCCTCCGTATTGGAGGTCCTATACTCATGAGTAAACGAACATGAAATAAAGGTAGTTGCTCTAGTCTTGATTTCCTCGACAATGGCTCCAAATTCTGCTGAGCTTCCCTGTCTGATTGCATCTACCACCACCTTGCAATCGGAGGCAACAAGTAAATGGTTGATATAGAGATCTTCTGAAAGTGCTAATGCCTCCCGAACAGCTAGTGCTTCTAGCACTTGGGGGTTGTGCAGTCCTCTGAAAACGAGAGCTGACGCTCCCATGAACAAACCTCTCTCATCCCTGCAAACCACACCAACTGCGCCCAACGTACCTGGGCGTGACACGGCCGCGTCCACATTGAGTTTGTAGTAATCTGTTGGTGGTGGAATCCACGTACGGGGTCGTGGTACTGCTATCCCATGTGCTTCCTCCTTCTTCTTCTTCAAAAACTCTATGTCTGATAAGTAAGCTTTGATGAAGTTGTCAGTGGCAAACGGAGTCTGGTATATATCCTCATGTATAGCTTTCCGTCTTGCACTCCAAATCGCCCATAAAGTAACAATCATCAACTGAAATTGCTCCGGTGGAAGAGAGTCATTCATGGCAAAGAGCCACAGCCGTGCGTCAGGTTCTGAGGTTGCCCACATGTGCTCGACCATCTCGGCTTCTGAAAGTGCCCACACACACCTAGACACATTACACTCCAGCAAAGAATGCCGCCAGCTATCCTGCCCTCCGCATAGGGAGCAAGCACTCGTAGTGGCCATATGACGATGGTTTAGGACATCTCCCGTAGGGAGTGAGTGTTGCGCCAATCGCCAAGTGAAAAAGCGCAGTTTCGGTGGCACTGACATGTTCCATAGCGAGTTCCACCCCCTCATCTCATGTTCAGAGTTGGAATGATCCTCCCTTTCCTCCAGCCATGCCTCGCGCCCAATCTTGATCTTGACAATCATCTTATAAGCTGACCGTACAGAAAAACGCCCCCTTGGATCATCATTCCATGCCCAGAAATCATCCACAAGCCGTGTACAAAGCGGTATTTGCAAGATCGCCTCCACATCAATGGGTATGAACACCTGTCTAAGCAAGTCCTCTCGCCACGCAGCTCTAGTGTGGTCGATCAGATCAGAAACCAGTTGCGGTGGGTCAGCAACTAAGGAGGCCACCGGCTTCATCATTCCGTCCCTTGGGATCCAACTATGTTGCCATATGTTCGTGGTAGTTCCATCACCAATACGTCGGATAGCTCCTTGGGTGATAATATCTCTCCCATCAAGTATAGATCGCCACACCTGAGAAGGATGTGGACCTAGTTGAGCTTCAAGGACTGTACATTGTGGAAAATATGATGCTTTAAGGATTTGTGCACTAAGAGAGGAGGGATCATTCAATAATCTCCAAATTTGCCGAGACAAAAGTGCCAAGTTGAAGATTTCTATATCCCGAAAGCCAAGTCCTCCCAAACTTTTCGGTCGGGTCATCAAATCCCAAGCTACCCAACAATGTTTCCTCTTGCCTCTCTTGCTCCCCCACCAAAATTGACGAATGAGTGACGTAATGCTTCCACAAAGGCCTCGAGGTAATCTGAAGCAAGACATCAAAAAAACTGGTAAAGCTTGAGCCACAGATTTTATGAGAACCTCCTTTCCTGTCACTGATAAAAGTTTCTCCATCCATCCCTTTATCCTTTCCCAAACTCTATCTCGTAAATATTTGAAGGTGCCATTTTTGGACTGTCCAACATCGGTCGGCAGACCCAAATACTTTTCACTCAAAGACTCATTCTGCACATTAAGTATATTCTTTATCTCCACCCTAAGGGTCTCCGGGCATCCCTTACTGAAAAATATGGACGATTTATCATAGTTTACCCTTTGGCCCGAAGCCAAGCAATATGCATCAAGTAGGTTTGAAACCTCATTTGCCCCCTGGACACTAGACTTGAAAAGCAGCAGGCTGTCATCTGCAAACAAAAGGTGGTTCACTACCGGAGCCGTGGGCGCCACCTTTATGCCACCGAGCACTAATGACTGAGAACTGTGTTTTAAAAGGCACGAAAGGCCCTCCGCTGCAATCAAGAATAAGTAAGGGGAAATAGGATCTCCCTGCCTGATACCCCTGGAAGGTGAGAAGCTCTCTAATCTTTCTCCATTAAACAAGACCGAGAATGAAACAGAAGTGATCATGCTCATAACTGTATGGATCCAATCTGGTGCAAAGCCAAGCTTAACCATAATTGCCTTTAGATAAGGCCACTCTAGTCTGTCATATGCCTTCATCATATCAAGCTTAAGTGCACAAAAGCTGTTTGTCTTGGATCTGTTTCTCTTCATGAAGTGCAAACATTCATACGCACAAATAATATTATCCGTGATCAACCTCCCGGGAACAAAGGCTGATTGCTCCTTTGAGATAATATCTGGCAATATCAACTTCAATCTATTCGACACCACTTTAGAAGCTATTTTATAAATCACATTGCAAAGGCTGATAGGCCTAAACTGGGTAAGTAGGGTGGGATTTTGTACCTTGGGTATCAACACGAGTACTGTATCATTAATGCTTGCAGCAGTCTCCTCTCCACGGACGATCTGAAGCACCACTTTAGTTACTTCATCCCCACAAATGTCCCAGTGGCGCTGATAGAAGTGTGCAGGAAAACCATCTGGCCCCGGTGCCTTCGTAGGAAACATCTGAAACAGGGCCTGCTTTACTTCCTCATTTGTGTAAGGAGCGCAAAGCGAAGCATTCATCTCTGGTGTCACTTTCCGAGGCACATGTTGTAATACATCATCTACCCCCTGTACACCTTCCGTCGTGTACAAGGTTTTATAGAAATCTGTCACAAGTTGTTTCATCTCAGCCTTGTCCTCTACTCTTATACCCAGCGCATTGTGTAGAGCTCGAATCATATTCTTCCTACGCCGCATATTTGCTCTCATGTGAAAAAATTTTGTGTTGCGATCACCCGCAGTCAGCCACTGTATGCGCGATCTTTGTCTCCACATTAACTCCTCCCTATGATAGAGCTCAACCAGTCGTTCATTCAACTTTTGCTCAAGGTGATTTGGAGCAGTCCTAGACGGAACACTCCGAAGCCTCTCTAGCTCCGCTTTTGCCTTCTTGATCTCCTTCCTAACACTTCCAAAAGTTGCATCCTCCCATGCCGAGAGGTTCTTTGACAGAAGCTCCAATTTTCTGCGAATCCCCTCAACTCCTTGATCCGCTTGCAGTTCGCTCCATCCTGAGCTGATAGTGTCACGCCATGATTCATGTGACTCCCACATCACTTCGTACCGGAAGCTCAGTTTAGGGCGTGGTAAAACCTCTTCAAACTGTACGAGTATTGGTCCATGATCCGAGGACGCCGAAGTTAAGTTTGTAACCTTGGCCATAGGGAAAAGCGCCGCCCAATCAGCTGTGGCCATCGCTCTGTCAAGCCTCACGCGGGTGTAGGATCCCCCGGTCACTTTTTTCTCAAAGGTCCAAAATCTGCCATGATAGCCCAAGTCCATCAACATGCAAACGTCAACCGCATCCCGGAAACCTTGTATTTGTGCATTACTCCGATTAGCAGCTCCCTCATGTTCATCCGGACGTAAAACTTCGTTCAAATCGCCCAAACACAGCCAAGGGAGGTTGCTAAAAGATGCCAACCCCTTTAGGAGATCCCATGTTTGGTGTCTCAGTTGTGTCTGAGCCTCGCCATACACGCATGTCAACCTCCATGGGTCTTTCCCTTTCTCTACCACCTTTGCATCAATATGATAAACAAAATCACCCAAGATCTCAACATTTATTGTATTATTCCAAAAAATCCCTATTCCTCCACTTCTTCCTTGACTATCTATTGCATAGGCATTATCATAGCCCAAAGTGTTAGCTAAAGCTTCTACACGTGCACCCTTTACTTGAGTTTCAACAATACACAACACGGTAGGGGTAAATTAACAAAGAGGTAGAAGGAGAGGGGGAGTTGGGCTGGCCTAGCTCCTGTTGCTAAATGGGCCAAAGTTCACAATGCCATATCCAATCATCTTATTCTACTACTATTTTGCATTTCTCCTCTGTTTCTATTTTAAGTTCTACCCAAATGAATTTTGTTGTAGTTGAAATTTGTCACATAAATACTAGGCATTATTTTGAGCATACCCACAAAGTTGGGAGGCAACTGGAGTTAAATAAGTAATTGTTTATTCTGAGAAGGTCATTTTATTTGCTGCTAGACCATTTATTAATTTACTTGAAATTTATTTGTGAGTCAAATGGAGTTAGTTTCAACATGAAAATTGATCAGAGGGAATTATAAAATAATTTGAACATTTTTGTTTTGTTGTTCGAATAAATATTATTTTTACTTTATTTTAAAATTTAAATTTGAATCGGTTTTAAACTAACGCGAGATTAACAACAGTAACCGTGGTGACATGGCATCATTGACGTGCGATTACTATAGCATAATTATCTAGGCATCACACTCCCGAGCCCCGAACGGACTCCAGATTATCCCTCCCGAGAGAGTTTAGGGCTTGGCAGCGCCTCCGTATTGTGAAACGCGATGAATCCTTCTCTTCGATTTTTTTTCTCCCCGAAAGTGAATATATGGAGTTGGAGTTGAGGTCGGTGGAGCGTCAGGGGGCCCACGAGGCAGGGGGCACGCCCAGGGGGTGGCGCGCTCCCCACCCTCGTGGACAGGGTGTGGGCCCCCTGACGTGGATTCTTCTTCCAATATTTTTTATATATTCCAAAAATAATCTTCGTTGATTTTCATATCATTCCGAGAACTTTTATTTCTGCACAAAAATAACACCATGGCAATTCTGCTGAAAACAGCTTCAGTCCGGGTTAGTTCCATTCAAATCATGCAAGTTAGAGTCCAAAATAAGGGCAAAAGTGTTTGGAAAAGTAGATACAACGGAGACGTATCAATGGGTATATCTACTTAATGAAACATAAGTTTGAAACATTTGAAAAGTTCAAAGAATTTCAGAGTGAAGTGGAAAATCATCGTAACAAGAAAATCAAGTTTCTACGATCTGATCGTAGAGGTGAATATTTGAGTTATGAGTTTGGACTTCATTTGAAACAATGTGGAATAGTTTCGCAACTCACGCCACCTGGAATACCACAGTGTAATGGTGTGTTCGAACGTCATAATCGTACTTTACTAGATATGGTGTGATCTATGATGTCTCTCACTGATTTACCGCTATTGTTTTGGGATTACGCTTTAGAGACAGCTGCATTCACATTAAATAGGGCACCATCTAAATCCATCGAGACGACACCTTATGAACTGTGGTTTGGCAAGAAACCCAAGTTGTCGTTTCTTAAAGTTTGGGTATGCGATGCTTATGTGAAAAAGCTTCAACCTGATAAGCTTGAACCCAAATCGGAGAAATGTGTCTTCATAGGATACCCGAAGGAGATTGTTGGGTACACCTTCTATCACAGATCCAAAGGCAAGATATTCGTTGCTAAGAATGGATCCTTTCTAGAGAAGGAGTTTCTCTCGAAAGAAGTGAGTGGGAGGAAAGTAGAACTTGACAAGGTAATTGTACCTTCTCCTTTATTGGAAAGTAGTTCATCACTGAAATTAGTTCCAGTGATTCCTACACCAGTAAGTGAGGAAGCTAATGATGATGACCATGAAACTTATGATCAAGTTACTACCAAACCTCGTAGGTCAACCAGAGTAAGATCCGCACCAGAGTGGTACGGCAATCTTGTTCTGGAAGTCATGTTACTTGACCATGACGAACCTACGAACTATGAGGAAGCGATGATGAGCCCAGATTCCGCAAAATGGCTTGAGGCCATGAAATCTGAGATGGGATCCATATATGAGAACAAAGTGTGGACTTTGGTTGACTTGCCCGATGATTGGCAGGCCATAGAGAATAAATGGATCTTCAAGAAGAAGACTGACGCTGACGATAATGTTACTGTCTACAAAACTCGACTTGTTGTGACAGGTTTTCGACAAGTTCAAGGAGTTGACTACGATGAGACCTTCTCACCCGTAGCGATGCTTAAGTCCGTCTGAATCATGTTAGCAATTGCCGCATTTTATGATTATGAAATTTGGCAAATGGATGTCAAAACTGCATTCTTAATGGATACCTTAAAGAAGAGTTGTATATGATTCAACCAGAAGGTTTTGTCGATCCAAAAGGTGCTAACAAAGTGTGCAAGCTCCAGCGATCCATTTATGGACTGGTGCCAGCCTCTCGGAGTTGGAATATACGCTTTGATAGTGTGATCAAATCATATGGTTTTATACAGACTTTTGGAGAAGCCTGTATTTACAATAAAGTGAGTGGGAGCTTCGTAGCATTTCTGATATTATATGTAGATGACATATTGTTGATCGGAAATGATACTGAATTTCTGAATAGCATAAAAGGATACTTGAATAAGAATTTTTCAATGAAAGACCTCGGTGAAGCTGCTTATATATTGGGCATCAAGATCTATAGAGATAGATCAAGACGCTTGATTGGACTTTCACAAAGCACATACCTTGATAAAGTTTTGAAGAAGTTCAAAATGGATCAGGCAAAGAAAGGGTTCTTGCCTGTATTACAAGGTGTGAAGTTGAGTCAGACTCAATGCCCGACCACTGCAGAAGATAGAGAGAAAATGAAAGGTGTTCCCTATGCTTCAGCCATAGGCTCTATCATGTATGTAATGCTGTGTACCAGACCTGATGTGTGCCTTGCTATAAGTTTAGTAGGGAGGTACCAAAGTAATCCAGGAGTGGATCACTGGACAGCGGTCAACAACATCCTGAAATACCTGAAAAGTACTAAGGATATGTTTCTCGTATATGGAGGTGACAAAGAGCTCGTCGTAAACGGTTACGTCGATGCAAGCTTTGACACTGATTCGGATGACTTTAAATCACAAACCGGATACGTGTTTTTATTAAATGGTGGAGCTGTTAGTTGGTGCAGTTCCAAGCAGAGCGTCCTGGCGGGATCTACGTGTGAAGTGGAATACATAGCTGCTTCGGAAGCAGCAAATGAAGGAGTCTGGATGAAGGAGTTCATATCCGATCTAGGTGTCATACCTAGTGCATCGGGTCCAATGAAAATCTTTTGTGACAATACTGGTGCAATTGCCTTGGCAAAGGAATCCAGATTTCACAAGAGAACCAAGCACATCAAGAGACACTTCAATTCCATCCGCGATCAAGTCAAGAAGGGAGACATAGAGATTTGCAAGATACATACGGATCTGAATGTTGCAGACCCATTCACTAAGCCTCTCTCATGAGCAAAACATGATCAGCACCAAGACTCCATGGGTGTTAGAATCATTACAATGTAATCTAGATTATTGACTCTAGTGCAAGTGGGAGACTGAAGGAAATATGCCCTACATGCAATAATAAAGTTGTTATTTATATTTCCTTATATCATGATAAATGTTTATTATTCATGCTAGAATTGTATTAACCGGAAACTTAGTACATGTGTGAATACATAGACAAACAGAGTGTCACTAGTTTGCCTCTACTTGACTAGCTCGTTGAATCAATGATGATTATGTTTCCTAACCATAGACATGAGTTGTCATTTGATTAACGGGGTCACATCATTAGAGAATGATGTGATTGACTTGACCCATCCGTTAGCTTAGCACGATGATCGTTTAGTTTTTTGCTATTGCTTTCTCCATAACTATACATGTTCCTATGACTATGAGATCATGCAACTCCTGAATAACGGAGGAACACTTTGTGTGCTACCAAACATCACAACGTAACTGGCTGATTATAAAGGTGCTCTATAGGTGTCTCTGATGGTATTTGTTGAGTTGGCATGGATCAAGATTAGGATTTGTCACTCCGATTGTCGGAGAGGTATCTCTAGGCCCTCTCGGTAATGTACATCACAATAAGCCTTGCAAGCAATGTAGCTAATGTGTTAGTTACGGGATGTAGAATTACGGAACGAGTAAAGAGACTTGCCAGTAATGAGATTGAACTAGGTATTGAGATACCGACGATCGAATCTCGGGCAAGTAACATACCGATGACAAAAGGAACAACATATACCGTTATGCGGTTTGACCGATAAAGATCTTCCTAGAATATGTAGGAGCCAATATGAGCATCCAGGTTCCTCTATTGGTTATTGACCAGAGATATGTCTCGGTCATGTCTACATAGTTCTCGAACCTGTAGGGTCCGCACGCTTAACGTTCGGTGACGATCGGTATTAAGAGTTTATGTGTTGTGATGTACCAAAGGTAGTTCGGAGTACCGGATTTGATCATGGACATGACGAGGAGTCTCGAAATGGTTGAGACGTAAAGATCGATATATTGGAAGCCTATGTTTGGACATCGGGATGGTTCCGGGTGAAATCGGGAGTATACCGGAGTACCGGGAGGTTACCGGAACCCCCCGGGAGGTATATGAGCCTTATTGGGCCTTAGTGGAAAAGAGGGGAAAGAAGCAAAGGAGAGGGCCCCCCCCTCAAGCCTAGTCCGAATTGGGAGGGGGGGCGGCCCCCCTTTCCTTCCTTCTTCCCTTTCCTTCCTTCTCTCCTAATGCCAACAAAGGGAAGGGGGTCCTACTCGAGGTAGGAGTAGGACTCCTTGGGCGCGCCTAGAGAGGCCGGCCCCCTCCCCCTCCTCCACTCCTTTATATACAGGGAGGGGGGCACCCATGGACACACAAGTTGATCATTGATCTTTTAGCCGTGTGCGGTGCCCCCTCCACTATAATCCACCTCGGTTATATCGTAGCGGTGCTTAGGTGAAGCCCTGTTCCGGTAGCATCATCATCACCGTCATCACGCCGTCGTGCTGACGCAACTCTCCCTAGAAGCTCTACTGGATCGTGAGTTCGCGGGACGTCACCGAGCTGAACGTGTGTAGATCGCGGAGGTGTCATACCTTCGGTGCTAGATCGGTCGATCGTGAAGACGTACGACTACATCAACCGCGTTGTCATAACGCTTCCGCTTACGGTCTACGAGGGTACGTAGACAATACTCTCCCCTCTCGTTGCTATGCATCACCATGATCTTGCATGTGCGTAGGAAATTTATTGAAATTACTGCGTTCCCCAACAGTCATCGCCATCTCCAATGCCATCACCGTCGAGGATCATGCACGCGGTAACCAGAGGCAGCCCTACGTCTAGTAGTAGTGCTTACCAAGCCAGCTCCTGAGCCAAAGCATCCTGTGAGCGTCTGTCGTGGCAAGAAACCCAACACCCCGATTCCTATTGTCTAGCAGGTGGCTCAAAGCAACCATCAGAGCCTCCTGGCTGAAGCCACCTTGGTCCATGACAGCGGTGTGCATCTCAGGGTGGACGTCAAGGGACTTGCTCTCCACGATGGCAGTTGCCACCTCCTTCACGGCCTCAGTCATGCTGGTGAAGACACTGATCTCCTCCTCCATCAAGACGCCCCTCTTCCTCTTTCTATCAAGCACAGGGACGTGCTCAAAGGCTTTTTAGGGCAATCAAGGACTGCCTCTGCATACTGGGTGTCTCAGAACTCAGTCATGGGCGAACCGAGAGGCTCACCGGAAGCCATGGCATGCTTGCCGATTGCTAGCCCAAAGAAGAAGATGTGCTGCATTTGGTTGTAGTTCTGGATGGGTGTGTTGAGGAACTCGACGTCTTTGGGTGGTCCTAAGAAAGAAACACAGTGTTGTTAGTTGCGAGAAGGCAATGGTTGACAATGTGAAAAACAAGGGAGACGTGAGCTAACCGCAACATGGCCTGTGTAGTGCTTTGCCTCCAGAACGATCGAGCAGGTGTTCTAATCCCATGAGGCGCCGCTAAGGTCTCTGAACTTGGACACTGTGATCCATCGAGCTCTCAACTTCATGAGGTGGTTGTAGACCTGGGTGGAAGTCACCTCCTGGCCACAAAACTCAAACACCTGCTTCGCAACGGTGTTCAAGTGCACCTCCTTGAAGCCCTTGTCAGTCCTAACCCCACTAGGTATGAGCTCACATGTCTTGTTAAGCATGAACATAGACATGAACGGTTGCCACTTCATGGTGTTCCCCCTACCATCCTTCTTTGCCTTTGTTGGTGCCATTTGTGCAGCGGCAGCAGCAACAACACTTGGCTCAGCGAGCACAAAGGCTATAGGCACAAAAGGAGGGCACGTTCCTGAAACCTCTAACACATCTGAATCAGCAGTCATCTGTTCATCGAGGGGGGTTGGGAGTCCTCAACATAGGACGGAGGGAACTGGCTCTCGGACGGGACAAGGCCTGGCTAAGATCTTGCATTTGCATGGTCATGTCCTACAATCGCAGGACACATTCATAATGAGCATAGCACACACTACCGGACAATCTAGCTCAACATAGCACGATATGATCAGCATACATCACAACTAGCTACCAATCCAGTGTGTTAAACACTACCCTAGCATGCCACAAATCGACCACCAATAGGTACCACAACATCACAATCTCACAGATTGGCACCCAAATACAAACCTAGCATGCTACAAGATGCTCATAGATCAAAACCTACCACAAGCTCGAACATCAAACCCTACCACATGGTCTCGGATCTAGCTACAACGAGTAGAAAGAATGGGTGATTGAACTCACAAAGGCCATCGCTGCAGCTCGAGGGAGACGCTGAAACGGTCGGAGAAGATGAGGTCATGAGTCCCCACCGCCGTGGGCCGCCGGGCGGGGAAGGAGCGCCGCTTACCTGCTCGTCGGTGCTAATGTGCGTCAGCAGGAAAGCTTGAAAGTAGGGAGAAGGGTGACAGGAGTTTAGGCGGTGAGGCGAAGATGGCTATATGGGGCGACTGAATCAGCAGGAGGTGAGCCGAAATTCACCTGTCAATTTTTCGGAGACGCGCACGAGCTCGCGCCATCTTAGTGGTCGCACGAGCTCAGCGTCACGTTTCCTTCCCTGCCTCGGCCGAGCATCACTCACTAGAAACTGTCGATTCGAGCGTTTCTAGTGGGCCTGGCTGGGAGATGCATTAATGTTTATGCGATGTGGGACAAATAGTGTATGCGAACAGCCAAACAGCCCATTATTGTCCTGCGCGGGCCTAATTGGCCTTTATGCCGGCTACCAAACACGCTCCAAGCTAGTGGAAAACCATACAAGTCATTTGGGGGCCTACCAAACCTATCCATTCTGCTGCTGGAGGATGTATCATTGCAGATCGAAGGGCCTATCACTTTCCAAAGTGGCCTACTCAGAAGCCTCGTGGTACTCGAGCTTTACTACATGCGCATGGGAAGAGAAGTGCAGCGCTGGACGCAGCGGCATCTGCACGCACGGCATCGACGACGCGCATGCCTTTGTGATTCCAATCAGAGTAGGTTGCTAGTTAGAGTATATGGGTGTAGGGCATCGTTTTGCAGTGTATATCTGTATTAGGGAGTAGGGCGTTTTGGTGACCGAGCTCCATGGAGCCCTTTATTTTTGAAAAAATTAAAATTCAAACTTTCCGACTTCAAAAATTCTGAGAAAAAATATGCAACTATACAAGGATGAAATGTATGTGTGTGTAAAATTTCAAGATGAAATACTTTGAAATGCAACCTATACAAAAAAGACAAATTTCTGGACTTTGAGAATAAATAGTATCATGTGTTAAAAAGCCTTAGATTTGTCTTTTTTGCACAGCCTTCATTTCAACGTATTTCGTCCTAAAAATTTACACACATGTGTGTTATGCCTCCATGTATATCTGTAACTTTTTTCCAGATTTTTTTGAATTGTAAAAATATGAATTTTCATGAATTTTGTGTTTTTGAAAAACCGGCCTTCATGAAGGCCGAGCTCCAAAAGGCATTTTCGTGTATTAGGGGCGAACAGGCTGACAGTACAAGCTGACACAAAGGTAAGTACATGCTCCAAATGTCAATATGAGTCCGACCGTTCCCCCGCATGTGGGCCTTCGCAATTCTGACAGTATGAACGCAGCTACCGTGCTACGCGCCATTGCGACAGTGTATAACATAAAAAAAAATTACCAGCAAGCACGTACAGATGCCGCTGCGTTCAGGACGTCCACTCTCCGCATGGGAATAGAATCCTTGGATTTTGAGCTAACATCGATGCCGAAACTTAGATGCTGAGGCTGGAACTTGTGAGTTCTACAACTGGCTTTTCTCGTCTGGAATTCCTCCCAAACATCCAGGAGATATGACTATCTATCTTTATTTTGCCGGAGGAAAATACTCCCTCCGTCTCAACTTTGTATTAACTTTAGTATAAAGTTGTACTAGAGTTGAGACATTTATATTGGGATGGAGGGAGTATATCCGAAGAAGAGGCGGAAAAGGAAGCACATCGCAGGGAAGATGAAGCCAAGAAGAATATTAGGAAGCAGCTTGCTGCCAATCAAAATGGCCATAGAACGATTTTGAAGGTGGAATGAATGAACTAGGCGAACAAATGTAGTTTCTCTTTTTTTTTCTTGTGGTTTGGGTTATCATTTCTCTTCTACTTCCCAGCATACGCTTCCATTGCTTTCAGGCTGTACTCTTAAGATGCAAAAAAAATCTATGTTAGGCATGTTTTGTACTTCAGCAAGTGTTAAGGTGGGTGGAAAGGCTAGAAAAAAAGTGAAATTAAATTTTACTTTTATTTTCACTTGAAGCTGCATCAGTGGTATAAGCGGTGAATGGCACAGTTGGTAGTATCCGAAATCTGTGTGTGAAGCTGTATCAGTCTGCTCATGAACTTATGTTGCATTTTTAAAAATTGGTGCAGATTTGTTTTGAGTGTTGTCTAGTTTTAGAGGTCCTCAATTCAGTAAAAAAGAAAAACCATGGCAGCCCAGCAGAGCCACGCTCTGTCCATCACCAGCCGCACCACACACAGAAACAGATTGGCAATGCCAAGTGGTGACCACGCGAACTAACGATGCCCAGTTCCACTGGAAAAGGGCCCAGAAACATTTGGCACTCTTTCTTACCATAAAAAACTTCACCGTGTAAAGTTACAGGTTCATTTTCAAGCAACAGACAGGGACATGAGGCAGCAGTATTTGGGACCAAGCACTTCCACAGTTTCATGACCCACGCAGGTACATACCGCACTGCTTTACCAATAACATGCCCTAGAAAAAAGTTTCTGGAGACCATCAAACGATGAATCGTTTAGTCTTGGCTGGCGAAACGCAGGCTTCCGCGAATTTTGCTATGTAGAGTCGCTCAAGCTCAAGCGAACTCTTCTTCACTTGCTGCGAGAAAGGTACTTCGGTTAGGATGCTGCATGGATTAAAAAAAAGGTAGTGCAAGAAAGGGACTTTGCTTAGGATGCTGCATACATAAAAAAAAGCAGTGCAAGAAATACTTCAGTTGGTCAGAAGAACCATAGCTCTAATCCCTGTGCTGGGTATTTCCACTTAAAACTACAGTATATGCTAGTATGCACCATGCAGGAAGATACATCATCAGTGCGTGCCATTGCTCTATTTTCGTTTTGCAGCTGCCACCACTCCCATCGTTTAGCGCGACCAACTCTAGCACAGCTGATTGTACGAATGTATTTTTTGTACAAGGAACCATTGAGTAAAAACACAGATCGCTACAATAGCTGTGATGCTAAGTAGCAAATCAATTTGCAGTAACTGCTGCCCAGCAGATGTATCATCTGATTAGGTGATAATACCATCTGCTGAGGCATGACTAGTGAACTCTATTGAGATCAAAGTGAAGAGGACCAGATGGCATAAGCCAATGAATAAGGGTTCAGAGCAAGTTGGATATGGTTTAGATTCATAACAAGGACCAAGTGCAAGAAGTTCAGAGCAAAAGGGATATGGTTTAAAATTCACAGACTGCATAAATTTAAGGCTGTATGAAACAATAGGTGCGCTAGGAAAGTTCTGGTGCACATATGGAGTATGGACATGGTCACTGTAACAGGAAAAAGGCTATAAAAATTAAAAGATATATGGGAGCTAAGGAGTCAATTAGCTGGTGTTATGCCCATTTTATGCTTGTAACTTTGTATTCCTTGTAAATACAGAGGCTATGGGTAGTTGAAGGTACTGGTAAGTAATTCACTATAATTGCATCTAGCATAATGTCTGACGTCGAAGTCAAATTCAATCTGCATCATTAAATCTTTAGACTTACTAAATCCTTTAATCTAGACAGTTAGAATATATATTTAAAAAATAAGTGCAATGTCATATACTTGTGTTCCACCTTTTTTCTAGTGACATGCACTCCTTACATTTTTTAAGAAGCATTATATCAAATACAATCTTTGCATTGCTACTTTCTGGGCATGAATAAGAAGAGTATGAGGCTGCTGGTTGTGGGCCAGACGTAACAGAACGTCCGTTATGACATAGGAGAAACTCTCTTCTGTCTACTCGCATCCTTCTCTTCACCCACTCTTAACTAAAACAAACATCACTGACAAACTCCCTACAAACCCTCTGTTGATTTCCTAATTCCTACATCACAACAACAAGTTAAGCGATTGATCATGACTAGTGGAGGGGAGCTCTTATCTGTTCTGGATGGCTCTTGGAATGTATGCTTTGAATCGCTAAGTTGACAGCCCAGAAACTTTGAGGGTTGCTTCCACTAGAGCAATACAACTTGAAGCACAAATAGTGTATGTTTCAGTAATCGGGATCAATGCCAGCTTGAAACCATCTGCACTAGATTGCTCTAGGCTAGATTGCTCTCGGCTAGATAGCCTTTATGACAAATGGCACCGCTTGGTGCTTGGTCTTATATCTCGTAAGCCACATGACTCGAACAATGGTTGGTGTTTCACAAAAATATCAGTGGAGATTCATCCATACATGGATGAAAGAAACATGTCACCATTACTCCATTAACATCAATCGACTGTGGTGGACTTAAGATGCCATCAACTTGGCTGCTAAGTCAGTGGCATGTCATACTTTCAGAACACCAGAAACAGATCCTTACACTTGCGAGCTGGAACTTGGAAGGCTCAAAATCTGGCTAAAATTGCAACCTACGTCTCGTGCTTGCTACCGTGAAGGCAATAAATAGAAGGTGCTACATGGACTGTAGATAGCTATGTTTGTACTTGAGTGGCCGAAGAGAAGAATGCACAAAGGTTTGCACCGACTAAATGTATCAGACACTTGAAATAGAGCTGTGTTGTAAATTGTACCAGAGGGGGGCAGGGGATACCTCTAAATGGAAATGTGAACAGAGAAGACTTGCGCGCTCTCTGTTGTGTGTTTATAAACCCAGAGTAGTGTTTAACACGATAAGCACGGTGAGTAAAAACACGTTGGGGCTATTCATTGGGACATATTTGGATCACTCGACTCAAAATTAACAGGATTCGATTGGGACTATTCACTGGGACATATTGGGACTATTCATTGGGACATACTTCCATCACTGTAAACTCTTTCTGCCTATCACTGTAAACTCTTCCAAATACTCCCGATGTGTAAACTCTTTCTACCTATCAATGCAAAGATAGGTACCTAGCTTATTCGCGAAAACATTATGCGATTCATAAGTCGTTAACCTTTAGCTACTGTATAAAACTGCGCATAACACGATTCAGTCAGTGGGCGCAGGTAGGCTCCCGTACCTGCTCAATTCAACTCGTCGTCCCTCATGACGCGCTCGCCGGAGGGCCCGCCGCCCGTGCCGCCGCCGCCAGAGCCGACGGCTTCGTCTTCCTCCCGGAGGATCATCTGCATATCGTTGACGCGCGTCCGGACGACGTTCGTGATCATGACTGCGCGCGAAATCAGAAAAAAAAAATCAGCGCGGGCGGCGGCGGCGGTAGATTGCGATACTAGGGATACGGGCATGAGGGGAGGGGATTGGCTTACTCGCGGCGGTGCCCAGTGTCCAGATCCACAGGATCTTGAGGCCGGGGCTCTTCTGGCTCCACCTGGTCACCATTGGAGCCGCGACGACCTAGAGCGCGGTGGTGGGCTGGAGGGAGCGGCGCGGATTTCAGGCAGATTTTCGGCCTGCTTGGAGGACGACGGAGTCACGGAGTTAGCAAGGGCTTTGGGGTTTTTTCAGAGTAACATTTCGCTTGTTTTATGAGGATTGTTTTGTAATATTCAGTTTCCACGGGAGAAGTGAGTGTAAAAGAACATTGCAACAAGATCGGCTTCCGCTATGTCATGCCTCCTGTCCTTGTTTTTTTTTTTTTGAATGATCCTGTCCTTGTTTTTTAACAAGGGGAGTCCTAGAACTGATACATTTTCAGCAAAGTTTTTTTTTGCGAGATAAAAGGATTGTATTAATCAAGGGAGATCAGTACAATCCCGATGGCACATAGCATCAATTTCATCAGGTCTGTGGCGAAAGCAGTACGTGGTTCAGAGATCCCTAGTTGGGCTAGAGCATGACTAGCTTTATTCTTACTTCTACTAACATGTGATAACTCATACTCACGGCCAAGAGCTAGAAGCCTCTTAGCTTCATCAACTAGTGCAGCAACGGGGGGGTCTATTTTGCTCACTGTCACCAATCATGCTTGCAGCAATGGTACTGTCAGTCTCCAAAATGAACGGCAGCGTAGACCACTCTAGGGTGAGAGCGATTCCTTCCATGCACGCAGCTACTTCTGCCTCCAGAGCACTTGCACATGTGGTCAATAGTCTGCACGACGCAAAGATTATAGCTCCATTGCTGTCACGTAGGATCATCTCAGCTCCTCCTATACCATCAGACTCGTGCCAAGCACCATCAACATTCAGCTTTGCCCAGCCATCAGGTGGCTTCTCCCATTGTTCTGGTGGCCTAGTACATTCAGCAGGGGGCGGCATCTTCAGATGAGCTTTGATGTTATGTCCCTAAACCACCATCTTCCCTTTAGTAACATCTGTTGGGGAACGTAGTAATTTTAAAAAAAATCTTACGCGCACGCAAGATCATGGTGATGCATAGCAACGAGAGGGAAGAGTGTTGTCTACGTACCCTCGTAGACTGTAAGGGAAGCGTTATGACAACGCGGTTAATGTAGTCATACGTCTTCACGATCGACCGACCCTAGTATCGAAAGTACGGCACCTCCGCGATCTGCACACGTTCGGCTCGGTGACGTCCCACGAACTCACGATCCAGCAGAGTATGAGGGAGAGCTTCGTCAGCACGACGGCTTGATGATGGTGATGATGAAGCTACCGGCACAGGGCTTCGTCTAAGCACTGCAACGATATGACCGAGGTGGATTATGGTGGAGGGGGGCACCGCACACGGCTAAGAGATCAATGATCAACTTGTGTGTCTATGGGGTGCCCCCTCCCCCAGTATATAAAGGAGTGGAGGAGGGGGAGAGGGTCGGCCTCCTAGGCGCGCCCAAGGGGGAGTCCTACTCCTGGTGGGAGTAGTATTCCCCCTTCCCTAGTTGGAGTAGGAGAGGGAAGGAAGGGGAGAGGGAGAGAAGGAAAGGGGGGCCGGCCCCCTTCCCAATTCGGATTGGGCTTGGGGGCAGCCCACCTTGACCGCCTTCTCCTCCTTTCCACTATGGCCCATTAAGGCCCATTGACTCCCCGGGGGGTTCCGGTAACCCCCCGGTACTCCGGTATATGCCCGAACTCTCTCGAAACCTTTCCGATGTCCAAACATGGTCATCCAATATATCGATCTTTATGTCTCGACCATTTTGAGACTCCTCATCATGTCTGTGATCACATTCGGGACTTCGAACTACCTTCGGTACATCAAAACACATAAACTCATAATACCGATCGTCACGAACGTTAAGCGTGCGGACCCTACGGGTTCAAGAACTATGTAGACATGACCGAGACACGTCTCCGGTCAATAACCAATAGCGGAACATGGATGTTCATATTGGCTCCCACATATTCTACGAAGATCTTTATCGGTCAAACCGCATAACAACATGCGTTGTTCCCTTTGTCATCGGTATGTTACTTGCTCGAGATTCGATCGTGGGTATCTCAATACCTAGTTCAATCTCGTTACCGGCAAGTCTCTTTACTCGTTCCATAATGCATCATCCCGTAACTAACTCATTAGTTACATTGCTTGCAAGGCTTATAGTGATGTGCATTACCGAGAGGGCCCAGAGATACCTCTCCGATACTCGGAGTGACAAATCATAATCTCGATCTATGCCAACTCAACAAACACCATCGGAGACACCTGTAGAGCATATTTATAGTCACCCAGTTACGTTGTGACATTTGATAGCACACAAAGTATTCCTCCGGTATTCGGGAGTTGCATGATCTCATAGTCATAGGAACATGTATAAGTAATGGAAAAAGCAATAGCAACAAACTAAACGATCATCGTGCTAAGCTAACGGATGGGTCAAGTCAATCACATCATTCTCTAATGATGTGATCCCGTTAATCAAGTGACAACTCATGTCTATGGTTAGGAAACATAACATCATTGGTTCAACGAGCTAGTCAAGTAGAGGCATACTAGTGACACTCTGTTTGTCTATGTATTCACACATGTACTAAGTTTCCGGTTAATGCAATTCTAGCATGAATAATAAACATTTATCATGATATAAAGAAATATAAATAACAACTTTATATTGCCTCTAGGGCATATTTCCTTCAACATCCTCATGTTGGTGTTGCTGGATGCAACATAGGCTCTGCATGTAGCTACTCAAGAATCGACGGGAGGCATGTATTGGCGGGGCTGGCTTATTGTGGATGAGTTCGTTTCGGACATGCTAGCTACGCCAGAGTGTCATGATCACCGGCAAGCGCTGCTCTTCAGCAAAGTTGATAAGTACTATCTCTGTAAATTAGTAATATAAGATGTTTTAAAACATTAAAGTAGTTGACGCTATGACCATCGCCCTTGTAAGTGCATATAGTGCCCCTTAGTGATTTTGGTGTATTGAAGACGTATAGGTAAAGGGACTGATGCGTTTGTGAGTGTACACAGGTCTATAAGTCTATGAGGAGTTTGATATTTATATAGAAAGTCGACCCCTAAAAATGAAGTTCTTCGACTGAAGACTTTGGATTTCTGAAGACTTTGAAAGTGAAGAAATTGGTGTGATCATGAAGACTTGGTATTCATTCGAGGAACATGAAGCGTGAAGACTTTTGTTTTTGTAGTTTCATTTTCTCTTTCTTCAGTCATAGGAAACACCGTACTGTTAAAGGGGGTCGAGGAAATACTAAGGAAAAGTTTCCAAGTGATGCTCAACTCAAAATCCTACACCTACCAATCCCTTCGAGTGAAGCCATTGGAAATCTCATGTAGTTCAGTCAACTTCTTCAGTGACAGAGACGAAGCTCTTCTGGTCATTGAGGAATTTGTTCTGACTGAGGAGTTAGGAATTCGCCAGTGTGGATTGCCTACAAGTGAGGAACATGATAGCCCTGAGGAATTTGATAGTCAAATTTCCGACCGTTGTTGTGCTATGCGCCAGCTGTCCCAAAATATTCTTCCACCTAACGGTCATATCATTGAAGAGCATTTATGTCTTATCATGTCGGGCTACTCCCTAGGCTATAAATAGCCGCCCCCTACAACCACTAGCTGGTTGGCTGCTCCGAGAGAAACTAACACTTGTCATTTGAGAGCATCCCATCCTCCGAGGACTTTGAGCGAAAATCATCAAGTGAGGAAAACCCAAACCCAAACACCTACAAACCCAAAGTGATTGAGCATCACTGAAGAGATTGATCCTGCATGGATCCGACGCTTGTTACCTTTGAAGACTGTGCATCTTCTAGATGGTTAGGCGTCATGGTCTAGAGCATCCAAGAGGAAATTGTGGATCGCCGAGTGACCAAGTCTGTGAAGGTTTAGAAGTCACCTGGAGACTTACCACGAGTAATTGGGCGAGGTTTGTGTGACCTTAGCTCAAGGGGAATACGGTGAGGACTAAGTGTCCTGAACTGCGTGTTCAGGACTGGGTGTCCGGGACTGTCTGTCCTCAGGTTTGAATACCTAGCCGCCCTAACCAGACGTACAACTGTCACAGCAGTTGGAACTGGTCTACCAAATCATTGTCTTCACCAAGCCTATTGGTTCTACTTCCTCAACCCTTCCATTTCCTCATTTCTGTGTTGTGTGCTTGTTCATATCTGTTTGAAGACTTTGACTGAAGACTTTCTCTATTTCCTCAGTTCAATTTCTTCAGTCTGTTTGTCTTCATTCTGTTTATCCTGTGTTTACGCTTTCTATACTCTGTGCTCATTTTCATTTCATCATGATGACCATGCTTATGTTCTGTTATGTGTGCGTCTGAGTACTTATTCCGCTGCAAGTAGTTCTTCGCTCAGGAATTTCCTCACCCTGAAATTCCTCAATGAAGAATTCATAAAAATCGCTTATTCACCCCCTCTAGTCGGCTTAACGCACTTTTAGCCTCTAACCATTTACTTTGACATTGCTCAGCAAGGGAGAAAGGCATCCCATTCCTCAAGGTTGAGGAAGGATGATGATACGTCTCCATTGTATCTACTTTTCCAAACACTTTTGCCCTTGTTTTGGACTCTAACTTGCATGATTTGAATGGAACTAACCCGGACTGACGTTGTTTTCAGCAGAATTGCCATGGTGTTATTTTCATGCAGAAATAAAAGTTCTCGGAATGATCTGAAAATCAACTGAGATTATTTTTGGAATATATAAAAAATATTGGAAGAAAGATCCACGTCAGGGGGCTCACACCTTGTCCACGAGGGGGCGCCCTACCCCCTGGGCGCGCCCCTGCCTCGTGGGCCCCCTGACGCTCTGATATGTCTCCAACGAATCTATAATTTTTGATTGCTCCATGATATTATATTATCTATTTTGGATGTTAATGGGCTTTATTTTACACTTTTATACCATTTTGGGACTAACCTACTAATCGGAGGCCCAACCCAAATTGTTTTTTTTTGCCTATTTTAGAGTTTCACCGAAAAGGAATATCAAACAGAGTCCAAACGGAATGAAACCTTCGAGAACATGATTTTCTCAACAAACATGATCCAGGAGACTTGGAGTGTGCGTCAAGAAACGATCGAGGAGGGCATGAGGCAGGGGGGCGCGCCTACCCCCCTGGGTGCGCCCTCCACCCTCGTGGGCCCCTCGTTGCTCCACCGACGTACTTCTTCCTCCTATATATATCCACGTACCCCCAAATATCCAGGAGCACCATGAAAACCTAATTCCACCACCGCAACCTTTTGTACCCGAGAGATCCCATCTTGGGGCCTTTTCCGGAGCTCCGCCGGAGGGGCATTGATCACGGAGGGCCTCTACATAAACTCCATGGCCTCTCCAGTGATGTGTGAGTAGTTTATTTCAGACCTACGGGTCCATAGTTATTAGCTAGATGGCTTCTTCTCTCTCTTTGGATCTCAATACAAAGTTCTCCTCGATCTTCTTGGAGATCTATTCGATGTAATCTTCTTTTGCGGTGTGTTTGTCGAGATCCGATGAATTGTGGGTTTATGATCTAGATTATCTATGAACAATATTTGACTCTCCTCTAAATTCTTTTATGTATGATTGGTTTATCTTTGCAAGTCTCTTCGAATTATCAGTTTGGTTTGGCCTACTAGATTGATCTTTCTTGCAATTGGAGAAGTGCTTAGCTTTGGGTTCAATCTTGCGGTGCTCGATCCCAGTGACAGAAAGGGAACCGACACGTATTGTATTGTTGCCATCGAGGATAAAAAGATGGGGTTTATATCATATTGCATGAGTTTATCCCTCTACGTCATGTCATCTTACTTAAAGCATTACTCTGTTCTTATGAACTTAATACTCTAGATGCATGCTGGATAGCGGTCGATGTGTGGAGTAATAGTAGTAGATGCAGAATCGTTTCGGTCTACTTGTCACGGACATGATGCCTATATACATGATCATACCTAGATATTATCATAACTATGCTCAATTCTATCAATTGCTCGACAGTAATTCATTTACCCACCGTAATACTTATGCTCTTGAGAGAAGCCACTAGTGAAACCTATGGCCCCCGGGTCTATCTTCCATCATATTAATCTTCCAACACTTAGTTATTTCTATTGCCGTTTATTTTACTTTGCATCTTTATTTCTCTTTATCATAAAAATACCAAAAATATTATCTTATCATATCTATCAGATCTCACTCTCGTGAGTGACCGTGAAGGGATTGACAACCCCTTTATCACGTTGGTTGCGAGATTCTTATTTGTTTGTGTAGGTGCGTGGGATTTGAGCGTGATCTCCTACTAGATTGATACCTTGGTTCTCAAAAACTGAGGAAAATACTTACGCTACTTTGCTGCATCACCCTTTCCTCTTCAAGGGAAAACCAACGCAATGCTCAAGAGGTAGGACGCTCCACCGACCTCAACTCCAATTCCATATATTCGTGTTCGGGGAGAAAAAATTCAAAGAGAAGGATTCATCGCGTTTTACGATATGAAGCCGCCGCCAAGCCCTAAACTCTCTCGGGAGGGCTGATCTGGAGTCCGTTCGGGGCTTCGGAGAGGGGAATCCATCGCTATCGTCATCATCAACCTTCCTCCATCACCAATTTCATGATGCTGACCGCCATGCGTGAGTAATTCCATCGTAGGCCTGCTGGACAGTGATGGGTTGGATGAGATTTATCATGCAATCGAGTTATTTTTGTTAGGGTTTGGTCCCTAGTATCCACTATGTTCTGAGATTGATGTTGATATGACTTTGCTATGCTTAATGCTTGTCACTAGGGCCCGAGTGCCATGATTTCAGATCTAAACCTATTATGTTTTCATGAATATATGTGAGTTCTTGATCCTATATTGCAAGTCTATAGTCACCTATTATGTGTTATGATCCGTTAACCCCAAAGTGACAATAATCGGGATACTTACCGGTGATGACCGTAGTTTGAGGAGTTCATGTATTCACTATGTGTTAATGCTTTGGTCCTGTACTCTATTAAAAGGAGGCCTTAATATCCCTTAGTTTCCAATAGGACCCCGCTACCACGGGAGGGTAGGACAAAAGATGTCATGCAAGTTCTTTTCCATAAGCACGTATGACTATATTCGGAATACATGCCTACATTACATTGATGAACTGGAGCTAGTTCTGTGTCACCCTATGTTATAACTGTTGCATGATTGATCGCATCCGGCATAATTCTCCATCACCGATCCATTGCCTACGAGCTTTTCATATATTGTTCTTCGCTTATTTGTTTTTCCGTTGCCATTGTTACAATCACTATAAAACCAAAAATATTACTTTTGCTATTGTTACCAGTACTATCATATTACTTTGCTACTAAGTACTTTGCTGCAGATATTAAGTTTCTAGGTGTGGTTGAATTGACAACTCAGCTGCTAATACTTGAGAATATTCTTTGGCTCCACTTGTGTCGAATCAATAAATTTGGGTTGAAAACTCTACCCTCGAAAACTGTTGCGATCCCCTATACTTGTGGGTTATCATATGCAAAGGTGATTAACACCACTACATTGCCAACAATCAACTCAAGCCATCCTATATGCAGACCGCAAACAACTGATGATTATAACTTCTTTCCTGGCCGCAAAGTCATCATTGTGCATCTGAGAAGATGAGGATAATCGTAGCTAGCTTGAACACCCCTTGGGGCACCGGATCAAGTGAGTCCATCCTCATCCCGACCTCCCCATCACTAGGGAGGAAAGAAAAAGAACATATCAAGTCGATCCAGGTGCCTATCAGGATTATTGATGGAGCAACAACCCAATCTACCACCAGCCATTCGCTTTTACATGTCAGCAGGGGGACGGAGAGGCTGGCCACCATAAGTTCCTTGCTTGCTCTAGTGATGAGCCCCCTAATGACATAAGGCTAGTCATGAAGGAAATATGCCCTAGAGGCAATAATAATGTTATTATTTTATTTCCTTATATCATGATAAATGTTTATTATTCATGCTAGAATTGTATTATCCGGAAACATAATACTTGTGTGAATACATAGACAAACCAAACGTCACTAGTATGCCTCTACTTGACTAGCTCGTTAATCGAAGATGGTTATGTTTCCTAACCATAGACATGTGTTGTCATTTGATTAATGGGATCACATCATTAGGAGAATGATGTGATTGACATGACCCATTCCATTAGCTTAGCACCCGATCGTTTAGTATATTGCTATTGCTTTCTTCATGACTTATACATGTTCCTATGACTATGAGATTATGCAACTCCCGTTTACCGGAGGAACACTTTGTGTGCTACCAAACGTCACAACGTAACTGGGTGATTATAAAGGAGCTCTACAGGTGTCTCCAAAGTGAATGTTGGGTTGGCGTATTTCGAGATTAGGATTTGTCACTCCGATTGTCGAAGAGGTATCTCTGGGCCCTCTCGGTAATGCACATCACATAAGCCTTGCAAGCATTACAACTAATGAGTTAGTTGCGAGATGATATATTACGAAACGAGTAAAGAGACTTGTCGGTAACGAGATTGAACTAGGTATTGAGATACCGACGATCGAATCTCGGGCAAGTAACATACCGATGACAAAGGGAACAACGTATGTTGTTATGCGGTCTGACCGATAAAGATCTTCGTAGAATATGTAGGAGCCAATATGAGTATCCATGTTCCGCTATTGGTTATTTATCGGAGACGTGTCTCGGTCATGTCTACATTGTTCTCGAACCCGTAGGGTCCGCACGCTTAAGGTTTCGATGACAGTTATATTATGAGTTTATGAGTTTTGATGTACCGAAGCTCGTCAAGTATAACCTGAGTATTCCGCGTGTGCAACTGTTTTGCACCCGTTGTATTTGAACGTACAGCCTATCACACCCGATCATCACGTGGTGTCTCAGCATGAAGAACTTTCGCAACGGTGCATACTCAGGGAGAACACTTCTTGATAATTAGTGAGAGATCATCTTATAATGCTACCATCAATCTAAGCAAGATAAGATGCATAAAAGATAAACATCACGTGCAATCAATATAAGTGATATGATATGGCCATCATCATCTTGTGCTTGTGATCTCCATCTTCGAAGCACCGTCGTGATCACCATCGTCATCGGCGTGACACCTTGATCTCCATCGTAGCATCGTTGTCGTCTCGCCAATCTTATGCTTCCACGACTATCGCTACCGCTTAGTGATAAAGTAAAGCATTACAGCGCGATTGCATTGCATACAATAAAGCGACAACCATATGGCTCCTGCCAGTTGTCGATAACTCGGTTACAAAACATGATCATCTCATACAATAAAATTTAGCATCATGTCTTGACCATATCACATCACAACATGCCCTACAAAAACAAGTTAGACGTCCTCTACTTTGTTGTTGCAAGTTTTACGTGGCTGCTACGGGCTTAAGCAAGAACCAATCTTACCTACGCATCAAAACCACAATGATAGTTTGTCAAGTTGGTGCTGTTTTAACCTTCGCAAGGACCGGGCGTAGCCACACTCGGTTCAACTAAAGTTGGAGAAACTGTCACCCGCAAGCCACCTATGTGCAAAGCACGTCGGGAGAATCGGTCTCGCGTAAGCGTACGCGTAATGTCAGTCCGGGCCGCTTCGTCCAACAATACCGCCGAACCAAAGTATGACATGCTGGTAAGCAGTATGACTTATATCGCCCACAACTCACTTGTGTTCTACTCGTGCATATAACATCAACATATATAACCTAGGCTCGGATGCCACTGTTGGGTTTCGTAGTAATTTCAAAAAAATTCCTACGCACACGCAAGATCATGGTGATGCATAGCAACGAGAGGGGAAGAGTGTGATCTACGTATCCTTGTAGATCGACAACGGAAGCATTAACTTGGTTGATGTAGTCGTACGTCTTCACGGCCCGACCGATCAAGCACCGAAACTACGGCACCTCCGAGTTCTAGCACACGTTCATCTCGATGACGATCCCCGGACTCCGATCCAGCATAGTGTCGGGGAAGAGTTCTGTCAGCACGACGGCGTGGTGACGATCTTGATGTACTACTGTCGCAGGGCTTCGCCTAAGCACCGCTACAATATTATCGAGGACTATGGTGGAAGGGGGCACCGCACACGGCTAAGAATATGATCACGTGGGTCAACTTGTGTCTCTAGGGTGCCCCTTGCCTCCGTATATAAAGGATCCAAGGGGGGGTGCGGCCGGCCCTAGTAGGAGGCGCGCAGGAGGAGTCCTACTCCTACCGGGAGTAGGACTCCCCTCCCTTTCCTTGTCCAAGTAGGAGAGGGGGAAGGAGAGAAGGAAAAGGGGGGGCGCCGCCCCTCCCTCCTTGTCCAATTCAGACTAGGGGGAGAGGGGGCGCGCGGCCTACCCTCGCAGCCCCTCCTCTTCTCCACTTTAGGCCCATGAGGCCCATTAACCCCCCGGGGGGTTTCGGTAACCCCCCGGTGCTCCGGTTTTATCCGAAACTTCCCCGGAACACTTCCGGTGTCCGAATATAGCTGTCCAATATATCAATCTTTATGTCTCGTCCATTTCGAGACTCCTCGTCATGTCCGTGATCACATCCGGGACTCCGAACTAACTTCGGTACATCAAAACTCATAAACTCATAATATAACTGTCATCGAAACCTTAAGCGTGCGGACCCTACGGGTTCGAGAACAATGTAGACATGACCAAGACATGTCTCCGGTCAATAACCAATAGCGGAACCTGGATGCTCATATTGGCTCCTACATATTCTACAAAGATCTTTTATCGGCCAGACCGCATAACAACATACGTTGTTCCCTTTGTCATCGGCATGTTACTTGCCCAAGATTCGATCGTCGGTATCCCATACCTAGTTCAATCTCGTTACCGGCAAGTCTCTTTACTCGTTCTGTAATACATCATCTCACAACTAACTCATTAGTTGCAATGCTTGCAAGGCTTATGTGATGTGTATTACCGAGAGGGCCCAGAGATACCTCTCCGACAATCGGAGTGACAAATCCTAATCTCGAAATACGCCAACCCAACATGTACCTTTGGAGACACCTGTAGAGCACCTTTATAATCACCCAGTTACGTTGTGACGTTTGGTAGCACACAAAGTGTTCCTCTGGCAAACGGGAGCTGCATAATCTCATAGTCATAGGAACATGTATAAGTCATGAAGAAAGCAATAGCAACATACTAAACGATCGGGTGCTAAGCTAATGGAATGGGTCATGTCAATCAGATCATTCACCTAATGATGTGATCCCGTTAATCAAATAACAACTCTTTGTCCATGGTTAGGAAACATAACCATCTTTGATTAATGAGCTAGTCAAGTAGAGGCATACTAGTGACACTCTGTTTGTCTATGTATTCACACATGTATTATGTTTCCGGTTAATACAATTCTAGCATGAATAATAAACATTTATCATGATATAAGGAAATAAATAATAACTTTATTATTGCCTCTAGGGCATATTTCCTTCAGTCTCCCACTTGCACTAGAGTCAATAATCTAGTTTACATCACCATGTGATTTAACACTAATAGTTCACATCTTTATGTGATTAGTTCTCATCTTCATGTGACCAACACCCAAAGGGTTTACTAGATTCAGTGATCTAGTTCACATCGCTATGCGATTAACACCCAAAGAGTACTAAGGTGTGATCATGTTTTGCTTGTGAGAGAAGCTTAGTCAACGGGTCTGCCACATTCAGATCCGTATGTATTTTGCAAATTTCTATGTCAACATTGCTCTGCACAGAGCTACTCTAGCTAATTGCTCCCACTTTCAATATGTATCCAGACTGAGACTTAGAGTCATCTGGATTAGTGTCAAAACTTGCATCGACGTAACCCTTTACGACGAACCTTTTTGTCACCTCCATAATCGAGAAACATATCCTCATTCCACTAAGGATAATTTTGACCGCTGTCCAGTGATCTACTCCTAGATCACTATTGTACTACCTTGCCAAAATCAGTGTAGGGTATACAATAGATCTGGTACATAGCATGGCATACTTTATAGAACCTATGGCTGAGGCATAGGGAATGACTTTCATTCTCTTTCTATCTTCTGTCGTGGTCGGGTTTTGAGTCTTACTCAATTTCACACCTTGTAACACAGACAAGAACTCTTTCTTTGACTGTTCTATTTTGAACTACTTCAAAATCTTGTCAAGGTATGTACTCATTGAAAAAAACTTATCAAGCGTCTTGATCTATCTCTATAGATCTTGATGTTCAATATGTCAGCAGCTTCACCGAGGTCTTTCTTTGGAAAATTCCTTTCAAACACTCCTTTATGCTTTACAGAATAATTCTACATTATTTCCGATCAACAATATGTCATTCACATATACTTATCAGAAATGTTGTAGTGCTCCCACTCACTTTCTTGTAAATACAGGCTTCATCGCAAGTCTGTATAAAACTATATGCTTTGATCAACTTATCAAAGTGTATATTCCAACTCCGAGATGCTTGCACCAGTCCATAGATGGATCGCTGGAGCTTGCATATTTTGTTAGCACCTTTAGGATTGACAAAACCTTCTGGTTGTATCATATACAACTCTTTTTTAATAAATCTATTAAGGAATGCAGTTTTGTTTATCCATTTGCCAGATTTCATAAAATGCGGCAATTGCTAACATGATTCGAACAGACTTAAGCATAGATACGAGTGAGAAACTCTCATCGTAGTCAACACCTTGAACTTGTCGAAAACCTTTTGCGACAATTCTAGCTTTGTAGATAGTAACACTACTATCAGCGTATGTCTTCCTCTTGAAGATCCATTTATTCTCAATTGCTTGCCGATCATCAGGCAAGTCAACCAAAGTCCATACTTTGTTCTCATACATGGATCCCATCTCAGATTTCATGGCCTCAAGCCATTTTGCGGAATCTGGGCTCACCATCGCTCCTTCATAGTTCGTAGGTTCGTCATGGTCAAGTAGCATGACCTCCAGAACAGGATTACCGTACCACTCTGGTGCGGATCTCACTCTGGTTTACCTACGAGATTCGGTAGTAACTTGATCTGAAGTTACATGATCATCATCATTAGCTTCCTCACTAATTGGTGTAGTAGTCACAGGAACAGATTTCTGTGATGAACTACTTTCCAATAAGGGAGAAGGTACAATTACCTTATCAAGTTCTACTTTCCTCCCACTCACTTCTTTCGAGAGAACCTCCTTCTCTAGAAAGGATCCATTCTTAGCAACGAATGTCTTGCCTTTGGATCTGTGATAGAAGGTGTACCCAACAGTAACTTTTTTGGGTATCTATGAAGACACACTTTTCCGATTTGGGTTTGAGCTTATCAGGATGAAACTTTTTCACATAAGCATTGCAACCCCAAACTTTAAGAAACGACAACTTTGGTTTCTTGCCAAACCACAGTTCATACGGTGTCGTCTCAATAGATTTAGATGGTGCCCTTTTAACGTGAATGCAGCTGTCTCTAATGCATAACCCCAAAATGACAGTGGTAGATCGGTAAGAGACATCATAGATTGCACTGTATCCAATAAAGTACGGTTATGACGTTCGGACACACCATTATGCTGTGGTGTTCCATGTGGCATGAGTTTGTGAAACTATTCCACATTGTTTTAATTGAAGACCAAACTCGTAACTCAAATATTTGTCTCCGCGATCAGATCGTAGAAACTTTATTTTCTTGTCACGATGATTTTCCACTTCACTCTGAAATTCTTTGAACTTTTCAAATGTTTCAGACTTATGTTTCATCAAGTAGATATACCCATATCTGCTCAAATCATCTATGAAGTTCAGAAAATAACGATACTTGCCGTGAGCCTTAACACTCATCGGACCGCATACATCAGTATGTATTATTTCCAATAAGTCACTTGCTCGCTCTGGAGAACGGAGTCTTAGTCATCTTGCCCATGAGGCATGGTTCGCAAGCATCAAGTGATTCATAATCAAGTGATTCCAAAATCCCATCAGCATGGAGTTTCTTCATGCGCTTTACACCAATATGACCTAAACGGCAGTGCTACAAATAAGTTGCACTATCATTATTAACTTTGCATCTTTTGGTTTCAATATTATGATTATGTGTATCACTACGATCGAGATCCAACGAACTATTTTCATTGGGTGTGTAACCATATAAGGTTTTATTCATCTAAACAGAACAACAATTTATTCTCCTACTTAAATGAATAACCGTATTACAATAAACATGATCAAATCATATTCAAGCTTAACGCAAACACCAAATAACACTTATTCAGGTTCAACACTAATCCTGAAAGTATAGGGAGTGTGCGATGATGATCATATCAATCTTGGAACCACTTCCAACACACATCGTCACTTCACCCTTAACTAGTCTCTGTTTATTCTGCAACTCCCGTTTCGAGTTACTAATCTTAGCAAATGAACTAGTATCAAATATTGAGGGGTTGCTATAAACACTAGTAAAGTACACATCAATAACATGTATATCAAATATACTTATGTTCACTTTGCCATCCTTCTTATCTGCCAATCACTTGGGATAGTTCCGCTTCCAGTGACCAGTCCCTTTGCAGTAGAAACACTTAGTCTCAGGCTTAGGACCAGACTTGGGCTTCTTCACTTGAGCAGCAACTTGCTTGCTGTTCTTCTTGAAGTTCTCATTCTTCCCTCTGCCCTTTTCTTGAAACTAGTGGTCTTGTCTACCATCAACACTTGATGTTTTTCTCGATTTCTACCTTCGTCAATTTCCGCATTACGAAGAGCTTGGGAATCGTTTCTGTTATCCCTTGCATATCATAGTTAATCACAAAGTTCTACTAACTTGGTGATGGTGACTAGAGAATTCTGTCAATCACTATCTTATCTGGAAGATTAACTCCCACTTGATTCAAGCGATTGTAGTACTCAGACAATCTGGGCACATGCTCACTAGTTGAGCGATTCTCCTCCATCTTTTAGCTATAGAACTTGTTGGAGACTTCATATCTCTCAACTCGGGTATTTGCTTGAAATATTAACTTTAACTCCTGGAACATCTCATATGCTCCATGACGTTCAAAACGTCTTTGAAGTCCCGATTCTAAGCCATTAAGCATGGTGCACTAAACTATCAAGTAGTCATCATATTGAGCTAGCCAAACGTTCATAACGTCTGCATCTGCTCCTGCAATAGGTCCGTCACCTAGCGGTGCATCAAGGACATAATTCTTCTGTGCAGCAATGAGGATAAACCTCAGATCACGGATCCAATCCGCATCATTGCTACTAACATCTTTCAACACAATTTTCTCTAGGAACATATCAAAATAAACACAGGGAAGCGACAACGCGAGCTATTGATCTACAACATAATTTGCAAAATACTACCAGGACTAAGTTCATGATAAATTTAAGTTCAATTAATCATATTACTTAAGAACTCCCACTTAGATAGACATCCCTCTAATCCTCTAAGTGATTACGTGATCCAAATCAACTAAACCATGTCCGATCATCACGTGAGATGGAGTAGTTTCATTGGTGAACATCACTATGTTGATCATATCTACTATATGATTCACGCTCGACCTTTCGGTCTCCGTGTTCCAAGGCCATATCTGTATATGCTTGGCTCGTCAAGTATAACCTGAGTATTTCGCGTGTGCAACTGTTTTGCACCCATTGTATTTGAACGTAGAGCCTATCATACCCGATCATCACGTGGTGTCTCAACACGAAGAACTTTCGCAATGGTGCATACTCAGGGAGAACACTTCTTGATAATTAGTGAGAGATCATCTTATAATGCTACCGTCAATCTAAGCAAGATAAGATGCATAAAAGATAAACATCACATGCAATCAATATAAGTGATATGATATGCCATCATCATCTTGTGCTTGTGATCTCCATCTTCGAAGCACCGTCGTGATCACCATCGTCATCGGCGCAACACATTGATCTCCATCGTAGCATCGTTGTTGTCTCGCCAATCTTATGCTTCCACGACTATCACTACCGCTTAGTGATAAAGTAAAGCATTACAGCGCGATTGCATTGCATACAATAAAGCGACAACCATATGGCTCCTGCCAGTTGTCGATAACTCGGTTACAAAACATGGTCATCTCATACAATAAAATTTAGCATCATGTCTTGACCATATCACATCACAACATGCCCTACAAAAACAAGTTAGACGTCATCTACTTTGTTGTTGCAAGTTTTACGTGGCTGCTACAGGCTTAAGCAAGAACCAATCTTACCTACGCATCAAAACCACAACGATAGTTTGTCAAGTTGGTGCTGTTTTAACCTTTGCAAGGACCGGGTGTAGCCACACTCGGTTCAACTAAAGTTGGAGAAACTGTCACCCGCAAGCCACCTATGTGCAAAGCAAGTCGGGAGAACCGGTCTCGTGTAAGCGTACGCGTAATGTCGGTCCAGGCCGCTTCCTCCAACAATACCGCCGAACCAAAGTATGACATGCTGGTAAGCAGTATGACTTATATCGCCCACAACTCACTTGTGTTCTACTCATGCATATAACATCAACATATATAACCTAGGCTCGGATGCCACTGTTGGGTTTCATAGTAATTTCAAAAAAATTCCTACGCACACGCAAGATCATGGTGATGCACAGCAACGAGAGGGGGAGAGTGTGATCTACGTACCCTTGTAGATTGACAACGGAAGCGTTAACTTGGTTGATGTAGTCGTACGTCTTCATGGCCCGACCGATCAAGCACCGAAACTACGGCACCTCCGAGTTCTAGCACACATTCAGCTCGATGACGATCCCCGGACTCCGATCCAGCAAAGTGTCGGGGAAGAGTTCTGTCAGCACGACGGCGTGGTGACGATCTTGATGTACTACTGTCGCAGGGCTTCGCCTAAGCACCGCTACAATATTATCGAGGACTATGGTGGAAGGGGGCACCGCACACGGCTAAGAATATGATCACGTGGATCAACTTGTGTCTCTAGGGTGCCCCTTGCCTCCGTATATAAAGGATCCACGGGGGGTGCGGCCGGCCCTAGTAGGAGGCGCGCAGGAGGAGTCCTACTCCTACCGGGAGTAGGACCCCCCTCCCTTTCCTTGTCCAAGTAGGAGAGGGGGAAGGAGAGAAGGAAAAGGGGTTGCGCCGCCCCTCCCTCCTTGTCCAATTCGGACTAGGGGGAGAGGGGGCGTGCGGCCTGCCCTGGCAGCCCCTCCTCTTCTCCACTTTAGGCCCATGAGGCCCATTAACCCCCCGGGGGGTTCCGGTAACCCCCCGGTGCTCCGGTTTTATCCGAAACTTCCCCGGAACACTTCCGATGTCCGAATATAGCCGTCCAATATATCAATCTTTATGTCTCGACCATTTCAAGACTCCTCGTCATGTCTGTGATCACATCCGGGGCTCCAAACTAACTTCGGTACATCAAAACTCATAAACTCATAATATAACTGTCATCGAAACCTTAAGCGTGCGGACCCTACGGGTTCGAGAACAATGTAGACATGACCGAAACATGTCTCCGGTCAATAACCAATAGCGGAACCTGGATGCTCATATTGGCTCCTACATATTCTACGAAGATCTTTTATCGGTCAGACCGCATAACAACATACGTTGTTCCCTTTGTCATCGGCATGTTACTTGCCCGAGATTCGATTGTCGGTATCCCATACCTAGTTCAATCTCGTTACCGGCAAGTCTCTTTACTCGTTCCGTAATACATCATCTCACAACTAACTCATTAGTTGCAATGCTTGCAAGGCTTATGTGATGTGTATTACCGAGAGGGCCCAGAGATACCTCTCCGACAATCGGAGTGACAAATCCTAATCTCGAAATACGCCAACCCAACATGTACCTTTGGAGACACCTGTAGAGCACCTTTATAATCACCCAGTTACGTTGTGACGTTTGGTAGCACACAAAGTGTTCCTCCGGCAAACGGGAGTTGCATAATCTCATAGTCATAGGAACATGTATAAGTCATGAAGAAAGCAATAGCAACATACTAAACGATCGGGTGGTAAGCTAATGGAATGGGTCATGTCAATCAGATCATTCACCTAATGATGTGATCCCGTTAATCAAATAACAACTCTTTGTCCATGGTTAGGAAACATAACCATCTTTGATTAACGAGCTAGTCAAGTAGAGGCATACTAGTGACACTCTGTTTGTCTATGTATTCACACATGTATTATGTTTCCGGTTAATACAATTTTAGCATGAATAATAAACATTTATCATGATATAAGTAAATAAATAATAACTTTATTATTGCCTCTAGGGCATATTTCCTTCAAGTACATCACAGAAACCAGTTTCTGTGACACCTACACCAATTAGTGAGGAAGCTAATGATAATGATCATGAAACTTCAGAACAAGATACTACTGAACCTCGTAGATCAACCAGAGTAAGATCCACGCCAGGGTGGTACGGTAATCCTGTTCTGGAAGTCATGCTACTAGATCATGATGAACCTACGAACTATGAAGAAGCGATGGTGAGTCCAGATTCCGCAAAATGGCTTGAAGCCATGAAATCTGAGATGGGATCCATGTATGAGAACAAAGTATGGACTTTGGTTGACTTGCCCAATGATCGGCAAGCGATTGAGAATAAATGGATCTTCAAGAAGAAGACTGACGCTGACGGTAATGTTACTGTCTACAAAGCTCGACTTGTCGCAAAAGGTTTTCGGCAAGTTCAAGGGATTGACTACGATGAGACCTTCTCACCCATAGCGATGCTTAAGTCTGTCCGAATCATGTTAGCAATGGCCGCATTTTATGATTATGAAATTTGGCAAATGGATGTCAAAACTGCATTCCTGAATGGATTTCTGCAAGAAGAGTTGTATATGATGCAGCCGGAAGGTTTTGTCGATCCAAAGGGAGCTAACAAAGTGTGCAAGCTCCAGTGATCCATTTATGGACTGGTGCAAGCCTCTCGGAGTTGGAATAAACACTTTGATAGTGTGATCAAAGCATTTGGTTTTATACAGACTTTTGGAGAAGCCTGTATTTACAAGAAAGTGAGTGGGAGCTCTGTAGCATTTCTGATATTATATGTAGATGACATATTACTAACCGGAAAAGATATAGAATTTCTGGATAGCATAAAAGGGTACTTGAATAAAAGTTTTTCAATGAAAGACCTCGGTGAAGCTGCCTACATATTGGGCATCAAGATCTATAGAGACAGATCGAGACGCTTAATTGGACTTTCACAAAGCACATACCTTGACAAAGTTTTGAAAAAGTTCAAAATGGATCAAGCAAAGAAAGGATTCTTGCCTGTGTTACAAGGTGTGAAATTGAGTAAGACTCAAAGTCCAACCAATGTAGAAGATAGAGAGAAAATGAAAGATGTTCCCTATGCTTCAGCCATAGGCTCTATCATGTATGCAATGTTGTGTACCATACCTGATGTGTGTCTTGCTATAAGTCTAGCAGGGAGGTACCAAAGTAATCCAGGAGTGGATCACTGGACAGCGGTCAAGAACATCCTGAAATACCTGAAAAGGACTAAGGATATGTTTCTCATATATGGAGGTGAGAAAGAGCTCATCATAAATGGTTACGTTGATGCAAGCTTTGACACTGATCCGGACGATTCTAAATCGCAAACCGAATACGTGTTTACATTAAACGGTGGAGCTGTTAGTTGGTGCAGTTATAAACAAAGCGTTGTGGCGGGATCTACATGTGAAGCGGAGTACATAGCTGCTTCGGAAGCAGCAAATGAAGGAGTCTGGATGAAGGAGTTCATATCCGATCTAGGTGTCATACCTAGTGCATCGGGTCCAATGAAAATCTTTTGTGACAATACTGGTGCAATTGCCTTGGCAAAGGAATCCAGATTTCACAAGAGAACCAAGCACATCAAGAGACGCTTCAATTCCATCCGAGATCTAGTCCAGGTGGGAGACATAGAGATTTGCAAGATACATACGGATCTCAATGATAGCAGACCCGTTGACTAAGCCTCTTCCACGAGCAAAACATGATCAGCACCAAAGCTCCATGGGTGTTAGAATCATTACTGTGTAATCTAGATTATTGACTCTAGTCCAAGTGGGAGACTGAAGGAAATATGCCCTAGAGGAAATAATAATGTTATTATTTTATTTCCTTATATCATGATAAATGTTTATCATTCATGCTAGAATTGTATTATCCGGAAACATAATACTTGTGTGAATACATAGACAAACCAAACGTCACTAGTATGCCTCTACTTGACTAGCTCGTTAATCGAAGATGGTTATGTTTCCTAACCATAGACATGTGTTGTCATTTGATTAATGGGATCACATCATCAGGAGAATGATGTGATTTACATGACCCATTCCATTAGCTTAGCACCCGATCGTTTAGTATATTGCTATTGCTTTCTTCATGACTTATACATGTTCCTATGACTATGAGATTATGCAACTCCCGTTTACCGGAGGAACACTTTGTGTGCTACCAAACGTCACAACATAACTGGGTGATTATAAAGGAGCTCTACAGGTGTCTCCAAAGGTGAATGTTGGGTTGGCGTATTTCGAGATTAGGATTTGTCACTCCGATTGTCGGAGAGGTATCTCTGGGCCCTCTCGGTAATGCACATCACATAAGCCTTGCAAGCATTACAACTAATGAGTTAGTTGCGAGATGATGTATTACAAAATGAGTAAAGAGACTTGCCGGTAACGAGATTGAACTAGGTATTGAGATACCGACGATCAAATCTCAGGCAAGTAACATACCGATGACAAAGGGAACAACGTATGTTGTTATGCGGTCTGACCGATAAAGATCTTCGTAGAATATGTAGGAGCCAATATGAGCATCCAGGTTCCGCTATTGGTTATTTACTGGAGACGTGTCTCGGTCATGTCTACATTGTTCTCGAACCCGTAGGGTCCGCACGCTTAAGGTTTCGATGACAGTTATATTATGAGTTTATGAGTTTTGATGTACCGAAGTTAGTTCGGAGTCCCGGATGTGATCACGGACATGACGAGGAGTCTCGAAACGGTCGAGACATAAAGATTGATATATTGGACGGCTATATTCGGACACCGAAAGTGTTTCGGGTGATTTCGGAGAAAACCGGAGAGTCAGAGGGTTACCGGAACCCCCCGGGAGAAGTACTGGGCCATATGGGCCTTAGTGGAGAGAGAGAGGGGCAACCAAAGGTGGGCCGCGCGCCTCCTCCCCCCTGGTCCAAATTGGACTAGGAGAGGGGGGCGGCGCCCCCCTTTCCTTCTCCCTCCCCACTTCTTTCCCCCTCCTAGTAGGAGTCCTACTCCTACTAGGAGGAGGACTCCTCCTTGGCGCGCCATAGGGGCCGGCCGGCCTCCTCCCCTTGCTCCTTTATATACAGGGGCAGGGGGCACCCCTAAACACACAAGTTGATCCACGTGATCATATTCTTAGCCGTGTGTGGTGCCCCCTTCCACCATCCTCGATAATATTGTAGCGGTGCTTAGGCAAAGCCCTGCAACGGTAGTACATCAAGATCGTCAACATGCCGTCGTGCTGACGGAACTCTTCCCCGACACTTTGCTGGATCGGAGTCCGGGGATCGTCATCGAGCTGAACGTGTGCTAAAACTCGGAGGTGTCGTAGTTTCGGTGCTTGATCGGTCGAGCCGTGAAGACGTACGACTACATCAACCGCGTTGTGCTAATGCTTCCGCTGTCGGTCTACAAGGGTACGTAGATCACACTCTCCCCTCTCGTTGCTATGCATCACCATGATCTTGCGTGTGCGTAGGAAATTTTTTGAAATTACTATGTTCCCCAACAAGTAATCATCTCTAAGACAGTTATGTCCCTACATCTACCGTATGCATGGCCGACCAGAGATCCCCTCCCACCCCCACTCGAGGCAACGATACCACCTAAGAAGTAGAAGAGGTGAGATGGGGAGAAGGAGGAGACTCTAAGAAGAATGGGAACAGGAGACAAAAAAGAGAAGAAGGAAATGAGATCCCAACTCATGGCATCTCTAAAAGATATAAAAAATGGACTACAAAGATGCATGCAGATTGTTCACAAAGACTGCATGTAATTGTATCAACAATAAACTTGGCATAAATTTTTTGTCACTTACATGTGTGTTTCACGTATTGATACATTAGACCCCTTACAGACCCATGATTTACTGTTGCCTCCTATTCTCATCTCTCCCTCATATGATGGTAGGTTTGTATGTGCGAGATGTACACTCGGATCACATAAAAAGACACTTACACAGATGTTGAGCAATGGCTCAAAGTGACATGAAGAATGTTATTATTTAGCAGTCATTACAATGGCACGTTGATGTCTACTACACAACCTTCTTCTTGTAGACGTTGTTGGGCCTCCAAGTGCAGAGGTTTGTAGGACAGTAGCAAATTTCCCTCAAGTGGATGACCTAAGGTTTATCAATCCGTAGGAGGCGTAGGATAAAGATGGTCTCTCTCAAGCAACCCTGCAACCAAATAACAAAGAGTCTCTTGTGTCCCCAAAACACCCAATACAATGGTAAATTGTATAGGTGCACTAGTTCGGCGAAGAGAGGGTGATACAAGTGGTATATGGATAGTAGATAAAGGTATTTGTAATCTGAAAATATAAAAACAGCAAGATAACTAATGATAAAAGTGAGCGTAAACGGTATTGCAATGTGTGGAAACAAGGCCTAGTGTTCATACTTTCACTAGTGTAAGTTCCCTCAACAATACTAACATAATTGGATCACATAACTATCCCTCAACATGCAACAAAGAGTCACTCCAAAGTCACTAATAGCGGAGAACGAACGAAGAGATTATGGTAGGGTACGAAACCACCTCAAAGTTATTCTTTCCAATCAATCCGTTGGGCTATTCCTATAAGTGTCACAAACAGCCCTAGAGTTCGTACTAGAATAACACCTTAAGACACAAATCAACCAAAACCCTAATGTCACCTAGATACTCCAATGTCACCTCAAGTATCCGTGGGTATGATTATACGATATGTATCACACAATCTCAGATTCATCTATTCAACCAACACAAAGGACCTCAAGAGTGCCCCAAAGTTCCTGCCGGAGAATCACAACGAAAACGTGTGCCAACCCCTATGCATAGGTTCCGAATGTCATGAAACCCGCAAGTTAATCACCTTAACATACATCAAGTGGCACGTGGTATCCCATTGTCACCACAGATATCGACGGCAAGACATACATCAAGTGTTCTCAAATCTTTAAAGACTCAATACGATAAGATAACTTCAAAGGTGAAACTCAATTCATTACAAGAGAGAAGAGGGGAGGAGAAACATAAGATCCAACTATAATAGCAAAGCTCGCGATACATCAAGATCGTATCATCTCAAGAACACGAGAGAGAGAGAGAAAGATCAAACACATAGCTACTGGTACATACCCTCAGCCCCGAGGGAGAACTACTCCCTCCTCGTCATGGAGAGCACCGGGATGATGAAGATGGCCACCGGAGAAGGATTGCCCCCTTCGGCAGGGTGCCGGAATGGGTCTAGATTGGTTTTCGGTGGCTACGGAGGCTTCTGGCGGCGGAACTCCTGATCTATTGTGTGTTCTGGAAGTTTTAGGGTATATGGACTTATATAGGCAGAAGAAGCACGTCAGGGGAGCCACGGGGGCCCCACGAGGCAGGGGGCGCGCCCTAGGGGGGTGGGCGCGCCCCCCACCCTCGTGGGCAGCTCCCGTATCTTCTGACGTGGGGTCCAAGTCCATGAGGTGTGTTTCCTTCCAAAAATAACTTCTCCAGTTGATTTCGTTCCGTTTCGACTCCGTCTGATATTCCTTTTCTTCAAAACACTGAAATAGGCATAAAACAGCAAATCTGGGCTGGGCCTCCGGTTAATAGGTTAGTCCCGAAAGTAATATAAAAGTGGATAATAAAGCCTAATAATGCCCAAAACAGTAGATATAGCATGGAGCAATCAAAAATTATAGATATGTTGGAGACGTATCAAGCATCCCCAAGCTTAATTCCTGCTCATCCTCGAGTACGTAAATGATAAAAAGATAATTTTTGATGTGGAATGCTAGTTGGCATAATTTCAATGTAATTCTTCTTACTTGTGATATGAATATTCAGATCCGAAAGATTCAAGACAAAAGTTCATATTGACATAAAAATAATAATACTTCAAGCATACTAACTAAGCAATTATGTCTTCTCAAAATAACATGGCCAAAGAAAGCTATCCCTACAAAATCATATAGTCTGGCTATGCTCCATCTTCACCACACAAAGTATTTAAATCATGCACAACCCCGATGACAAGCCAAGCAATTGTTTCATACTTTTGATGTTCTCAAACTTTTTCAATCTTCACACAATACATGAGCGTGAGCCATGGACATATCACTATAGGTGGAATAGAATGGTGGTTGTGGAGAAGACAAAAAGGGAGAAGATAGTCTCACATCAACTAGGCGTATCAACGGGCTATGGGGATGCCCATCAATAGATATCAATGTGAGTGAGTAGGGATTGCCATGCAACGGATGCACTAGAGCTATAAGTGTATGAAAGCTCAACAAAAGAAACTAGTGGGTGTGCATCCAACTTGCTTGCTCACGAAGACCTAGGGCATTTTGAGGAAGCCCATCATTGGAATATACAATCCAAGTTCTATAATGAAAGATTCCCACTAGTATATGAAAGTGACAACATAAGAGACTCTCTATCATGAAGATCAAGGTGCTACTTTGAAGCACAAGTGTGGTAAAAGGATAGTAGCATTGCCCCTTCTCTCTTTTTCTCTCATTTTTTATTTGGCCTTTCTTTTTTATGGCATTTCTCTTTTCTCTTTTTTTGGGCCTTCTCTTTTTTATGGCCTTTCTCTCTTTTTTTTATTTTTGCCTGGAGTCTCATCCCGACTTATGGAGGAATCATAGTCTCCATCATCCTTTCCTCACTCGGACAATGCTCTAATAATGATGATCATCACACTTTTATTTAATTACAACTCGATACTTAGAACAAGATATGACTCTATATGAATGCCTCCGGCGGTGTACCGGGATGTGCAATGATGCATGAGTGACATGTATGAAAGAATTGTGAACGGTGGCTTTGCCACAAATACGATGTCAACTACATGATCATGCAAAGCAATATGACAATGATGAAGCGTGTCATAATGAACGGAATGATGGAAAGTTGCATGGCAATATATCTCAGAATGGCTATGGAAATGCCATAATAGGTAGGTATGGTGGCTATTTTGAGGAAGGTATATGGTGGGTGTATGATACCGGCGAAAGGTGCGCGGTATTAGAGAGGATAGCAAAGGTGGAAGGGTGAGAGTGCGTATAATCCATGGACTCAACATTAGTCATAAAGAACACATATACTTATTGCAAAAATCTAGAAGTTATCAAAGCAAAGTATTACGCGCATGCTCCTAGGGGGATAGATTGGTAGGAAAAGACCATCGCTCGTCCCCAACCGCCACTCATAAGGAAGACAATCAATAAATAAATCATGCTCCGACTTCATCACATAACGGTTCACCATATGTGCATGCTATGGGAATCACAAACTTCAACACAAGTATTTCTCAAATTCACAACTACTCAACTAGCATGACTCTAATATCACCATCCTCATATCTCAAAACAATCATCAAGTATCAAACTTATATTAGTATTCAACACACTCATAAGAGAATTTTATTATTCTTGAATACCTAGCATATTATGATTTTTAAGCACATTACCATGCTATTTAAGACTCTCAAAATAATATAAGTGAAGCATGAGAATTCATCTATTTCTTCAAAATAAAACTACCACCATGCTCTAAAAGGTATAAGTGAAGCACTAGAGCAAATGACAAGCTACTCCGAAAGATTTAAGTGAAGATCAATGAGTAGTTAAATAATTATTTAGCTATGTGAAGACTCTCTAACATTTAATAATGTCAGATCTTGATAATTTATTCAAACGGCAAGCAAAGCAAAATTAAATGACATTCTAAGAATGGCAAACATCATGTGAAGAAGCAAAAACTTAGGATCAACCGAAACTAACCGATAGTTGTTGAAGAAGAAAGGTGGGATGCCAACCGGGGCATCCCCAAGCTTAGATGCTTGAGACTTCTTGAAATATTATCTTGGGGTGCCTTGGGCATCCCCAAGCTTGAGATTTTGTGTCTCCTTAATTCCTCTCATATCACGGTCTCCCTAAATCTCAAAAGCTTCATCCACACAAAACTCAACAAGGACTCGTGAGATAAGTTAGTATAAACCATTGCAAAACCTTATCATACTCTACTGTAGCAAATCACTAAAATTATTATTCAGCATTTAATACTAAATGTCTCTGCATATTTAATAGTCCTATCCTCAAATAGAATCATTAAAGAAGCAAACATATGCAAACATAATAGCAATCTGCCTAAACAGGATAGTCTGTAAAGAATGCTGCAACATCCATACTTACCTAGCTCCAAAAATTATGAAATAAAATTCCCACTGTATTAAATTTATCATATCTTAATATGCAAAAGGTTTCAACATTTTATCACATTCTGAATTTTCTAGGGAATTATTGCAACAGCGGTAAACTTTCTGTTTTCAAACAACAACATGTATACTTGTAACATAGGCATAGTAGAGGCTATCAATGCCACTTTTATTGAAATAAAAGATGCAAGACAATGTTATAAATAACAGCAAGCAAATACTAACAAAATAAATTGACGCTCCAAGCAAAACACATATCATGTGGCGAATAAAAATATAGCTCCAAGTAAAGTTACCGATGAACGAAGACGAAAGAGGGGATGCCTTCCGGGGCATCCCCAAGCTTAGGCTCTTGGTTGTCCTTGAATATTACCTTGGGGTGCCTTGGGAATCCCCAAGCTTAGGCTCTTTCCACTCCTTATTCCGTAGTCCATCGAATCCTTACCCAAAACTTGAAAACTTCACAACACAAAACTTAAAGTAGAAAACTCGTAAGCTCCTTTAGTATAAGAAAGCAAATCACCATCGTAAGGTACTGTAATGAACTCATTCTTTATTTATATTGGTGTTAAACCTACTGTATTCCAACTTCTCTATGGTTTATAAACCTTTTTACTAGCCATAGATTCATCACAATAAGCAAACAACACACGAAAAACAGAATCTGTCAAAAACAGAATGGTCTTTAGTAATTTGTAGCTAACGCAAGATCTGGAACCCCAAAAATTCTAAAATAAATTTCTGGACGTGAGGAATTTATCTATTAATCATATTCAAAAATAATTAACTAAATAGCACTCTCCAAATAAAAATGGCAGCCGTTCTCGTGAGCGCTAAAGTTTCCGTTTTTTACAGCATGATCAACAAGACTTTCCCCAAGTCTTCCCAAAGGTTCTACTTGGCACAAACACTAATTAAACAACTAAAACCACATCTAAACAGAGGCTAGATGAATTATTTATTACTAAACAGGAACAAAAAGTAAGGAACAAAAATAAAATTGGGTTGCCTCCCAACAAGCGCCATCGTTTAACGCCCCTAGCTAGGCATGATGATTTCAATGATGCTCACATAAAGGATAAGAATTGAAACATAAAGAGAGCATCATGAAGAATATGACTAGCAAATTTAAGTCTAACCCTCTCCCTATGCATAGGGATTTTGTGAGCAAACAACTTGTGGGAACAAGAATCAACTTGCATAGGAAGGTAAAACAAGCACAACTTCAAAACTTTAAGCACATAGAGAGGAAACTTGATATTATTGCAATTCCTACAAGCATATGTTCCTCCTTCATAATAATTTTCAGTAGCATCATGAATGAATTCAACAATATAACCAGCACTTAAAGCATTCTTTTCATGATCTACAAGTATAGAAAATTTACTACTCTCCACACAAGTAAAATTCTTCTCATGAATTATAGTGGGAGCAAACTCAACAAAATAACTATCATGTGATTGAAAATTAAGATCAAGATGACAAGTTTCATGGTTATCATTATTCTTTAAAGCATATGTGTCATCACAATAATCATCATAGATAGGAGGCATGCTTTCATCATAATAAATTTGCTCATCAAAGCTTGGGGGACAAAAAATATCATCTTCATCAAACATAGCTTCCCCAAGCTTGTGGCTTTGCATATCATTAGCATCATGGATATTCAAGGAATTCATACTAACAACATTGCAATTGAAGGAAATATGCCCTATAGGCAATAATAAAGTTATTATTTATTTCCTTATATCATGATAAATGTTTATTATTCATGCTAGAATTGTATTAACCGGAAACATAATACATGTGTGAATACATAGACAAACAGAGTGTCACCAGTATGCCTCTACTTGACTAGCTCGTTAATTGAAGATGGTTATGTTTCCTAACCATAAACAAAAGAGTTGTTATTTGATTAACAGGATCACATCATTAGGAGAATGATGTGATTGACATGACCCATTCCATTAGCTTAGCACCCGATCGTTTAGTATGTTGCTATTGCTTTCTTCATGACTTATACATGTTCCTATGACTATGAGATTATGCAACTCCCGTTTGCTGGAGGAACACTTTGTGTGCTACCAAATGTCACAACGTAACTGGGTGATTATAAAGGAGCTCTACAGGTGTCTCCAAAGGTACATGTTGGGTTGGCATATTTCGAGATTAGGATTTGTCACTCCGATTGTCGGAGAGGTATCTGTGGGCCCTCTCGGTAATGCACATCACATAAGCCTTGCAAGCATTGCAACTAATGAGTTAGTTGTGAGATGATGTATTACGCAACGAGTAAAGAGACTTGCCGGTAACGAGATTGAACTAGGTATTAATATACCGACGATCGAATCTCGGGCAAGTAACATACCGATGACAAAGGGAACACCGTATGTTGTTATGCGGTCTGACTGATAAAGATCTTCGTAGAATATGTGGGAGCCAATATGAGCATCTAGGTTCCGCTATTGGTTATTGACCGGAGACGTGTCTCGGTCATGTCTACATTGTTCTCGAACCCGTAGGGTCCGCACGCTTAAGGTTTCGATGACAGTTATATTATGAGTTTATGAGTTTTGATGTACCGAAGTTAGTTCGGAGTCCCGCATGTGATCACGGACATAATGAGGAGTCTCGAAATGGTCGAGACATAAAGATTGATATATTGGACGGCTATATTCGGACACCGAAAGTGTTCCGGGTGATTTCGGAGAAAACCGGAGAGCCGGAGGGTTACCGGAACCCTACCGGGAGAAGTAATGGGCCATATGGGCCTTAGTGGAGAGAGAGAGGGGGGGGGCAGCCAGGGTGGGCCGCGCGCCTCCTCCCCCCTGGTCCGAATTGGACTAGGAGAGGGGGGCGGCGCCCCCCTTTCCTTCTCCCTCCCCACTTCCTTCCCCCTCCTAGTAGGAGTCCTACTCCTACTAGGAGGAGGACTCCTCTTTGCGCGCCAATAGGGGCCGGCTGGCCTCCTCCCCTTGCTCCTTTATATACGGGGGCAGGGGGCACCCCTAGACACACAAGTTGATCCACGTGATCGTTTTCTTAGTCGTGTGCGGTGCCCCCTTCCACCATAATCCTCGATAATATTGTAGCGGAGCTTAGGCGAAGCTCTGCGACGGTAGAACATCAAGATCATCACCATGCCGTCGTGCTGACGGAACTCTTCCCCGACGCTTTGCTGGATCAAAGTCCGGGGATCGTCAACGAGCTGAACGTGTGCTAAAACTCGGAGGTGCCGTAGTTTCGGTGCTTGATCGGTCGGGCCGTGAAGATGTACGACTACATCAACTGCGTTGTGCTAACGCTTCTGCTGTCGGTCTACAAGGGTACGTAGATCACACTCTCCCCTCTCGTTGCTATGCATCACCATGATCTTGCGTGTGCGTAGGAATTTTTTTGAAATTACTACGTTCCCCAACAGTGGTATCAGAGCCTAGGTTTTATGTGTTGATGTTATATGCACGAGTAGAACACAAGTGAGTTGTGGGCGATATAAGTCATACTGCTTACCAACATGTCATACTTTGGTTCGGCAGTATTGTTGGATGAAGCGGCCCGGACCGACATTACGCGTACGCTTACGCGAGACCGGTTCTCCCGACGTGCTTTGCACAAAGGTGGCTAGCGGGTGACAGTTTCTCCAACTTTAGTTGAACCGAGTGTGGCTACGCCCGATCCTTGCGAAGGTTAAAACAACACCAACTTGACAAACTATCGTTGTGGTTTTTTGATGCGTAGGTAAGATTGGTTCTTGCTTAAGCCCGTAGCAGCCACGTAAAACTTGCAACAACAAAGTAGAGGATGTCTAACTTGTTTTTGCAGGGCATGTTGTGATGTGATATGGTCAAGACATGATGCTAAATTTTATTGTATGAGATGATCATGTTTTGTAACCAAGTTATCGGCAACTGGCAGGAGCCATATGGTTGTCGCTTTATTGTATGCAATGCAATTGCGCTGTAATGCTTTACTTTATCACTAAGCGGTAGCGATAGTCATGGAAGCATAAGATTGGCGAGACGGCAATGATGCTACGATGGTGATCAAGGTGTCACGCCGGTGACGATGGTGATCACGACGGTGCTTCGAAGATGGAGATCACAAGCACAAGATGATGATGGCCATATCATATCACTTATATTGATTGCATGTGATGTTTATCTTTTATGCATCTTATCTTGCTTTGATTGACGGTAGCATTTTAAGATGATCTCTCACTAATTATCAAGAAGTGTTCTCCCTGAGTATGCACCGTTGCGAAAGTTCTTCGTGCTGAGACTCCACGTGATGATCGGGTGTGATAGGCTCTACGTTCAAATACAACGGGTGCAAAACAGTTGCGCACACAGAATACTCAGGTTATACTTGACGAGCCAAGCATATACAGATATGGCCTCGGAACACGGAGACCGAAAGGTCGAGCGTGAATCATATAGTAGACATGATCAACATAGTGATGTTCACCATTGAAAACTACTCCATCTCACGTGATGATCGGACATGGTTTAGTTGATTTGGATCATGTGATCACTTAGAGAATTAGAGGGATGTCTATCTAAGTGGGAGTTCTTAAGTAATATGATTAATTGAACTTTAATTTATCATGAACTTAGTCCTGGTAGTATTAGCATATATATGTTGTAGATCAATAGCTCGCGTTGTTGTTTTCATATGTTTATTTTGATATGTTCCTAGAGAAAATTGTGTTGAAAGATGTTAGTAGCAATGATGCGGATTGGATCCGTGATCTGAGGTTTATCCTCATTGCTGCACAGAAGAATTATGTCCTTGATGCACCGCTAGGTGACGGACCTATTGCAGGAGCAGATGCAGATGTTATGAACGTTTGGCTAGCTCAATATGATGACTACTTGATAGTTTAGTGCACCATTCTTAATGGCTTAGAATCGGGACTTCAAAGACGTTTTGAACATCATGGACCATATGAGATGTTCCAGGAGTTGAAGTTAATATTTCAAGCAAATACCCGAGTTGAGAGATATGAAGTCTCCAACAAGTTCTATAGCTAAAAGATGGAGGAGAATCGCTCAACTAGAGCATGTGCTCAGATTGTCTGAGTACTACAATCGCTTGAATCAAGTGGGAGTTAATCTTCCAGATAAGATAGTGATTGACAGAATTCTCTAGTCACCATCACCAAGTTAGTAGAACTTTGTGATGAACTATGATATGCAAGGGACAACAGAAACGATTCCCAAGCTCTTCGTAATGCGGAAATTGACGAAGGTAGAAATCAAGAAAAACATCAAGTGTTGATGGTAGACAAGACCACTAGTTTCAAGAAAACGGCAAAGGGAAGAAGGGGAACTTCAAGAAGAACGGCAAGCAAGTTGCTGTTCAAGTGAAGAAGCCCAAGTCTGGTCCTAAGCCTGAGACTAAGTGCTTCTACTCCAAAGGGACTGATCACTGAAAGTGGAACTGCCCCAAGTATTTGGCGAATAAGAAGGATGGCAAAGTGAACATAAGTATATTTGATATACATGTTATTGATGTGTACTTTACTAGTGTTTATAGCAACCCCTCAGTATTTGATACTAGTTCAGTTACTATGATTAGTAACTTGAATCGGGAGTTGCAGAATGAACAAAGACTAGTTAAGGGTGAGGTGACGATGTGTGTGGGAAGTAGTTCGAAGATTGATATGATCATCATCGCACACTCCCTATACTTTTGGGATTAGTGTTGAACCTGAATAAGTGTTATTTGGTGTTTGCGTTGAGCATGAATATGATTTGATCATGTTTATTGTAATACGGTTATTCATTTAAGTAAGAGAATAAATTGTTGTTCTGTTTACATGAATAAAACCTTATATGGTTACACACCCAATGAAAATAGTTCGTTGGATCTCGATCGTAGTGATACACATAATCATAATATTGAAACCAAAAGATGCAAAGTTAATAATGATAGTGCAACTTATTTGTGGCACTGCCGTTTAGGTCATATTGGTGTAAAGCGCATGAAGAAACTCCATGCTGATGGGTTTTTGGAATCACTTGATTATGAATCAGTTGATGCTTGCGAACCATGCCTCATGGACAAGATGACTAAAACGCCGTTCTCCGGAACTATGAGGCGAGCAACTGACTTATTGGAAATAATACATACTGATGTATGAGATCCGATGAGTGTTAAGGCTCGCGGCGGGTATCATTATTTTCTGACCTTCACAGATGATTTGAGCAGATATGGGTATATCTACTTAATGAAACACATGTCTGAAATATTTGAAAAGTTCAAAGAATTTCAGAGTGAAGTGGAGAATCGTCGTAACAAGAAAATAAAAGTTTCTACGATATGATCGCAGAGGTAAAATATTTGAGTTAAGAGTTTGGCCTTCAGTTAAAACAATGTGAAATAGTTTCACTACTCACGCCACCTGGAACACCACAGCATAATGGTGTGTCTGAACATCATAACCGTACTTTATTAGATATGGTGCGATCTATGATGTCTCTTACCGATCTACCACTGTCGTTTTGGGGTTATGCATTAAATACAGCTGCATTCACGTTTAAAAGGGCACCATCTAAGTCCGTTGAGACGACACAATCTGAACTGTGGTTTGGCAAGAAACCAAAGTTGTCGTTTCTTAAAGTTTGGGATTGTGATGCTTATATGAAAAAGTTTCATCCTGATAAGCTCAAACCCAAATCAGAGAAATATGTCTTCATAGGATACCCAAACGAATTTGTTGGGTACACCTTCTATCACAGATCCGAAGGCAAATTCGTTGCTGAGAATGGATCCTTTCCAGAGAAGGAGTTTCTCTCGAAAGAAGTGAGTGGGAGGAAAGTAGAAAACTTGATAAGGTAATTGTACCTGCTCCCTTATTGGAAAGTAGTTCATCACAGAAATCTGTTCCTATGACTACTAGACCGATTAGTGAGGAAGCTAATGATGATGATCATGTAACTTCGGATCAAGTTACTACCGAACCTCGTAGGTAAACCAGAGTGAGATCCGCACCGGAGTGGTATGGTAATCCATTTCTGGAGGTCATGTTACTTGACCATGACGAGCCTACGAACTATGAGGAAGCGATGATGAGCCCAGATTCCGCGAAATGGCTTGAGGCCATGAAATCTGAGATGAGATCCATGTATGAGAACAAAGTATGGACTTTGATTGACTTGCCCATTGATCGGCGAGCCATTGAGATTAAATGGATCTTCAAGTGGAAGACGGACGCTGATAGTAGTGTTACTATCTACAAAGCTAGACTTGTCGAAAAAGGTTTTTGACAAAGTTCAAGGTGTTGACTACGATGAGATTTTCTCACTCGTATCGATGCTTAAAGTCTGTCCGAATCATGTTAGCAATTGCCGCATTTTATGAAATCTGGCAAATGGATAACAAAACTGCAATCCTTAATGGATTTCTTAAAGAAGAGTTGTATATGATGCAACCAGAAGGTTTTGTCAATCCTAAAGGTGTTAACAAAATATGCAAGCTCCAACGATCCATCTATGGACCGGTGCAAGCATCTCGGAGTTGGAATATACACTTTGATAAGTTGATCAAAGCATATAGTTTTATACAGACTTACGGTGAAGCCTGTATTTACAAGAAAGTGAGTGGGAGCACTACAACATTTCTGATAAGTATATGTGAGTGACATATTGTTGATCGGAAATAATGTAGAATTATTTTGTAAAGCATAAAGAAGTGTTTGAAAGGAGTTTTTCAAAGAAAGACCTCGGTGAAGCTGCTTACATATTGAGCATCAAGATCTATAGAGATAGATCAAGACGCTTGATAGGTTTTTTCAATGAGTACATACCTTGACAAGATTTTGAAGTAGTTCAAAATAGAACAGTCAAAAAGAGTTCTTGCCTGTGTTACAAGGTGTGAAATTGAGTAAGACTCAAAGCCCGACCACGATAGAAGATAGAAAGAGAATGAAAGTCATTCCCTATGCCTCAGCCATAGGTTCTATAAAGTATGCCATGCTATGTACCAGATCTATTGTATACCCTACACTGTGTTAAGCAAGGGAGTACAATAGTGATCTAAGAGTAGATCACTGGACATTGGTCAAAATTATCCTTAGTGGAATAAGGAAATATTTCTCGATTATGGAGGTGACAAAAGGTTCATCGTAAAAAGTTACGTCGATGCAAGTTTTGACACAGATCTGGATGACTTTAAGTCTCGATCTAGATACATATTGAAAGTGAGAGCAATTAGCTAGAGTAGCTCCGTGCAGAGCATTGTAGACATAGAATTTGCAAAATACTTACGGATCTGTATGTGACAGAGCCGTTGACTAAAATTATCTCACAAGCAAAACATGATCAGACCTTAGTACTCTTTGGGTGTTAATCACTTAAATGATGTGAACTAGATTATTGACTCTAGTAAACCCTTTGGGTATAGGTCACATGACGATGTGAACTATGGGTGTTAATCACATGGTGATGTGAACTCTTAGTGTTGAATCACATGGCGATGTGAACTAGATTATTGACTCTAGTGCAAGTGGGAGACTGAAGGAAATATGCCCTAGAGGCAATAATAAAGTTATTATTTATTTCCTTATATCATGATAAATGTTTATTATTCATGCTAGAATTGTATTAACCGGAAACATAATACATGTGTGAATACATAGACAAACAGAGTGTCACTAGTATGCCTCTACTTGACTAGCTCGTTAATCGAAGATGGTTATGTTTCCTAACCATAAACAAAACAGTTGTTATTTGATTAACGGGATCACATCATTAGGAGAATGATGTGATTGACATGACCCATTCCATTAGCTTAGCACCCGATCGTTTAGTATGTTGCTATTGCTTTCTTCATGACTTATACATGTTCCTATGACTATGAGATTATGCAACTCCCGTTTGCCGGAGGAACACTTTATGTGCTACCAAACGTCACAACGTAACTGGGTGATTATAAAGGAGCTCTACAGGTGTCTCCAAAGGTACATGTTGGGTTGGCGTATTTCGAGATTAGGATTTTTCACTCCGATTGTCGGAGAGGTATCTCTGGGCCCTCTCGGTAATGCACATCACATAAGCCTTGCAAGCATTGCAACTAATGAGTTAGTTGTGAGATGATGTATTACGGAACGAGTAAAGAGACTTGCCGGTAACGAGATTGAACTAGGTATTAATATACCGACGATCGAATCTCGGGCAAGTAACATACCGATGACAAAGAGAACACCGTATGTTGTTATGCGGTCTGACCGATAAAGATCTTCATAGAATATGTGGGAGCCAATATGAGCATCCAGGTTCCGCTATTGGTTATTGACCGAAGACGTGTCTCGGTCATGTCTACATTGTTCTCGAACCCGTAGGGTCCGCACGCTTAAGGTTTCGATGACAGTTATATTATGAGTTTATGAGTTTTGATGTGCCGAAGTTAGTTTGGAGTCCCGCATGTGATCACGGACATAACGAGGAGTCTCGAAATGGTTGAGACATAAAGATTGATATATTGGACGGCTATATTCGGACACCGGAAGTGTTCCGGGTGATTTCGGAGAAAACCGGAGAGCCGGAGGGTTACCGGAACCCTACCGGGAGAAGTAATGGGCCATATGGGCCTTAGTGGAGAGAGAGGGGCAGCCAGGGTGGGCCGCACGCCTCCTCCCCACTGGTCCGAATTGGACTAGGAGAGGGGGGCGGCGCCCCCCTTTCCTTCTCCCTCCCTACTTCCTTCCCCCTCCTAGTAGGAGTCCTACTCCTACTAGGAGGAGGACTCCTCCTGGCGTGCCAATAGGGGCCGGCCGGCCTCCTCCCCTTGCTCCTTTATATACGGGGGCAGGGGGCACCCCTAGACACACAAGTTGATCCATGTGATCGTTTTCTTAGTCGTGTGCGGTGCCCCCTTCCACCATAATACTCGATAATATTGTAGCGGAGCTTAGGCGAAGCTCTGCGATGGTAGAACATCAAGATCGTCACCACGCTGTCGTGCTGACGGAACTCTTCCCCGACGCTTTGCTGGATTGGAGTCCGGGGATCGTCATCGAGCTGAACGTGTGCTAAAACTCGGAGGTGCCGTAGTTTCGGTGCTTGATCGGTCGGGCCGTGAAGACGTACAACTACATCAACCGCGTTGTGCTAACACTTCCGCTGTCGGTCTACAAGGGTACGTAGATCACACTCTCCCTTCTCGTTGCTATGCATCACCATGATCTTGCGTGTGCGTAGGACTTTTTTTGAAATTACTACGTTCCCCAACAGCAATCATGCTCATCATTCAAATATTTAGTGTCAAACATTATATAGATTTCTTCTTCTAGCACTTGGGCACAATTATCCTTTCCATCATACTCACGAAAGATATTAAAAAGGTGAAGCGTATGAGACAAACTCAATTCCATTTTTTATAGTTTTCTTTTATAAACTAAACTAGTGATAAAAACAAGAAACTAAAAGACTCGATTGCAAGATCTAAAGATATACCTTCAAGCGCTCACCTCTCCGGCAACGGCGCTAGAAAAGAGCTTGATGTCTACTACACAACCTTCTTCTTATAGACGTTGTTGGGCCTCCAAGTGCAGAGGTTTGTAGGACAGTAGCAAATTTCCCTCAAGTGGATGACCTAAGGTTTATCAATCTGTAGGAGGCGTAGGATGAAGATGGTCTCTCTCAAGCAACCCTGCAACCAAATAACAAAGAGTCTCTTGTGTCCGCAACACACCCAATACAATGGTAAATTATATAGGTGCACTAGTTCGGCGAAGAGAGGGTGATACAAGTGGTATATGGATAGTAGATAAAGGTATTTGTAATCTGAAAATATAAAAACAGCAAGGTAACTAATGATAAAAGTGAGCGTAAACGGTATTGCAATGTGTGGAAACAAGGCCTAGGGTTCATACTTTCACTAGTGTAAGTTTCCTCAACAATACTAACATAATTGGATCACATAACTATCCCTCAACATGCAACAAAGAGTCACTCCAAAGTCACTAATAGCGGAGAACGAACGAAGAGATTGTGATAGGGTATGAAACCACCTCAAAGTTATTCTTTCCAATTAATCCGTTGGGCTATTCCTATAAGTGTCACAAACAGCCCTAGAGTTCATACTAGAATAACACCTTAAGACACAAATCAACCAAAACCCTAATGTCACCTAGATACTCCAATGTCACCTCAAGTATCCATGGGTATGATTATACGATATGCATCACACAATCTCAGATTCATCTATTCAACCAACACAAAGGACCTCAAGAGTGCCCCAAAGTTCCTACCGGAGAATCACGATGAAAACGTGTGCCAACCCCTATGCATAGGTTCCCAATGTCACAAAACCCGCAAGTTGATCACCTTAACATACATCAAGTGGCACATGGTATCCCATTGTCACCACAGATATCCACGGCAAGACATACATCAAGTGTTCTCAAATCTTTAAAGACTCAATCCGATAAGATAACTTCAAAGGGGAAACTCAATTCATTACAAGAGAGAAGAGGGGGAGGAGAAACATAAGATCCAACTATAATAGCAAAGCTCACGATACATCAAGATCGTATCATCTCAAGAACAAGAGAGAGAGAGAGAGATCAAACACATAGCTACTGGTACATACCCTCAGCCCCGAGGGAGAACTACTCCCTCCTCGTCATGGAGAGCACCGAGATGATGAAGATGGCCACCGGAGAAGGATTGCCCCCTCCGGCAGGGTGCCAGAACGGGTCTAGATTGGTTTTCGGTGGCTACGGAGGCTTCTGGCGGCGGAACTCCCGATCTATTGTGCGTTCTGAAAGTTTTAGGGTATATGGACTTATATAGGCAGAAGAAGCACGTCAGGGGAGCCACGGGGGCCCCACGAGGCAGGGGGCGCGCCCTAGGGGGGTGGGCGCGCCCCCCACCCTCGTGGGCAGCTCCCGTATCTTCTGACATGGGGTCCAAGTCCATCAGGTGTGTTTCCTTCCAAAAATAACTTCTCTAGTTGATTTCGTTCCGTTTCGACTCCGTCTGATATTCCTTTTGTTCAAAACACTGAAATAGGCATAAAACAGCAAATCTGGGCTGGGTCTCTGGTTAATAGGTTAGTCCCGAAAGTAATATAAAAGTGGATAATAAAGCCCAATAATGCCCAAAACAGTAGATAATATAGCATGGAGCAATAAAAAATTATAGATACGTTGGAGACGTATCACACATATGCCAATAATTGACATATGTAGTGTTATCAATGCGACATTTAATTGAACCATGCCACCTTCAAATTTATGTGGTTATCATGCACATTAAACACATTAATATGCAGGAGAAGGACGGCCAACCAGCATGGCCATGTGGTGCATGTTGATTGGCCATGGCAAAAAACTTTTTGATTTTTCTTTTGGAATTTTTTTGGAAGATAAAAGTGAGACTTTTTTTCCTTTGAGAAAAGTCATTTTGAGATTATTTTTGGAAGATGGAAGTGAGACCTTTTCTTTTTCGTTTTGAGATTTTTTTAGGTTTTTTCTTTTTCTTTTGAGATGAATGTGATGTCCACATGTTGCAAGAAAGCTTTTATTTTATTTTGAGATGAATTTCTTTAAGAGGGAGAAATACACGCACAACTTCCACTCAATAGACCCGCAATGGCGGTCCCCAACCACTAGTGGACATCAAAAGTGTTGTAATTTCCTAGCAGCAAAACACTTACTACTTGTGGTAGTAACTTTCGGGCTTCATTTACCATTGCATGGATTTTGATAACAATGCTTGGTCACACCTATTTTTCCTATATTCGGTGCCTTGCTTTATTTCATGGATATTTTTCTGCAACATGATGTGAAATGAATTCCGCATGACACAACTTAGCTACCACAAATTGAGATTTGAGATGTCTATATATATTCCTAGCTTATTCACTATATTGGTGAATCATGAATCAAAGCAAGACTCATTTTATTCAATGAGTTGCCACTGATAAAACATCATATCATGCACCAAGTTGATTACGATGTATATAATCATGGTGTGTGTCGTACACTTTACCAAGCCATGATGCCTGAGAAAAGCTCCATTATAGCATATATGATGACTTTTTTACCGTCTTATTGTACACTAGCCTCCTCCCATGCCATCACCAACTATATTGCACGATTGAAGCTTGCTTTCTTAATGTGGCGCACTTGATCATATTTGAGACTTACGTAGATGGTCATACTCAACGCGTGTAAAACACAATGAACAAGCCAAACTGGAGCATCAACTTTTCCTTTGTATAAACTCAAAATGGAGTGAACTCGATCACCAAGAAGAGAAACCTGCATGATAATTATATGTTGATGAACACGTGGACCGGAGGTTGCAAGCGCGGAATGAAACAGGAGTTTTGTTGAACTGGACATTTCCAGGGCATTTGATTCTTCGAGTTCTGTTACAGAAAGGGTTCTACGAATGATGGATTAAGTGGATTGCAATCGTTTTGTCATCTTTTAGCTCGAAGGTGATCGCCAATGGTGTTCTAGACAGAAGGATTGCTCATGCTAGAGATTCGAGACAATGGGATCCTATCTCATCCCTTGTTGATCTATCATCGCCACATAAGTTATGTTTGCACTTGTTCCAGTGACCTTGGAAGAACAGGTCCTTTGGACCATTGCCACTGCTAACAATCTCGACATTGCAAATGATTTTGTTACTTCCCGAGGACGTCAAGTTGTTCCTGCGATCGCTGACTTCTCATCTGTTATGCGTAAGATACATGCTCTTGGCGTTTGGAGAAGCCTCGGATCAGGTGAACTAGGCGAATCCTAGGTTGTTCGCATCAGAGAAGGCATTGGAGGTAAGGAGAGAGTGGATAAAATCCCAAATTTGAAGCATTGACAAATTCCCTAACAAGTATCTTGGCTTGCAGCTTTCGATCATGAGCCTTAGTAAAGCTGATTGGCAGCCCATGCTTGATGCAAGGTTCAATTTCATCCATGCTCGACCGAGAGGGCATATTAATAGGGTAGAGAGGTTGGTTCTAATAAATTTGGTCTTTGCTACCAAACTTATCGACCATTTGCTCATCATGGAGGCCCCTGACCGGGTTTTGGAGGCGATTGAGAAGTGGATGAGGGCTAAGGTGGGTCTTTTCATGGGAAGGTTCTATTGCGGTGAGTGAAAGCAAATGCCTTGTGGCATGGAATGTCATCTGCAAGCCCAAGCAAATGGAGCCGTGGTGATAAAAAATCTGAAAATTGCAAGCCTTGCACTCCGTGTCCACTAGGAATGGTTGCGACAAGCTAAACCTAGCAGGCCTTGGCAAGGATTGCCTTTGTTTGTGGACACCGCTGCCAAACACGCGTTTGATAGTCTAGTGTAGATTAATCTAGGAGATGGGCCAAGATTCAATTTCAGAGCAATCGATGCCTAGAGGGGCGTTGTATTATGGATTTGGCACCGCTTGTGACACGGCAGTTGGGAAAAAAACAATCAACAAGTGTACAGTCAAGGAGATGCTTATCAACTGGAGATGGCTGGATGGCATAAAGCCTGAACTATTTGGCTTGGGTGTTGCACAACTCAGTATCCTATGAAGGGCAGTTCAGGAAATAACCACCGTTCCCACTTGATTCTTTCTCTTGGAAGTGGTCGACACCAGGTCAGTACTCAGCCAGTTCTACATACCAAATATTAACTAACAGTGATATATATTTAGATGGGCGAAAATGTATGTGGTGCCACTGGCCTCCTCTCACTTGCATTTTTTTCTTGCTGGCATTATCAACAATAGACATCAGATAAGAGGGCTAGACACGGCCTTTAGGACCAGATATCCCCTGTTTTTTGCCTGCAGGAGCAAGGCGCGGTGGATCACGCCCTCTTGGGTTGTGTGTTTGCCCGACAAGTTTGGTCTAGTTGCTTCTATAGGTTGCAGATCCCCACAACAATTCCACACCATGATAACAGACGGGAGGAGTGGTGGCTTGAAGATAGGGCTGCTTACAACGACAAACTTTAGAAAAGGCTTCGACTCGCTTATCATTCTGGTGTGTTGGCATCAACGGAAACAAAGAAGTGCCAGAGTCCTCGACAACCCGAAGCAGCAACGTCCGGTGCAAGCGCTGATTGGTCTGATCATGGAGGAACTTGGCCAATGGAAGGCGACTGGTGGGTTGGTTTAGAAGAATGTAATTAGGGAGTCGTTCCTTAGCTTTTTCCTGGAGTGTTCGGACTTTGGAGTGCTTGGTCTTATCCATAATGCTATCATCTCATACATATTTAATATTCTGCTGTCTTCAATGAAAATATGGTAGGCCGAGGCATGCTCATGAAAAAAAAAACCATTTCCTTAATAACAAAGCAAAACAGTGTAAATTAAGGAGGGATCGAACTGACAAAATACTACACAGCCCATGCGGCATCTCCAGTCCCAAACCGTGGGCCGATCTGGCTGACTGAAAACCGTGGGCTGAAGGACGACGTCACCGGTACTAAAAAAACACCGCACGTCCCTCTGTTTGAATCTGGGCGCGTGGTCCTGGTCCCACATGTCATAGTCACCAATTTTGAATCTGGCTTCTCCAACAGACAGCGCACACCCACCGCCGATAAAAAAAAGGTCGCATAGTTTCCACGCGAGGGCACCCACTGGCGCAGTCCGGACCACCTTCGGCCCCCACGTCAGATCCGACGGGCCAGGGCCGCCCACGTCAGATCCGACGGCTCAGAAGCCCATCGCGCACCCCACGCCACGGAGGCCCGCGCCGCCACCCTCTTCTCCCCCCCTCCCCTCCGCTCCCCGTCGGTTCCACGCTTCAAATTTGCGTCCGCGTCGATTTCACGCGCCGCTCCCCCCAAATCGACTCCCACTCCCACTCCTCCCCCGGCGCATAAATACAAATCCCCAAATCCCAATCGAGACCAAACCCTAACCCTAGCGAATCCACATCGAGAGATCGAGAGAGAGAGAAGCATGGCGCGCGCCAAGGGCAGGAAGCGCGCGGCCGCGGCGGCCGGTGACAGCCAGGCGGCGGCGGCGGCGGCGGCGAAAGGGGGCCGGCCGAAGCGCTCCAAGGCGCCCCCCAAGCCCAAGCCCGAGACGGAGTACGTCCACGAGCCGAGGAATCTGGTGAGGACGCTTTCCCGACGGTTTCCTGCTCTCTGCTCTCGATTGCGTGCTTCGGGTTCGCTAGGTCCCTGCATAGGCGGCTGGCGGCGGGCTTGATTGGCCCTGCTGGTACGGCTTAGCGTGCGTCTGTGTCCGTGCCGTTGCTCTTTGCTGCCGCGAGCTTTACGCTCTTCGAATCAGGCCAAGGGGATGGTGATCTGGTTCATATTGTTGCTGTTCCCTTTCCGCTGAAATATCTAGATTTGTTTAGAGTTTGGTACTTGTCCGATTGATTATGGTTCTGTTTTCTCCTGGAATGCCGTGCTGTGCATTGCACTGGAGTTGACCCACTGCAACGGTAGCGAATGTCGTATGCTTAGTTGCTTTCGTCTAGGAGATGGTTGTTTACAGGACATGTTTTCCTGTCCCTAATAATAGCGTAAGTGTAGACAATTAGCATAATGGTTGTCTCCTACGCATGTCTGACCCAGTTTCAAAGTGCAAATTACTAAAGAAAATGTTTCCTCTGCTTAATGACCATCAGATTTTCCAATGCAACCCCCTAGCTTTAACTGTGATGTGGCCATTCCGTTCAAGTTGTGCTATGAGTTGGCTCTTTTGGCTGAATTCATTAGATGCTTCACTTGAAGGAAGGGCGTATGCTTTGTGCCCTTGTTTGTATTGTGTTTTCTGCATATTGCCTGACGTTCAATTACTATCTTCAGGAGGATCTTTGGCTGTCGGCTTTTCCTATTGGGACAGAGGTTTGTGCGCATTCATGTTCTTGTTTTTAATCACACGCAAACATGCATAATACTTCCCTGTCATACACATTTGGCCTTACTTTTAATGCTTGTTTCATCTGCAGTGGGAAAATATTGATAAGATTAAGGAGTTCAACTGGAACTTTCAAAATTTAGAGGTATGATGAATAGATGATCTTCAAATTTCCCCTTCAATATGATGTTTCCTTGCATTGTAATACATTCTTTATTGTTGGTGAACAGAAAGCTCTAGAAGAAGGGGGGAAGCTGTATGGGAAGACGGTCTACGTATTTGGCAGCACTGAGCGTAAGTAGTATTTTAGCACTGGCTGGCTAACTGGCACTATCAGTTGTGTTAACAATCATCTAGAAATTAAGTAATTCTCCTTTAGAGCTATTTAACAACAGTTTATTAATACTGAAAAATTCCCTGAGCATCCCTGTAGGCTGTACATACGTAGTTCTATATTATCCTTTAGAGCTATTTGACAACAGCTTATTAATACTGAAAAATTCCCCGAGCATCCCTGTAGGCTGTAGATATGTAGTTCTATATTATCCTTTAGAGCTATTTTACGACAGTTTATTAATACTGAAAAATTCCCTGAGCATCCCTGTAGATTACATGGTTTTATATAATTGGTCTAATGGGCTTATTTCTGTTGCTATGCAGCTCAACTGTTGAATGTTGATGGTGAATCGAAGATAGTACTTATTCCCGTTGTGGTTGCTGTAAGTTTCCATCCATTCCTTTTACCTGAGAATTTATCTCTTTGTTTTCTTTGGTATTCTATTTTATGTTCTGGAGTGGATTGATAGAAAGACGCATTTCTTAAATTCTTTCTCAATTGCATGTTTTCTCATGATTTTACTAGCCATATTATATTTCATAATTAATGCATTACATAAAACGTATGGTATCTTGCATGTAATCAGTAATGGCCCTTGCTCGTTTGTACATGAAGATAAAGAGACCCACTGCACTCGATGGGGAATGCATGAGTATTTGTTGTGATTAATAATCTCATGTCTTTCATGAGTAGACAATGATTAAATGGCTTGCTCCACTAATCTATCCCATTAAATGGCTTGCTCCACTAATATACCCCATTAATGTTAACGAGGCGTCTGAGATTATGATCTGCTATTCCGGCGGATATATTTTTAGTCTTGCTTATATTTATCTTATCTTACTTTCCTAGTTGTGCTAAGTCATATGCATAAAACTCTCGCTGGACTGGATTGTGCTAAGGACACTTTCTACCTTTGTTATGTCAGTCTTAAGTATGGCTATTTTGCCTGGGGTTCCCTTTTTCTCCTATAAACCCTGGAGATGCAAACTACGTGTTTTTGCCGCACTTTTGCTGATGGTATCGAACCCACAGTGCAGACGCCCCCCCTCCCCCTCCTGAAATTAGGTGTGCAGATCTTGGTGTATCTGTACATTGTGATTGTTTAATTGTTTTGCTTCCTGAAGATCTGATATCTTTCTATTTTATTCACTGGTCGATGGATTTACAGCTCTTGCATTTCTTACTCTTGTACAGGTTGATTGCCCTTTCCCTCCATCAGATAAAATTGGTATAAATTCTGTCCAAAGGGAAAATGAAGAAATAGTACCAATGAGGGCGATGAAAATGGCTTGGGTGCCCTATGTTCCACTAGAGGACCGGTACTAACATTTTATTTATTTCAACTATATTTCTTATATTCTCTTTTGGGCTACCATATCGTTACTTCCCCCCCTTGGCAATGTAGTTGTGCATTTGTTTACTTTGCTCCTGCTTTGTTTTCAGGCTCAGCAGAATTGACAGTTTGAAAACAAAAATATTCACTCTTGGCTGCACTCAGCGAAGGTTGGTATTATTGCAATACTGACTATTCATGTTTGATGGAGCTCTGTTGCTATCAGTTATTCATGTTTGATGGAGCTCTGCTCTAAATGCTCCCATCTTAAACTTCTACTCCCTTCATTCCTAAATATAAGTCTTTTTAGAGATTTCAATGTAGACTACATACGGATGTATATAGACATATTTTAGAGTGTAGATTCACTCATTTTGCTCTGTATGTAGTCCATATAGAAATCTCTTGAAAGACTTATATTTAGGAACAGAGGGAGTATATATTTTTTCCTGGAGTTGTCCCAGCATCCTAATTTTATATATATGGCAGGTCTGCCCTGAAGCATCTGAAAGAAGAACGAGTGAAGAAGTTTGACTACTGCATGCCTTGTAAGCTGAATTTTGATTGTTTCCATAGGCCTGCTTTTTGTGTCTTCTGAAATATCTGTTGTTGTTATTGGATCCTATGGTTCCATTTCTGTACTTCTTCTTTCTGGGTGAATATGTAATCTACATGTTTCATTTTTCCCTTAATATAATATAAAATATGACCATGACTATGTCTTAGTTTAATATTTTGCAATACATGATCACAACTAGGAGTACGTGTTAGTTTAATGTTTTGCTATGCAATAGTATGTCTGGGATGTGAAGCCTTTTGCTTACTGTTTTTTGTTTCATTGGGACGTCACTTCATTGGGACTTTGGATGTTTAGTTTGCTGCTTTTCTTCTGCTGGACGAATGACATTTCATTTATAAAAAATATAAATGGCATCCTTGTTTTAAAAAGTGCCAGACAGGAGATGATGTGGCTTCTATAGCCTAGCACTTTTAGAGCTGTGAATGGTGGGCCATATATTTAATAATCATTGGTTAAAAATACATATTGGTTGATTTGAAACAATTTGGTTTGATACCACTATATACCATGTTAACCAAGCCCAATTTTTCATGAACTGTGTATTGGGATCTCCTTTGGTGGTGTTTGTACCTTCAAGGTCAGCAATTGTGAAACAAGCATAGAGTAGTGTGAGTTAATATATGCGAAGGGTATTGATCACATGAGGAACCCAACGTACCCACTCACCTGAGTAGCACAACTAGTTGACTATATTGTTTAATCCCTCCATATATATATATATATATATATCTGAAATGAAATATTTGCTACTATGGTTCCCTTGATAGTAATGTGATGTGCTCATGAACCTGTTGCAATATAATATATTTTTCCGAGGCAAGAGGCAGGAACACTTACCCTGTTGCAAAAATCTTGCAGATTATATGCCACTTAGTCCTCCTGAAGATGAAGATGATACCGTTGTCAATATCATGTATCCTTTAGAACCCCCGGTAAGCTTCTTTCACAAGGTCTATAACACCATGTTGGAAGTTGGAACTACTGTCTTAATTGTCATGAAAGTTTGTTGCTTCTCTTATTTTTCCTCGGAAGTTGGCTGTTCATTATTTGCTCATAGAGGAGCCATAATCTCGTAATTGCTGATAGAGAAGTCAACAAAGATACCATGTGTGTAGCAACATGGCCTCTATAATCTACGTCAAAACATTATAAAAAGGTTGTTTGATTGTGAACTTAACTCAGTGTAGGCTGTGATGCTTTTAATTGACTCAAATCAACGATAAGGGCAGTCACCAATAGTTCTAATTTAGGCTCTGTTTAATTACTCTGAGGCCCACATGCTAATTAATTGTGTTGCACACCCAATCAATCTTGCCTAGATGCTGCATGCATTTTGTTGCCAATGTGCCAATCAAAGACAATCAATTAACAATAATTAAATGAAGACCCAGGGAAGGCAAGGAGCCTTGTATTTGCCAGCCTTGTATTTGCCAAATTCTTGAATTTGGTTAGGAGCCTTGTAAACCGTTAAGGAGGTTGTAGTTATTTATGGAATGTTTGGTAACTAGGCTTATGAGAGAATCTGCATGATATATCTCGAGTTGACCTTTTGACTTCTTTCTATGTACATGTAGATTGCCTGTATCTGTTGTATTATAAAAAGCCTATGAGTTGATTATCTTTTGCGTTGATGTAGCTGTGTGATGCCAGTGATGGGGTGTAATATATTTCTTATGTTTCCCTCGTGAGCATGAGTTATCCCAGACAACTTCTCAAACTTAAGGTAGCTCATGCCATAAGTTTGAGAAGTCGTTACCCAAAAATGTAGCACATATTTCTTAGGTTTGGTATATCTATGAAGGGATAAAACAAAGAACTGCTCATACCATTACCCACTTTTAGCTAATGCTTCACGAAAATTATTCTAAGGAGTGTAATTAAATGCTTCCTAGTTGGCTCTTCGGCTTTTATTTCTAGTAGCTGTTAATTCTTGTTATAAACTACTGTATTTACTTCTTGCTGCTTGTTGCAGATAGTATGCGACTTCGACTGGGAAATGGATGATATGGAGGTTTGTATGAAATTTGTTTTGTTTCTTATGCTATCCATGGAAATGTATCTTTTTTAATCATTGCACTGCCGTGCAGGATTTTATTGATGAGAAAGTCAAAGACGAGGTCTTGCCGGAGGATGAGAAGGAAAAATTCAAGGTGCACATCCAATATTTTTTGCCCTTGCTCTGCTGTAGTGTATAACTTAGTATAGTCAGCTGATTACCTTGAGAAGATTTATTTTCCTAATTTTGCTGGAATGTTTCATTAACAGGACTTCATAAAGGAGAGAGTTAGAGAAAGGAAGAGAGAGCTGAAGCAGGTTCGCAATCAAGCAAAATGTTAATTAATTTACCTTCACCAAAGAATCTAATTTATTCACTACTCAAATGTTTCTCCAAACCTGATGCAGGCTAAAGAAGCCAGAAAGAAAGCTATTGATGATATGGATCCAAAGTTGAAAGCGGCATTTGAAAATATCCGGTTTTACAAATTTTATCCTGTAAAAACCGATGACACTCCTGATGTGAGCCAAGTACAGGTATGCAGCAGCATTGCTCTGTATTCCTTAGAAAGGACTATTTGTTGAACAAGCCTTGCATTTTAACTCTGTGTAAATTGTACTCTGCAGGCGAAGTACATCAATAGATATTACCGCCACGCGCATGAACTGCTGTGATGTACAACCTCATAGTTTGCTGCGCACAATATGAAGCTATCCATCCAAGCTACGGGTGGAAATTTTGGAAGACTTGGAGATGTGCCTGCTTGGTTGGCAGACTCAATTCGGGGCTTGTATTGGGCCAAATGGATAACTTTGTTGCGTCTGAACTCAATTGTAGTACAGTTTCACCCATGCTCCTGAGTGTCTCCTCCGTCGGCATTTTACTTCTCTTTGTACTGCGATATGTAACATTGTGGGAGATAGTTGTAGCGGCGAGAAAGTAGATCCTGTAAGAGTAGAACAATTGTTCTAGGAACAGTTTGTTCCCTTTCTCACCCAGTACAGCTCTGGCTTCTCACCCATTATTGTTTAGCTTACCCTGTGTATTTTGATCGGATCCCTATATATTTTGATGTTTAACCCTGTGCGCGTTGTGTAAAATTTGTGCTGTTCAAATCTTGCGTTGCAACTAGTGGTAGTTTTTTTTTCCTTCTTTTTTCCTTTAACTTGTTAACGGCGGTCATCCCGTTGCCAAGAGCTATTCGGCTGTTGGCATTCTCAACGTGGCGATGATTTTGAGGATACCACCAGTTGTTTTAGCGATGGTACCCGAGCTGCTCGTACACGCGGCAGTTTTTGTCGCAAAGTTCATTTTGTTATAGTATTACTTGGATTAAGAATTGTGCGCGGTTCAAGTTCAGACGGTGGCTGTAATCCTCGCAGGAAGGCCGTAAATTTTTAGAAAATTTTGGCAAAAAAATATACTGCAACATTTGATCAAATTCCGGTAAATTTCGGGGAGATGAAAGACATGTTGATGCGTTGCATCAAATCGAGCGAGCGCACTGACCGCAGGTAGGTGGGGTGGGTAGTGGGTACAGGAGCTCATGATCACAGGTCAGGCACGACAAGTTGCGTTGATGCGAGCATGAGCATCGGCACGCTGTCTGTCTCACTGGAACCACATGCAGAGGAAAGCCCCCGCGGTCCGCGTGGCGTCCACCCCTCCTCCACGTTTCGGCTTCCCGGGAATCCGCAGCCTTCCTTTTCCCACCTCCGGGCCCGGATTCCTCGAACCGCTCAACTGGGGCGGCAGCGGCAGCGTCAGCGTCTGCAGCACGAGCGAGCGAGCGAGCGAGAGGCAGCGGCGGCGACACGAGCCGGGAGCGAGCGGCGTGCGTTCTCCGCCGCGGGCTGCAGCCGCCCTCCTCGCCTCTCCTCCGGCCGTCGCGGGGGCGCGGTCCGGCGCTAGCGCCCGCGCAGCTCTGCCCCCCGCCTCCGCCGGTAAGCACCCGCGCTCGCCTCCACCGCTCCTCTCGGAATCCTCCGCGGCCTCCCGCCCGCACGCCATCTGCTCGACGGAATGCGGCGCCGAGCAGAGACAAGCCTCACTAGCTTCTCTCGCGCGTAATTTCGGCCACGGGCCATGCCGCGGGCCTGCGGCGTGAGGCAGCAGAGCAAACGACAAATTCGCCCATGTCTAGATGCATTCACCATCTGCCCTCTTCTGCCGATTTTTTTTTTGTTTGGCTTTTCCGACTGCCTTTTTTCTCTCTCTTTGCGCGCGGATCCACTCGTCTGATCCCGTGCTGGCTGCAGATTCCGGGCGGAGATGGAGGTGGTGCTGCATGCCGGCGACGCCGAGGACTGGGTCTACAAGGGAGAGGGCGCGGCGAATCTCATCCTCAGCTACACGGGCTCCTCGCCCTCCATGGTATGCTATGCTCTGCTCTGCTCTGAGTAGGTTCGTTCTGTTGTGCTGTTGGGTACCTACTTAGCTTTCATCTATTTACTGCAAGATTCTGGACTTGGTTTGTCCCTGCCTAGATTGATTGGTGTACCGATCGGGAAGTTGGTGGCCTAGAATCAGAGATGCTAGCTTGTCCCCACTGCTCTGTTTGATAATTAAGCACGCATCACTGTAGCAATCAATAAATTATGTGTAGGGCTGCCCTCTTAATTTAGGCATCTGCTTTCACTTTATTATTATTGAAACATGAGAGCAGCAGGGGTCAGGTGTAGCTCTTTGTTCCCTACCAGTTTTTTAGCCATTTCTAACCAGGAAACAGCCATCCTATTTATCTGTAGTTGGTTCCCATGATTCCCCATTTTGCTTTCGTTTGATACATTCAGAGCTGACAGGGATTATACTCTGCTGATCTACCTTTGGTTTGCATACAGCTTGGCAAGGTACTGCGGGCCAAGAAGGTCCTAAATGACAAGGCACAACCAGCACCAAACTGCGTAAACTTCTCAAGCTACGAGCAGCTCGTGTGGGGTGACATCCCAGAATTGATCGAGTCTGTCAAGCAAGGTTCTGTGGCACAAGCTTATGCAGTACATGTCATGAGCCAACATCTGGGGCACGATCATGTTGATGGCGGGGTACGGTTTTATATTCGACCCAGTTATGTTTGTTGCGTTTGTCATAAATTTATCATCATTTTTTTTGAAATTTCCAAATTCCGTGTTCTTCTAGAAACAGCGAGAAAATCTCCTAATGTTAACATCACCCCAGTTAATCTGGTCTATAAGGACAACATGGTATCAGTATGCAACCTATTAAGTTTGGATAAAGATATGCTGTCATTTTTGTTAAGATCTTTCAAAAGTCATTATTCTCTGGATCCGCTTCAATATATGTCAATTGTCAAATAATGTCATTTTTTTGTGGTGCAGGTTCGTGTCTCTGTGTCTAAGGATTTTCTGGAGATTGTTGGAAAGAATGTGCTCAGCGCCCGTCCTGCTTGGCGAGTGAATGCAAGCGCAATTGACACCAATGCTGATTCTGCCCTTCTAATTTCTGACCACTCCTTATTTTCTGGTAAAGTTTTGGAACCTGAACCCTACTATTACAGTGCATCCCATCTCTTGTGAGCATGACGAAAGTGAAAATTTTCCCTCTTAATGCAGCAAACCTTGGATGGAATGTTTGTAGCATGAGTTTTACTTGCTTTGTTATTTTCTATTTGTATTACATGGTTATTGAGCTTCTTTGCATGTATATATTTTTTAAGTTCGCCATTCATAAGTCTTGCAAAAATAGCTTGCAGTCTATGGTGGTTTAGGATTTCTAGTGCTACTCGCCACAGCCAAATGGTAGGATCAAGATAGTTGCCCAACCTCCAAAAAAAAAACAGCACTATTTTATGCCAAAGTCGCACTTCCTTTGAAACTTGGGATGTTTTTGCATGGATACATATAGTAGGGATTTTCCTAACTCCATTAATCTGAAAGATACAAAATTATGTTTCTTGTATTTTACGGATTTGTATTGTAGATTTGATCTTGTTTCACTGCAAAAAATCTTTGGTTTCTGTCCAGAAGGATATTTGGTCCAGTAATGCTAACCTGTATCATGATTCGGTAGTGGTTTCCATTGGGTTTGTGGTAGGCTATTAAGAACTCTATGGTAGATTTCCCGCATTTAGATTTGTACTTTCTTACACTAAATTTTCTAATCACAGGAAAACCTAGAGGTAGCAGCTGTATTGCAGTGGAGATAAAGGTACACTCGAAGCTTCATTTATTTTTCTTATTATTTGTTTTGACATATTTATTTCCAATTGACATGCTTTTTATATGCTTCACCATCCAGGCCAAATGTGGGTTTCTTCCATCATCAGAATATATATCAAAGGAAAATGCTATTAAGAAACAAGTAACACGGTACAAGATGCATCAACACCTCAAATTTCATCAGGGGCAGGTATGTCAATCTTAACAGATTTCAAACTAATTATAGCTATGTTTGATAGATTATATAGAATCCTAGACTATTCTTTGTCCACTGAAAGACAAAGTAGCCTTTTGGCAAAAACAAACCTGTCTTGGTGATATTTGTTTTGAATCAAAATATCTTCAAGCATTCTTGTTTATTTAAGAATTCAGGGTTGCCAGGTTGACATTCTTTGCAATACTGTAGTATCTCTATTGGTTCTTGAAATCAGGTTGATTCCCAACACATTTTTAACAAATTTCAGATATCGAAGACAAGTGAATATGACCCCCTTGATCTATTCTCTGGGTCAAAAGAAAGAATACGCACGGCCATCAAGTCATTTTTCTCGACTCCTCAGAACAACTTCAGGATTTTTGTAAATGGCTCCTTAGGTTTTGGTGGCATGGGAGGTGGTGCTGATAAGGTCCTTGCTAATGAAACTGAGAAGTGTCTTGAAGATCTGAGGAAGGTTAGTGGGCTACAACTATCTGACTTTATTGAACTCTTGTCAGAGGCAATATCTAAATCTGGAGTATTGGATAAACTTTTGGCCACTCAAAAACTGGATGATCATGACATCGAAGGGGCAATTCATTTGTATTACAACATCATCTCTCAGCCTTGTTTGGTCTGCAAAAATATAACTGATGCTGAGCTATTGCACAAGTACTCTGTGTTGCATTCTCTTCCTTTGGACAAGAGCTGTAAGATTGTGAGGGACTTTCTCATTTCTGCTACTGCAAAGGACTGTAGCCTCATGATGTGCTTCCGGCCAAGAGAGTGTGAAAGAACAGATTCCGAGTACGATTCAGTTTTTCTCCAGTCAGTGAACCGAGCCTATGATTACAAGGTATGTTTCTGTGAAATGTGTTCCTGTTACCTTCATCTTGTATTTGTCAGCAACTTCTGTACTTGTATATTTTACTGTTGAACCGTTGATTCCGCTTATGCGTTTCTTTTATGCGGTGTTCGTTTGCACGTGAATGACATAAAATTGCATATTCCATGCGTAGGCATACTTTGTTGATCTGGATGTGAAGCCTCTGGATAAGATGACACATTATTTTAAATTGGACCAAAAGATCGTCAATTTCTACACTAAGAGCGGGGAAATCGGGCGAGTTCCTTGTGATTCTCAGAAGGGGGTAGGCACCAGTGATGACACAGCTGTTCAGCCACAACATTGAGTAGCTCCTTCAACTTGAAGCCTCGGCACATGCCATTGGTCCTGTTGTTTCGCCTTGCGCCTGTTGTTGTAACCTTGTAAGTACAGCTCCATTGTCGAGGAGCTCTTCCCTTCCATCGGGAAAAAGTCACTGCTGTTTGTTGTCGCTGTTACTGTAGCTTATGAGTGGTACATCATGTATACCTACTGGGTGGCTCGGCGCAGCAGAAAATACACCAGGAATTCGATACAGACACCAAAATGCATGAACAGACTTTTACAGTGGCAACCACATGTTGCAGTATCTGCAGCAGAGATGGGAGCTCAGGTTTGCCTTGCAGGCTATGGTGTAGCCATTTCACCGCTTCCCTCAGAGATGATAACTGGCGTATGTACTACTCCCTTCGTCTCATATTAATTGTCGCTCAAATGAATGTATCTAGTATCGAAATATGCTCAAATGAATGTATCTAGCATTGAAATATGTTTAGGTACATCCATTTCTGTGACAACTAATATGAGATAGGGAGTACTGCACAACTTTTGAGTTTGCGGTTCCTTCTCTGGTCTCAGTTGCTTATTGTTTCTGGACAACATTGTCGTCTCTATTTATATCGTGTAGCTAGATTTTCCATGTAGCACCTGAATTCTAGAACGACTGAGCAACCAGACCAGGCAATATGTGAATTAGACCCAATGACCATATATGGTTTTGTCTCAAATTATCCGAATGAACTAGAGCAAGTTCATGCAGAGGATCGAAAGCTACATTTTTTTGGGGGGTGGGGGGTGGGGGGATGTACTGGAGGCTTGTAAAGTTGGACCAATGCAGTGGAGATTAGCATGGCCACTACAAAAGGATGTCAGGTCTCATTGAGAAAAGGTCCATTTTCTGGACATTTATGCACTGGTGTTTTTGCATCTTCGTCTAATTCTCATCGTTTCGTTGAAGAGGTGTTATATGATGAGACCCCCACCAAAAATAAAATGATAAGAGATGCGATACTCCCTCCGTTCCAGAGTATAGGCTGTATTGTTTTTTGTGCAAGTCAACAATTTGAATATTTGACCAAGATTGTAGATGCAATATCTGTAATAGCTAATAGATGAAATATGAATCTACTTTTCATGATGGACCAAATGATATAAAATCCGTATTGTGGATATTGCTATATATTTTAAAAACCTTGGTCAAACATGCACTTGTTTAACTTTTGAAAAAACAAATACACCTTATATAAAAGAACGGAACGGACGGATTATAATTAAGCACTCATATATATGGCGCCTTGTAGTTGACAGAAACGTCTCCTCCCACATGATATAAAGGAACATCAACTACAAGGTGCCTTATATACAACCACTTGCATCTATATTCTGTTAAAAAAAGTTATAATTAAGTACAATTTGTCTAATTCATATCTAGATGTTTTTAAGGATGTTACATCTAACCTCCCACAAATATATAATGTAGCAACGAAAAACAAAAAAACTAGAACAAAAAATAGACCACAAACAAAGTGAACATCAGCTTAGATGAGACATACTATATCACATATAGATGTTTTTTTTAGATGAACAGGGAGGTTCCCCCTCCCCAGTTCCATTACTTAGCATGAAACCAAAACGTGACCTCCAGTTATACAGCAGCTCACTGAGAGGAGCAGTCAGCCTAAAACGACAATATGAGTGAAAAGGGAACCGGGAATACAGATCTTTGAAAAGATCAGGCGGCACGCAGGCCCGAAACTAAAGTAACACAAATCAGACTAAAACTATTCACTAAAACTAATCACATATAGATGTGTCCTAGACAGACCTAATTAAGTAATCATTTATTTTTATTTTAATATTCCAAAACTGGAATTTATTGGCAAGTTACGGACGGCTCTCCTTAAGAGCTTATTTATTACATCATCACATGCCGCTTCACATCATGAAGCGATTTCCCCATCAGCCACAGGGGTACTCGCACAGGCAGTAATAGGCAGGTTCCCAGTGGTTACCGAACGGGTGGCAATCCCCGCCTAAGAAGCCCTCATGCTTGCAGTGACTATGGCAAGGAAAGTCCACACACATAGAGTGAGAGTAGGTCTTGCTGAACGTTGTGCAGACAGTCTCACCTAGTCACCTTAACCTTCAGACCCTGCAACAAATTATGCACAGGATTTTGGGTAACCACTTCATCAGAAGATAACACACCGAGAAACAACTACAGTACATTCTTCATACGATTATTGTTTCAGACAAGGTTTACCCCGCAGGAAGCAACAGGAATGCCAGGAGCAACAACAAGCACAAGCCCGGCCTCTTGACCTTGTGGACGTCCATGTCTCTGGAATAAGCAACCAAGAAAGGAAGGAACGGATTAAAGTATGTTAACTTACTAGTGTCATTGACCCCCTCTTATAGACATGGATGACAAAACCTTACAATAAACCCAACAGAAAATGTTGTATTTATCTCGAGTATCTACGTAGTTGTTTGTACTGCATGATGCAGTGATGTATGTGTTGTACAATGAAGAAAGACACTCCAATGGAAAAAGAAGCGCTAAAAAATCCCTAGGTTGTTGATACATATGTGTGTTTTTGGTGCGCGGCAGTACTTCCCAAAATCGTGCCTTTTTTATTTTTTGCTTAGACGGAACCCTTCAAAAAGCCTTACAGAAAATGCCATACTCATCTAAAAAATGCAGCTGTATATATCTGTATGATGCAACTATGTGTGTACACTGAAAACACACATGATAGAGGACACCCTAGGTTGTTGATACATGCATGTGTTGTTGGTCTGAGGTATATCATGATGTTTGTATTGCTCAAAATGGCGCCTTTGTTGCTTAGCGGTTGAATTTTTTTTATCTTGATGATGCAATTGCCCCAAAGGGAGGAGGCACCAGTGATGACACAAAGGTTGATCAGGTCGAGCACGATGCGTATGATGGAGATGTGCAACGTGGCGAGGGTGCCGATCGGAGGAGATTGAAGGGCTGCAAAACCTCGTTGGCTGGAGCTGGGCGACCTTACGATCATGTGGTGGCGTTTTGGTTCTTTTGTGGATGTCTCATGTCTCTGTCTGTAGTTAAAAACTTATGGGTGTTTGCTGTGGATATTCGGTGTTGTCTAGGTTTTCGTCCCATGACATTCGTTTCGATGGCGGACGAATGTAGTGGGTTTCCTGGCAATGCCCGGACTCGCTTTACCTCTTTCCCTCCTCCTGACATGTTTCTGAACTCTGTATTTCCGTTCATTTGCAATGGAAAGGGGTATAGCCCGGTTCGAAAAAAAAGGTTGATCCACAACATTGAGGAGCTCCTCCAAGCCTCTGGACCAGAAACGGCACATGAGATTGGCCCCTGCTGTTTCTTCTTGCGGCTGTTGTTGTAACCTTGTAAGTACAGCTCCAATGTCGAGGAGCTCTTCCCCTTGGGCGGGAAAAAAGATGCAGCAGAGCGGTCGCTCACTGCTGTTTGTTGCCGCTGTTATTGTAGCTTTATGACTAGTACAGGGATGAATACCTACCGGGTGTCTCGTCGCGGCAGAAAATACGGCACGAATTCGATACACAGACACAAAGATGTACAGACTTGTCTTACAGCGGTGCGACCACATGCTGTAATGTTTGCAGCACAGACGAAAACTCTAAAGTTCTCGTTGCAGGCCACCTGGCCACGGTGTTCCCTGTGTGCTCTGACGGTCTGACGGGCATCTGCAGTATATCTTCTGAATTTGCTGTTGCTGTTTCACCGTACCTCTTGAATTTGTGCGCTGTGCCGTTTGTGAAAGTCTAGAATGCACCAGGACTTTCACTCTTGTCTATGGCCGGCCGGAAACTTTGTATTTCCTGGAAAGGGGTAATGCCCGGTTTAAAAAAAGAAAAAAGAATGCACCAGGAGTTGAGCACCAAGACCACTGTGCTAACAACCCCGCACGCATGAAGTCATATGTACAGGTTAAAGTGGTTCCAACACCCAACGACCACACACACACAAAGGGAAAGGACGACTTCATGTTTGCCACGACGAAACAACAGTTGAGTACGTCGTGTGTGCGACATAAAATCGGGTCGCCTGATCCCGGCTCGTGTGACGCTTCCCCGGCTGAAAACCTGGTGAAACTAAAGGTGAATCGCTAATTCGCCATCTAGAATATCTAGACTCCGTAGCCAGTGGACTTCCCGTTCGGGGAGGTTGAGCGACCGTATCGGGGTCCCTAACCACCTGAAACCCAAACGGGACACCACCGCTACCCGTCTGTATATAGCCCGGGACCAGACATCAGCAGAGCCGCCGGCCGGCGTTGTCGTTGTCGTGGTGGAGGTCGGCCGGGATCGGTTCTATCGACCACGCGAGAGCGCTCATGTCGAAGAGGACGGTGCTGCGGGTGGACACCTCCTGCGCCAAGTGCAAGCGCAAGGTCATGCTCGCCGTCTCCAGCCTCCAAGGTACGTACGTTTGGATCAGATCGCATGGCCGAACTGGCAGCGAGGCCATGCATTTCTTGCTTGGTTAAGTGTTGCTCTTACGTGCTGTGCCCAGGTGTGGACAAGATCGAGGTCGACTCGGAGAAGGGCACGATGACGGTGACCGGCGGCGTGGACCCGGTGGACGTGGTGGAGGCCACCAGGAGGAAGGCCGGGAAGCGCGCCGACGTCCTCACCATCGGCCCGCCGCCGTCGGCGTCCACCGCGTCCAAGCCGGAGGAGAAGAAGAAGCCCGAGCAGCAGAAGCCGCAGCAGACATATGTGGCGGCGGAGAGGAGGGCGCCTGAGCCGCCAGTGACGTTGTACGTGCACCACGTCCCGGCGCCGCCGCCGTCGTGGCCCGCGTACGAGCAGTGCGCCGTCGTGCCCTGCCACTACCAGCAGCAGCAGGACCCCTGCTCCATCATGTAGCTAGCTAGCTAATCGTCTCTTTGTGTCACTGCTATTTGGACCATAGTACTAATCGATATAGGTAATTCAAACCCCGGACCGATACCTCTGCGCACTAGCATTCCACCGTGATTTTCCTTCGAGAGAATTAGCTGAACTTTCTGAATAAATACCTAATGTTATGGAAAAGGCTTCAAATCAACCGAACGGATCCTTGATTTTGGGTCAACCGCTTCCTCTGTCTGCCACGCGTCCCCATGGGGTTGAGATTCTCTGTAGTACTTTACGGTCAGTACACCGGATGACATGTGGGGCCGGGTCCCACATGTCAGTGACTATACTGCACTCTGCAGTACTGCAGAGGATCCTAACCAGTCCCGGGTTGGACCATGGGCCCACCTACCGCTTTCCCTTTCTTCTAAGTGTCTCCTCATGCGGCCGCAACCGCAAGTATTTTGCCGAGCAGGCGGCATCGTCTACCCACACCCCTGCTCTTCCCTGCTCACTGCCCTATCCCATGTTGCGTCGGGACCCTCCCCGGCCATCAGGCGTCGTCCATCGCAACCCTGCCGCAGCCCAGATCTGCCGGCCCAACAACATGTGCGGCTCAGCCCGTCCACCATCGTAGTCACCGACAACGTGCGACCAACCACGACAACCCGCATTTCTCCATGTATCCATCGGCTTCTCACCCGACGACTCCTTCCCATGGATTCACACATGGAGCGTGCTGCCGCATCCCAGATCTGCCGGCCCAACCACATGTGTGGCTCAGCCCATCCACCACCGCAGTCACCGACAACGTGCGACCAACCACTGCAACCCGCATTTCTCCATGTATCCATCGGCTTCTCCCCCAACGACTCCTTCCCATGGATTCACACATGGAGCGTGTTGTCGCATCCTAGATTTGCCGGCCCAACCACATGTGCGCCTCAGCCCATCCACCACCGCAGTCACCGACAACGTACGACCAACCACTGCAACCCGCATTTCTCCATGTATCCATCGGCTTCTCCCCTGACGACTCCTTCCCATGGATTCACACATGGAGCGTGCTGCCGCATCCCACCGCCAGATTGCAGCATCTAACCACAACATGGTCCATGTTGCAATAGGTAAACATAACATAGTCCATGTTGCAATGATCAGAGGCCCATGTCACGTAATGGATGACAAAAGCCCAAGTCATATAGATGGAGGTCACCACACCATGGTTCATGTTGCAATGGGTGATCAAAGGCCCATGTGTACCTGGTGACGCAAGCGCAACAAGGTTGGTGTTGCAGAGCTTTCGAGCACAACAATTGTTGGTCTGTTGATGTGACGAAGGTCGATGTACCTTGCATCACCAATCTCGGGGATGAGTTTATCAATAAGGTTACTTGTGTGGTCTATTTGGGACTTCGATGCCCTTGCGGGTGGAGGAAGATGGTGTGTCTCACACAGTCACACATAGCGCGTAACGAGCGTCTAGATAAGAAAAACAAGGTGGGCAATATTTCGATAACCGAGTGCACAGGTTGATGAAGGCATTTTGAGAGTTGCGGGAGGTGAACAAAGAGGAAGGGGACAAGCACAAGATGAAGGCCAACCTGAATTTGTACAAACAGTTGTTTCATCGCAAAGCAACCGGGGCAATTCGTGCTTTGGCAGACATTAACAGTAAGTTGAAGGTGGACACTGCAAAATATTAGTCCATGTTGATTGGATGCAAAGGCGGTTAATGAGTCTCACTGTGGATATGATGTCTTGTGAGTAGATGTTCCTTGATTTGTGAGTGTGTGTTCATTTAAAGCTATCCTCAAGCTCTATTTTTTTTCTGTATTTTGTGTTTGAACGTTTTTTCACAGTTTTAGAGATGTATGGTTTTCAAAAAATAAAACAAATGGCGCAGCTCCACCAGCACTCATAGCGAGGAGTTGATCGGCGACGGTTTTGGTCCTCCGACATGCATAAAACTGGATGAATCACCCTTTGATTAGCCCAAAAAAGTATTTGAATGTCTGCTAGAGTTATAAACCGGACAAAGCGTAGTATATAGTAGACGAAGCAGTATTCATCGGCGACGAAGCTACAGTTATTATTTCAAGAGTATACAGTGAAGTTAGAGAAAAGCAATTCTCCCGTGCACGGGAGGTACCGTGCATGGGAGAGCCGTTGATTTTTCCTTAAGATCCGATGCCATGCATTGATGGTTTAATGCTGCTGATACTTGCTATATTTTTCTCTGACACATGAAAGCACACTATCCCGGCGAGGCTCCACCATCCCATACTTTTTAATTCTATTTCCAAGTTAAAATCTACTTTATCTTTTGAATCAAAATTTTAATCTATGACCTGTTTGCATATTTGTGTTTATGACAACGAGAACTTTAAAACGAGACCACTTTTGGATATATTTTAACAAGTTTGAAAATCCATGTTCTGAAACATGATGAAACACTGTAAAATTAAGAAGAATCAATTTGATGCACATCGGCAGACAATGTAACATTATGATACACAATGGAACACAGCGAGCCATACTGTAATAGTTAGATTTTTTTTTCTTTACGAAATAGAATGCAACATTATTAAAAAATTGCATGGAATTAAAACAATTGTACGAAACAAGTTTGAAGCATGGTTATTTAGTTGTCTAAAAACTAATTTCCAAAAAATATATTCAATATTAGTCTTGTTTTAAAGATCTTGTCGAAAAAAAACAATTATGCAAACAGAATGTAAATCAAACTTTTACTTCAACATACACCAGACATCTATTTATTTGAATAAAACTTAGTGAGTAGAGAAAACAACATAGATGATGTCATTGGTCCCACAAAACAATAAATGAGATGGTGGATGCATGCACGGAAGGTCCCGTGCATGGTAGAAAATCCAGTCTCGATGAAGTTACAGTTTTTTATTTTTATTTTGTGGGGACGAGGCTGAGAAAAGAGATTCTACCATGCACGATACCTACCGTGCATGTCTCAGCCACTCATCATCTTTGAGATTCCAACCCATGCATGCATGTATTTACTGCAGTGCTTAGTTAATCTCAATCTGGGCCTCAGTTTTATCGGTTAACGCCCTATCAATCAGTCACCTTTTCGCATGTGCACATAAACTTTCCCTGGTTACATGCGCTTGTATTTCACTCATCCATGCCTTTTTTTTATGATTCCAAAGATTAAATCCAGTTTATATTTTGAATCGTGAGTCTTTTTTATTTTGCGGGAGATGCTTTTGAATCGTAAGTCTGATGTATGACACGTTTACAATACATATGTGCTTATTTCAATTTTCTTTCAGGCAATAGTCAAAGTGTATTTGAGTAGTAAGAAAAAAGAAGTTTTCAAAAACATATTCAATATTGGTCATGTTTTAAATATCTCATCGAAATAAACACATTTGTCCAGATATAATGTAAAACACACTTTTGTACTTAGAAGATATGAGGTATTTAAATCATTTACACAGAAAGAGATAATATATTTCCTGATAGAGTTGCAATGAGGGGCACGGCCATGCACAGGGTAGGAAATTATTTACGAAAAGCACTGACACACATAAGCTGAGCATGTGACAAGAGGAGTGATGATTGCTGGTTTGCATGCATATTGATTTCTTTTGGGCACGAATCTCGGTAAAAAAATGAGTGACAGATCTAGACACGGTATATATCATGCATGGTAGTTTTGCCGCTCCTGGATGAGGCTACACAGTTGACTCTTCCTCTTCCGGCGATGTCGAGCTCGTGGCCGGCGAGTCAGCGGTTGAGGAAGCCGCTGATGGCCCTGTCCTGCGCGGCGGCCTCGTCGCAGCCCGGCTCCAGCAGGTGGAACCTGTGCCCCTTCCCCGGCGCCTGCCACACCTCCGCCTCGGCAGGCCACCCGCTGGCCCCGAGCCGGTCGTAGTAGGCGCGGCCGCGGTCGCGGAGCACGTCGGCCTCGGCCACGCACACGAGGACGCGCCCGCACGCCAGGGCCTCGAGCCCCGGCGCGCCGTCCGCGAGCGGGTTGATGAGCGGGTCGTCCTCCCCCGCTGCGGCCGGGCACGCGACGCGCCACAGCCTCCCGAGCCGCTCCCGCATCGCCGGGTCCAGGCCGTCGGAGCCCACCTCGTCGCTCCCCAGAAAGTAGGGGTGCACCAGGACGAGGCCGCGGACGCTGGCGCCCGCCCGCATGGCCATGTGGTGCGCGATGTTGGCCCCGGCGCTGTCGCCGCTAAGGTAGAGGCGGGAGAGGTCGGCGTGGCGGGCGAGCCACGGATCCGGCTCGGCGCCGGCGCTCGCGGCGACCTGGGAAAGGACCCAGGCGAGCGCGTCCCACGAGTCCGCGTACGCGGCGGGGACGGGGTGCTCGGGCGCGAGGCGGTACTCGACGGAGACGACGATGGCGTTGGCGCGCGCGGCGAAGGCGTTGAGGTAGGCGTGGTAGTTGGAGTCGAAGGCGGAGAAGAGGCAGAACCCGCCGCCGTGGTAGTAGACGAGGATGGGCAGCCTGGCGTCGGCCGCATCCAGGCGTGGGAGGTAGAGACGCGCGGAGACGTTGGGGGAGATGGCGGTGTCGCGGGAGGCGACCCCGGTGGCGGCGTCGGTGGAGGCAGCGACGAACTCGGAGCCCACCAGGTAGCGCTCCACGCGGCTCCTGTAGACGCGGAGGCGGGGCATGGACTCGTAGAGAAGCTCGTTGTCGCCAGCCGTGGCCGCCGGGGGCTCGGAGGGCGCGGCGGACATGGCTGGTGCAGTCGGAGTTTGGGTTGATCAAGTGATGGATGGCTCCGGTAGTATATTGCGGTAGCTGGCTACTTGCTGCAGCTATTACTGTGATCTCGTCAACTCACCGAGAAGTCACTGGCCTCATATTTTAAGTACTTTGTCAGCTGATGGAAAATGGCAGGTAATTTCTACGGCCAAACTTCAATTACTTGAAGCCAAAGCTAGCTTTCGTCCAGATAATTAACATTGTTTAGCTGTCAAAAGAGGATTATTTCTCAAACTTTAGTTTCTACTGTCAAAACCTTCTTCAAGCCAAAGCTATCCAGATAGCATTCATTAGTTGTTTCTTGTTTGACTCGTGAGCTCAACTTGTTTTTTAAAGAAGAAGCTTGAAAATGCACACAGTCATCAAAAACATACTCGAGAGTGGTGGACGCCATGACAACGCCCCGAACCGAATTTTTTTATATTTCAAACAAAATCCCAAAGTGACAACAATATCTCGTTTCCTGTTCCCACCTGAGTGGACAAATTGATGCTTGTAACGACACATGAAATTCCACAAATTGGTGATGCTATCTCATTTATTGATGAAACTGGTCATGCGACAATATATGGGTCTAAGTTTGAAATTCGGATTTTAATTTTTTAAAGAAAAAAAAATTGTTGTTTCACTAACAGTGTGGCCACATACATGCTGAAATGAATTTTCACCAGCTAGCGATTAGCATGGACCACATGACATTTTTACTGCTCATCTCTTTTGTTAAGTCTGGTGAACTGCATACGAGGTTGTCTGCTGGTCATGTATACCACACAAGCCAGCTAGGTGGGGTCGTGGGCTCGTGGCCATTGAACTACTTAGAGCAACTTCAATAGAGCGACCCATTTTATCCATTTGGGTTATCCGGACAGAAAAAATGGCTCAACGGGGCGACTCAAACGGACAAAGCGTCCGCCCGTTGTCCACTTGCTGTCCGTCGCGAACCCAAATTGAACGTAAATATGGAAAGAAATGTGCTCCCATCCGCTGGTGGCTTCTCTTGTCCGCCCTGTCCCTACAAATCAGCGACCCGCACCTTCCCATTTTCTTCTCTCTCTCGGTCGGAAGAGATGGGATCGAGGACGCCGTCGTGGGCCTCGTCAATGGACGGAGGCAGGAAGGCTACAACTCGCTCGCGCCTACTTCGCGCCCACCACCCTCGCCGGTACCTCGCTGCTCCGCGCGCTCAGGTCGCTCGCCGTCGGGCGCGGCGAGCTCGGGGCCGGGCGGGGCGTGGCGAGCTCGGGGCGGGCGCGGCGTGGCGAGCTCGGGGCCGGGCGGGGCGTGGCGAGCGGGTGGCGGGCGCGCGAGCTCGAGGCCGGGCGACGGCGGCGCGGGCGCAACACTGAGGTGGTTGAGGCAGCGAAGGCCGCGGCGGCCGCCACGGCTGTGGCGGGCGGAGGAGCGCGGTGGGGGAAGGAGCGGAGGCGGGCGGAGGCCGCGGCGACGGCTGCGGCTGACGGAGAACCACGGCAGGCAGAGGAGCAGAGGCGGGTGGCGGCCGCGGCCAGCGGAGGAGGAGCGCGGCGGGCGGCGGGCCGGTGGCAGCGGCCGCTGCAGCTGCGGCGGGGGAAGGAGCGGAGGCGGGCGGAGGCCGCTGCGACGGCTATGGCTGACGGAGAACCGCGGCAGGCGAAGGAGCAGAGGCGGGTGGCGGCCGCGGCCAGCGGAGGAGGAGCGCGGCGGGCGGCGGGCCGGTGGCAGCAGCCGCGTAGGAGCGCTGCGTCGAGGGACGCCGATACTCTTGTCTGTTTTTTGGTCTTTCTGCGTTGGATTTATCCACACGTCGCGCGTGTCCGCCCGATGTCCGTGAGGCGAACAGACGATCGAAACGGACAAAATATGGACAAAATCCATGTCCATTTGGATCCCTGCGTTGGAGTTGCTCTTAGTAGTTTGACAAAAGGGTGGATTTCGGGTTTAGAATGGAGAAGACACAAACACAATAAGCACGCATCTGACATCTGCATAAGTATGATGCACGCAGCTAAAACCAGCGCACGTAGAAAAACACGCTAGCAAATAGTAAAGTCATATAAGACCAAATACACATCATGTATTTTGTATAACGACACTTGTCAAAGTATGTGTCCTGCAGAAACAAAGAGACGCCCGCGTCGCTCAGGGGGCGGCTCAGACGGAACCCTAGGCACCGCCACCGCCCCTCCTTTTGCCTCCTCCTCCCTCGCTGCCGTCGAAGGACGCCGGCGGGCTAAGCTTGCATGGCAGACGATGATGGCGGGGCGTTTCTCCGCGTGCCTATGGTGGGGGAGGCTCGGACCTCCGTGGCTGCGCGATGCGGTTTCTCCGACAACTCAGCGGCCACCCTTGTGCGGTCAGGCGAATCCCTAGGCGGCGCTCTCCGGCGAGGTGGTGGTTGCGGTGCTCCCTCATGTGGCAGCAGCGAGGAGCACGAGGGCTCTGTCCCTGTAGTTCTCTTCACTAGTGGAGAAACGAGCTTTAGTCCCGGTTGGCAAGGGCCTTTAGTCCCGGGTCAGCAACCGGGACAACGAAATTAGGAATAAAGGCCCCCATCCTTTAGTCTCGGTTGGCCATGACCCGGGACTAAGACCTTTAGTCCTGGTTGGTGACACCAACCAGACTAAGGTCCCTCCACGTGGCCGCGAGCTAGCCCCCGGGCTGGGGGACCTTTAGCCCCGGTTGGTAACACCAACTAGGACTAAGGGTTTGAAAGAATTCCTTATATAACACTACTTTAAAATCATCTTCCCTATTTAACACTGATAAAATATTTCTTCCCTATCAAATCCTGACTCTAAACTTTGTTTCCAATATAACATTTTCATCCGTTTTGTGAGCTAACGGTGTTAACTTGCACATGAAATGACAATATTACCCCTATAACTAGTATATGACATTTTTTACTCCTCTTTCCCATGCATCTGTGTTTTATTTTGTTTGAAGTGGTTTTGTACGGAGCTATGTCAAAATACTTATACTTGGCATTGTAGAAAAATATGAAGAGAAAAACAACGTCAAGCACACACACGTGTACTAGCACATTAGTTAGTGACTCATTCATGCATGTGGGTGCTTCTTCACGTACCCATCCATGGATGCATTGTGATTTGTGAGCAAGTACACGGTAATGACATGATCATGGCCATCCGTTACTTACCGTCTGTACATACTTGAATACCTGCGGCGGCCGTAGACACACATATACATACTCGAATACCCACGCACATACAGGCAAGCACATATACATACCTGAATACTTGTACACCTGTGTATGTATGGTTAAAGAATAAAATATTTCCAGGTATGTTGATAAGGAGCCGATCAACTTGATCATGGGGGCAAGGAAAGGCACCAACGATCCAGAATATCCGAACTGCTGCGATGCGTCTGACCTACTCATACGTAGGCATCGCAAGGGGAACTAACACACTCATCATTCACGCACGAAGTAAGTATCCAGGAAGAACTCACGCACAAACATCAGAAGATACAAGGGAAAGGAGAGGGCGGACCCAGAGAGATACTCCTACAAGAGAAAGGAGAGGGCGCACCCCCAGTTAATGATCAGATAGATACTCCGCAAAAAAAGATCAAATAGATGTATGAGGGCAAAAATGTCATTTCATGTTCCATTTAACAATGTTACCTCAGAAAATGGATGAAAGTGTTATATTGAGAACAAAATTTAAAGTTGGAGTTAGATAGGGAAGAAATATTTTTCCAGTGTCAAATAGGGCATCATATTTTACGGTAGTGTTAAATAAGGAATTCTCTCTAAGGGTTTAGGGGTTTAGGGTTTAGGGTTTATTTTTCCTTTTCATTTTGTGTTTTATATTCAATTCTTTTTCATTTCAAACATATTTTACGCTACTACATACTGTACACGTTATGCATATATAATATAATTCTTCGTACGACCATACATATATCATATAATTTCTCGTACACACACACACACACATACATACATATATATACAATTTGGTATATACAATTTCTCCTACAATTTGCAGACATTAGGTGCAATGGTATTCTCCGCTTTCAGATATGACCTCCGTAAGCAAAAATCCCGTAATTTCCTCTTGAATTGCTCGTATGCGGTTCTCTACTAGGAGCCTATCCCGCATCTCTTGCATCTTTAAAGAAGAAGATCAATATGAATATATTAGTTATGTGTATATATATATGATACGTCTTCGTCGTATCTATAATTTTTTATGGTTTCATGTCAATATTATACAACTTTCACATACTTTTGGCAATTTTTATATGATTTATTGGATTAACCTATTGATCTAGTGCCCAGTGCCAGTTCATGTTTTCTGCATGTTTTTTGTATCGCAGAGTATCCATATCAAACGAAGTCCAAATGCAATAAAATTTCACGGAGAATTATTTTGGAATATATGTGATTTTTGGGAGTTGGAATCACCGCAAATGGAGGTCCACACAGCCTACAAGACACTAGGGCGCGCCAGAGGCCCCTCGCGGGCGGTGGTAGGTTGTGTCCACCTCGTATGACAGTTGGGGCTCTACTTCGGGCGCAAGGAAGCTTATATCCGGAAAAAATCGTGTTAAAGTATCAGCACAATCGAAGTTATGGATCTTCCGGAATATAAGAAACGGTTTTTGGCCAAATCTAGAGAACGCGAAACAGAAGAGAACAGAGAGGGAGATCCAATCTTGGAGGGGCTCCCGCCCCTCCGCGGCCATGGAGACCAATGACCAGAGGGGGAACTCTCCTCCCATCTAGGGGGGAGGCCAAGGAAGAAGAAGAATGAGGGGGGCTCTCTCCCCCTCGTTTCCGGTGGCGCTAGAGTGCCACCGGGGGCAACGATCGGGATGACGATCTACATCAACAATCTTGCTACTGTCAACACCAACGTTCTCCCCCTCTATGCAGCGGT
>NC_041382.1:731948087-731982152 GCF_002162155.2 Triticum dicoccoides
TGTAATCTCTACTTGAACATGGTGCTTAACTCCATATATTATTTCCCAATGATCTATGGTTATCCTATGATGTTTGAGTAGATCTGTTTTGTCCTGTGGGTTAATCATGATCTTGGTTGGTATGATGGTATATTTTATTTATGGTGCTGTCCTACGGTGCCCTCCGTTCTCGCACAAACGTGAGGGCCCCCCGCTGTAGGGTGTTGCAATATGTTCATGGTTCGCTTACGGTGGGTTGCGAGAGTGACGGAAACTTAAACCCGAGTAGGTGGGGTATGACGTATGGGAATAAAGAGGACTTGATACTTAATGCTATGGTTGGGTTTCACGATCTTAATGATCTTTAGTAGTTGCGGATGCTTGCTAGAGTTCCAATCATAAGTGTTTATGATCCAAGTATAGAAAGTATGTTAGCTCATGCCTCTCCCTCATATAAAGTTGCAAGAATGATTATCGGTACTTGTTATCGATTGCCTAGGGACAAATAACTTTCTTGTTGACAAAAGCTCTCTACTAAAACTAACTTAGTTGTGTCTTTATCTAAACAGCCCCTAGATTTTATTTACGTGCTCTTTATTATCTCGCAAACCTATCCTATCACACCTACAAAGTACTTCTAGTTTCATACTTGTTCTAGGTAAAGCGAACGTCAAGCATGCGTAGAGTTGTATCGGTGGTCGATGGAACTTGAGGGAATATTTGTTCTACCTTTAGCTCCTCGTTTGGGTTCGACACTCTTATTTATCGAAAAAGGCTACAAACGACCCCCTATACTTATGGGTTATCAAGACCTTTTTATGGCGCCGTTGCTGGGGAGCAATAGCGTGGGGTGAATATTCTCATGTGTGCTTGTTTGCTTTATCACTAAGTAGTTTTTATTTCCTGTTCTAAGTTGTTCTCTATCTTAGTTATGGATATGGAACACGAAACACCAAAAAAATTAGTGGTACTTGCTACTCATGGAGATGGGGAACCTCCTAAAACCCTCAATGCTCATTATGTGAAAAATATTATGCACTACTTTGATAATCCTGAGAAAACTGATATGTCTCCGACGTATCTACTTTTTCTCACGCTTCTCCTCTTGTTTTGGACTCTAATTTGCATGAAACTAACCCCGGACTGACGCTGTTTTCAGCAGAACTACCATGGTGTTGTTTTTGTGCAGAAATAAAAGTTCTCGAAATGGAACGAAACTTTTTGAGGAATTTTTATATCAATAATAAAAATTTCTGGAGCCAAGACCTACCGAAGAGGGGCCCCTAGGTGGGCACAACCCACCAGGGCACGCCGCCCTCTCCTGGCGCGCCCAGGTGGGTTGTACCCACCCGGTGGCCCAACTAACGACCCCCTGATACTATAAAATCACATATTTCCAGAAAAAATCAGGAAGAAAGAATTATCACGATCCACGAGACGGAGCTGCCGCCAAGCCCTATTCTTCCTCGGGAGGGCAGATCTGGAGTCCGTTTGGGGCTCCGGAGAGGGGGATCTTCGTTCTTCGTCATCATCAACCCTTCTCCATCACCAATTCCATGACGCTCCCCACTAGGAGTGAGTAATTCCTTCGTAGGCTCGCTAGTCAGTGAGGAGTTGGATGAGATTCATCATGTAATCGAGTTAGTTTTGTTAGGGCCTGATCCCTAGGACCCACTATGTTCTTAGATTGATGTTGCTGTGACTTTGCTATGCTTAATGCTTTCCACTTTGGGCCCGGGTGCCATGATTTTAGATCTCAAACATTTATGAATCCATCATTATATCATGTTCTAGATCCGATCTTGCAAGTTATAGTCACCTACTACGGTTATGATCCGACAACCCCGGAGTGACAACAACCGGGCCCACTCTCGATGATGACCGTAGTTTGAGGAGTTCATGTATTCACTATGTGTTAATGCTTTGTTCCGGTTCTCTATTAAAAGGAGGCCTTAATATCCCTTAGTTTCCAATATGGACCCCGCTGCCACGGGAGGGTAGGACAAAAGATGTCATGCAAGTTCTTTTAATAAAGCACGTATGACTATTTACGGAAATACATGCCTACATTATATCGATGAACTAGAGCTAGTGCCGTATCGCCCTAGGTTATAACTGTCTCATGATGAATATCATCCAACAAGTCACCGATCCAATGCCTATGAACTTTTCCATATTGTTTCTGCTAAGTTATTACTGCTATCATCACTGTTACACTTGCTACAAAATTACTGCTATCACTGTTACTGTTATTGTTGCTGCTATCACTACTATCAAACTACTTTGCTACTGATCACTTTGCTGCAGATAATTAATCTCCAAGTGTGGTTGAATTGTCAACTCAGCTACTAATACCTTCAAATATTCTTTGGCTCCCCTTGTGTCGAATCTATAAATTTGGGTTGAATACTCTACCCTTGAAAACTGTTGCAGTCCCCTATACTTGTGGGTTATCAAGACCTTTTTCTGGCGCCATTGCCGGGGAGCATAGCTATATTTGTTGAGTCACTTGGGATTATTATCATATTAGCACTATGAAGAATATGAAGGATCCAAAGACTAAGATATTTCCCTCAAGGACGAGGGGAGGTAAGGAACTGCCATCCAGTTCTGCTTTAGATTCACCTTATGTTATGAATAAACTTGCAACACCACCACATGCTATTAATTCTAATATGTCGCAAGTTATTTATGATGCTACTTCTACTATGAATGATCCTTATGATGATGCTAGTACCTTGCTTGATAATGATGATGTGCCACTTGGTGAATTACTTGATAAACAAATTGCTAGAGTTATACAACATGATGTTGTTGAATCTGATGATGAGCTTGAAACTGAAACTCCTGAAACTCCTGCTAGAACTAGCCCTCCTAGATATGAATTGCCTAAGGTACCGGAAGGTTATGTTATGAATGAAGAAGCAACTAGAGATATTCTTGCTTGTAATGATAGAGACGATCTAGAGAAATTATTACACACGTATAAAAAAATCTCTGAATGCTAGAATGAAGTGTGATCCTAAGTTTGCTACTTCACCTATATTTATTGATGACAAAGATTATGAATTCTCTGTCGACCCAACGTTAATTACTCTGGTTGAATCTGATCCTTTCCATGGTTATGAAACTGAAACTGTTGTGGCACATCTTACTAAGTTGAATGACATAGCCACCCTTTTTACTCGTGATGAGAAAACTCGCTATTACTTTATTCTCAAATTATTTCCTTTCTCAGGGTGAGGCTAGTAGGAGTAGGTTTCCCCTTTCCTAGTCCTAGTAGGAGAAGAAGGAAGGAGAGGAAGAAGAGAAGGAAAGGGGGCGGCCCCCTAGCCCTAGTCCAATTAGGTTTGGGCTAGGGGGGGGGCATGCGCCACACCTTGGCTTGCCTCCTCTCTTCCACCATTAGGCCCATGAGGCTCAATAACTTCCCCAGGGGGGGGGGGGGGTTCCGGTAACCCCCGGTACTCAGAAACTTATCCGAAACGACCCAGATCATTCTGGTGTCCGAATGTAGCCTTCCAATATATGAATCTTTATGTCCCGACCATTTTGAGACTCCTCGTCATGTCCATGATCTCATCCGGGACACTGAACAACCTTCGGTACATCAAATCATATAAACTCATAATATGAATCATCATCGAACGTTAAGCGTGCGGACCCTATGGGTTCGAGAACTATGTAGACATGACCGAGACACATCTCTGGTCAATAACCAATAGCGGAACCTGGATGCTCATACGTTGTTCCCTTTGTCATCGGTATGTCACTTGCCTGAGATTCGATCGTCGGTATCATCATACCTAGTTCAATCTCATTACTAGCAAGTCTCTTTACTCGTTCCGTAATGCATCATCCCTCAACTAACTCATTAGTCACATTGCTTGCAAGGCTCATAGTGATGTGCATTACCGAGAGGGCCCAGAGATACCTCTCCGACAATTGGAGTGACAAATCCTAATCTCGATCTATGCCAACTCAACAAACACCATTGGAGACACCTGTAGAGCATATTTATAATCACCCAGTTACGTTGTGATGTTTGATAGCACACAAGGTGTTCCTCCAGTATTCGGGAGTTGCATAATCTCATAGTCATAGGAACATGTATAAGTCATGAAGAAAGCAATAGCAATAAACTAAACGGTCATAGTGCTAAGCTAACGGATGGGTCTTGTCCATCACATCATTCTCTAATGATGTGATCTCGTTCATCAAATGACAACACATGTCTATGGCTAGGAGACTTAACCATCTTTGATTAATGAGTAGTCTAGTAGAGGCATACTAGGGACACTCTGCTTTTCTGTGTATTCACACACGTACTAAGTTTCCGGTTAATACAATTCTAGCATGAATAATAAACATTTATCATGATATAAGGAAATATAAATAACAACTTTATTATTGCCTCTAGGGCATATTTCCTTTAGTCTCCCACTTGCACTAGAGTCAATAATCTAGATTATACAGTAATGATTCTAACACCCATGGAGTCTTGGTGCTGATCATGTTTTGCTCGTGAGAGAGGCTTAGTCAACGGGTCTGTAACATTCAGATCCTTATGTATCTTGCAAATCTCTATGTCTTCCTCCTTGACTTGATCGCAGATGGAATTGAAGCGTCTCTTGATGTGCTTGGTTCTCTTGTGAAATCTGGATTCCTTTGCCAAGGCAATTGCACCAGTATTGTCACAAAAGATTTTCATTGGACCTGATGCAGTAGGTATTACACCTAGATCGGATATGAACTCCTTCAACCAGACTCCTTCATTCGCTGCTTCCGAATCAGCTATGTATTCTGCTTCACACGTAGATCCCACCACGACGCTCTACTTAGAACTGCACCAACTGACAGCTCCACCATTCAATAAAAACACGTATCCGGTTAATGACTTAGAGTCATCCGGATCAGTGTCAAAGCTTGCATCGACGTAACCGTTTACGACGAGCTCTTTGTCACCTCCATAAACGAGAAACATATCCTTTGTCCTTTTCAGGTATTTTAGGATGTTCTTGACCGTTGTCCAGTGATCCACTCCTGGATTACTTTGGTACCTTGCTACCTCTTGAGCACTGCGTTGGTTTTCCCCGAAGAGGAAGGAATGATGCAGCAAAGTAGCGTAAGTATTTCCCTCAGTTTTTGAGAACCAAGGTATCAATCCAGTAGGAGGCTACGCGCGAGTCCCTCGTACCTGCACAAAACAAATAAATCCTCACAACCAACGCGAATAGGGGTTGTCAATCCCTACATGGCCACTTACGAGAGTGAGATCTGATAGATATGATAAGATAATATTTTTGGTATTTTTGTGATAAAGATGCAAAGTAAAATAAAGGCAAAGTAAAAGGCAAAGGAAATAACTAAGTAGTAGGAGATTAATATGATGAAGATAGACCCGGGGGCCATAGGTTTCACTAGTGGCTTCTCTCGAGAGCATAAGCATTCTACGGTGGGTGAACAAATTACTGTTGAGCAATTGACAGAATTGAGCATAGTTATGAGAATATCTAGGTATGATCATTTATATAGGCATCACGTCCGAGACAAGTAGACCGACTCCTGCCTGCATCTACTACTATTACTCCACTCATCGACTGCTATCCAACATGCATCTAGAGTATTAAGTTAAAAACAGTGTAATGCCTTAAGCAAGATGACATGATGTAGAGGGATAGACTCATGCAATATGATGAAAACCCCATCTTGTTATCCTCGATGGCAACAATACAATATGTGCCTTGCTGCCCCTACTGTCAATGGGAAAGGACACCGCAAGATTGAACCCAAAGCTAAGCACTTCTCCCATTGCAAGAAAGATCAATCTAGTAGGCCAAACCAAACTGATAATTCGAAGAGACTTGCAAAGATAACCAATCATACATAAAGGAATTCAGAGAAGATTCAAATATTGTTCATAGATAGACTTGATCATAAACCCACAATTCATCGGTCTCAACAAACACACCGCAAAAAGAAGATTACATCGAATAGTTCTCCACAAGAGAGGGGGAGAACATTGTATTGAGATCCAAAAAGAGAGAAGAAGCCATCTAGCTAATAACTATGGACCCATAGGTCTGAGGTAAACTACTCACACTTCATTGGAGAGGCTATGGTGTTGATGTAGAATCCCTCCGTGGTCGATGCCCCCTCCGGCGGAGCTCCGGAACAGGCCCCAAGATGGGATCTCGTGGATACAGAAAGTTGCGGCTGTGGAATTAGGTTTTTGGCTCCGTATCTGATCGTTTGGGCGTACGTAGGTATATATAGGAGGAAGGAGTACGTCGGTGGAGCAACAGGGGGCCCATGAGGGTGGAGGGCGTGCCGGGGGGGGGGGGTAGGCGCGCCCCCTACCTCGTGGCCTCCTCTTTTGTGTCTCGACGTAGGGTCCAAGTCTCACGGGTCTTGTTTGTTGAGAAAATCACGTTCCCAAAGGTTTCATTCCGTTTGGACTCCGTTTGATATTCCTTTTCTTCGAAACCCTAAAACAGGCAAAAAAACAACAATTCTGGGCTGGGCCTCCGGTTAATAGGTTAGTCCCAAAAATAATAAAAAAGTGGACAATAAAGCCCAATAATGTCCAAAACAGTAGATAATATAGCATGGAGCAATCAAAAATTATAGATACGTTGGAGACGTATCAAGCATCCCCAAGCTTAATTCTTGCTCGTCCTCGAGTAGGTAAATGATAAAAACGGAATTTTTTATGCGGAGTGCTACTTGGCATAATTTTAATGTAATTCTTCTTAATTGTGGTATGAATATTCAGATCAGAAAGATTGAAGACAAAAGTTTAATATTGACATAAAAATAACAATACTTCAAGCATACTAACAAAGCAATTATGTCTTCTCAAAATAACATGGCCAAAGAAAGTTATCCCTACAAAATCATATAGTCTGGCTATGCTCCATCTTCACCACACAAAATATTTAAATCATGCACAACCCCGATGACAAGCCAAGCAATTGTTCCATACTTTTGACATTCTCAAAACTTTTTCAATTTTCACGCAATACATTAGCGTGAGCCATGGACATAGCACTATAGGTGGAATAGAACGGTGGTTGTGGAGAAGACAAAAAGAGGGAAGATAGTCTCACATCAACTAGGCGTATCAACGGGCTACGGAGATGCCCATCAATAGATATCAATGTGAGTGAGTAGGGATTGCCATGCAACGGATGCACTAGAGCTATAAGTATATGAAAGCTCAACAAAAGAAACTAAGTGGGTGTGTATCCAACTCGCTTGCTCACGAAGACCTAGGGCATTTTGAGGAAGCCCATCATTGGAATATACAAGCCAAGTTCTATAATGAAAAATTCCCACTAGTATATGAAAGTGATAGAATGAGAGACTCTCTATCATGAGGATCATGGTGCTACTTTGAAGCACAAGTGTGGTAAAAGGATAGTAACATTGTCCCTTCTCTCTTTTTCTCTCATTTTTTTTATTTGGGCCTTTTCTCCTTTCTTTTTTATGGCATCTTTTCCTATTTTTTCTTCCAGAGTCTCATCCCGACTTGTGGGGGAATCATAGTCTCCATCATCCTTTCCTCACTGGGACAATGCTCTAATAATGATGGTCATCGCACTTTTATTTTTCTTACAACTCAAGAATTACAACTCGATTCTTAGAACAAAATATGACTCTATATGAATGCCTCCGACGGTGTACCGGGATATGCAATGAATCAAGAGTGACACGTATGAGAGAATTATGAATGGTGGCTTTGCCACAAATACGATGTCAACTACATGATCATGCTAAGCAATATGAAAATGATGGAGTGTGTCATAATAAACGGAACGGTGGAAAGTTGCATGGCAATATCTCTCGGAATGGCTATGGAAATGCCATAATAGGTAGGTATGGTGGCTGTTTTGAGGAAGCTATATGGTGGGTATATGATACCGGCGAAAGGTGCGCGGTATTAGAGAGGCTAGCAAAGGTGGAAGGGTGAGAGTGCGTATAATCCATGGACTCAACATTAGTCATAAAGAACTCATATACTTATTTCAAAAATCTACAAGTTATCAAAGCAAAGTATTACGCGCATGCTCCTAGGGGGATAGATTGGTAGGAAAAGACCATCGCTCGTCCCCGACCGCCACTCATAAGGAAGACAATCAAAAAATAAATCATGCTCCGACTTCATCACATAACGGTTCACCATACGTGCATGCTACGGGAATCATAAACTTTAACACAAGTATTTCTCAAATTCACAACTACTCAACTAGCACAACTTTAATATCACCATCTTCATATCTCAAAACAATTATCAGGCATCGAACTTCTCATAGTATTCAACACACTCATAAGAAAGTTTTATTATTAATCTTGTATACCAAGCATATTAGGATTTTAAGCAAATTACCATGCTATTTAAGGCTCTCAAAATAATCTAAGTGAAGCATGAGAGATCAAAAGTTTCTATAAAACAAATCCACCACCATTCTCTAAAAGATATAAGTGAAGCACTAGAGCACAACTATATAACTCAAAAGATATAAGCGAAGCACATAGAGTATTCTAACAAATTTCAAATCAAGTATGTCTCTCTCAAAAGGTGTGTACAACAAGGATGATTGTGGTAAACTAAAAAATAAAGACTTAAATCATACAAGACGCTCCAAGCAAAACACATATCATGTGGCGAATAAAAATATAGCTCCAAGTAAAGTTACCGATAGAAGTAGACCAAAGAGGGGATGCCTTCCGGGGCATCCCCAAGCTTTGGCTTTTAGGTGTCCTTAGATTATCTTGGGAGTGCCATGGGCATCCCCAATATTAGGCTCTTGCCACTCCTTGTTCCATAATCCATCAAATCTTTACCCAAAACTTGAAAACTTCACAACACAAAACTTAAAGTAGAAAATCTCGTGAGCTCCGTTAGCGAAAGAAAATAAAAGACCACTTCAAGGTACTGTAATGAACTCATTCTTTATTTATATTGGTGTTATACCTACTGTATTCCAAATTCTCTATGTTTTATAAACTATTTTACTAGCCATAGATTCATCAAAATAAGCACACAACACACGAAAAACAGAATCTGTCAAAAACAGAACAGTCTATGATGTTAAGGGTGTTGGAAAACATGCTTCTATGGTTCGAACTCAATTAGAACAAGTTGCTAAATCTCAAAGAGAATTACTTGATGAAACGAATCATAAATGCATGACTTTGCTGTTAGAGTTGTGATACGTCCATTTTGCCTCATGCTTTTATATCGATATTTATTGCATTATGGGCTGTTATTACACATAATGCCACAATACTTATGCCTATTCTCTCTTATTTTACAAGGTTTACATGAAGAGGGAGAATGCCGGCAGCTGGAATTCTGGGCTGGAAAAGGAGCAAATATTAGAGACCTATTCTGCACAACTCCAAAAGTCCTGAAACTTCGCAGGAGCACATTTTGGAATATATAAAAAATACTGGCAAAAGAATTAACCAGAGGGGGCCCACACCCTGGCCACGAGGGTGGGGGGCGCGCCCTACCCCCTGGGCGTGCCCCCTGTCTCGTGGGCCCCCTGGCAGGCCTCCGGTGCCCATCTTCTTCTATATGAAGTCTTTCGTCCGAGAAAAAAATCATAAGCAAGCTCACGGTATGAAACTCCACCGCCACGAGGCGAAACCAATCTAGGGCTCCGGCGGAGCTGTTCTCCCAGGGAAACATCCCTCCGGGAGGGGGAAATCATCACCATCGATCCTCTCATCGGGAGGGGGTCAATCTCCATCAACATCTTCACCAGCACCATCTCATCACAAACCCTAGTTCATCTCTTGTGTCCAATCTTTGTCTCAAAACCTCAGATTGGTACCTGTGGGTTCCTAGTAGTATAGATTACTCCTTATAGCTGATGCTAGTTGGTTTCTTCGATGGAAGATCATATGTTCAGATCCTTTATGGATATTAATACCCCTCTGATTATGAACATGAATATGATTTGTGAGTAGTTACGTTTGTTCCTGAGGACATGGGAGAAGTCTTGCTATAAGTAGTCATGTGAATTTGGTATTCGTTCGATATTTTGATGAGATGTATGTTGTCTCTCCTCTAGTGGTGTTATGTGAATGTCGACTACATGACACTTCACCATTGTTTGGGCCTAGAGGAAGGAATTGGGAAGTAATAAGTAGATGATGGGTTGCTAGAGCAATAGAAGCTTAAACCCTAGTTTATGTGTTGCTTCGTAAGGGGCTGATTTGGATCCATATGTTTCATGCTATGGTTAGGTTTACCTTAATAATTCTTTTGTAGTTGCGGATGCTTGCAATAGGGGTTAATCATAAGTGGGATGCTTGTCCAAGGAAGGGCAGTACCCAAGCACCGGTCCACCCACATATCAAATTATCAAAATAACGAACGCGAATCATATCAGTGTGATGCAAACTAGCTTGACGATAATTCCCATGTGTCCTTGGGAGCGTTTTCCTTTATATAAGAGTTTTTCTAGGCTTGTCCTTTGCTACAAAAATGATTGGGCCACTTGCTACACCTTATTTACTTTTGTTACTTGTTACCCGTTACAAATTACCTTATCACAAAACTATCTGTTACTGATAATTTCAGTGCTTGCAGAGAATACCTTACTGAAAATCGCTTGTCATTTCCTTCTGCTCCTCGTTGGGTTCGACACTCTTACTTATCAAAAGGACTACGATAGATCCCCTATACTTGTGGGTCATCAAGACTCTTTTCTGGCGTCATTGCCGGGGAGTGAAGTGCCTTTGGTAGGTGGAATTTGGTAAGAAAAAGTTTATATAGTGTGCTGAAATTTACTGTCATTGTTACTATGGAACATAATCCTTTGAGGTGCTTGTTCGGGGTACTTCACCCCGACCAGTAGAGCAAAGAGTTGCTCCTCAACCTACTGAACCTACTTAAAATGTTTACTTTGAAATTCCTTCAGGTATGATAGAGAAACTGCTAGCTAATCCTTTCACAGGTGATGGAACATTACATCCCGATTTGCACCTAATCTATGTGGATTATTTAAGCTTGCAGGTATGACTGGGGATGTTATCAAGAAGAAGGTCTTCCCTTTATCTTTGAAGGGAAAGACATTGACATGGTTTAGGCTATGTGATGATATGGGATCATGGAACTACAACCGATTGAAATTGGAATTTCATCAGAAGTTTTTCCTATGCATCTGGTTCATCGTGATCGTAATTATATATATAATTTTTGGCCTCGCGAAGGAGAAAGCATCGCTCAAGCTTGGGGGAGGCTTAAGTCGATGTTATATTCATGCCCCAATCATGAGTTCTCAACAGAAATTATTATTCAAAATTTTTATGCTCGGCTTTCTCTCAATAATCGCTCCATGCTCGATACTTCTTGTACTGGCTCTTTTATGATGAAGACTATTGAATTCAAATGGGATTTATTGGAAAGAACTAAACACAACTCTGAAGATTGGGATCTCGACGAAGGTAAGGAGTCAGGTATAACACCTAAGTTTGATTGTGTTAAATCTTTTATGGACACCGATGTTTTCCATGAATTTAGCACTAAATATGGACTTGACTCTGAGATAGTAGCTTCTTTCTGTGAATCCTTTGCTACTCATGTTGATCTCCCTAAGGAGAAGTGGTCTAAATATAATCCTCCCATTGAAGTAAAAGTAGTTTCACCTATTAAAGTTGAAGAAAAGACTATCACTTATAATGTTGATCCTGTTGTTCCTACTGCTTATATTGAGAAACCACCTTTCCCTGTTGGAATAAAGGATCATGCTAAAGCTTCAACTGTGGTTCATAAGAGTAATACTAGAACACCTACACCCCCCTGAGAAAATTAAAGTTGAACATAGTATTGCTATGGTCAAAGATCTCTTGGCCGATAATATCGATGGGCATGTTATTTACTTCTGTGATGAAGCTGCTAGAATTGCTAGACCTGACACTAAAAATAAACATAGACCTTTTGTAGGCATGCCTGTTATTTCTGTTAAAATAGGAGATCATTGCTATCATGGCTTATGTGATATGGGTGCTAGTGCAAGTGCAATACCTCATTCCTTATATAAAGAAATTATGCATGATATTACACCTGTTGAGATAGAGGAAATCGATGTTACAACTAAGCTTGACAATAGAGACACTATTTCACCAGTTGGGATTGTTAGAGATGTTGAAGTCTTGTGTGGGAAAGTTAAATATCCTGCTGATTTTCTTGTTCTTGGTTCCCCACAAGATAACTTTTGTCCCATTACATTTGGTAGACCCTTCTTCAATACTGTTAATGCCAGGATAGATTGCAAAAAGGATGTTGTTACTATCGGTTTAGGGGATATGTCTCATGAGTTTAATTTTGCTAAATTTCGTAGACAACCCCATGATAAAGAATTGCCTAGTAAAGATGAAATTATTGGTCTTGCTTCTATTGCCGTGCCTCCTAATAATCCTTTAGAACAATATTTGCTCGACCATGAAAATGATATGTTTATGAATGAAAGAAGGGAAATAGATGAAGTATTATTTAAACAAGGACCTATTTTTAAACACAACTTGCCAGTTGAAATCCTAGGGGATCCTCCTCCACCCAAGGTTGATCCCGTGTTTGAGCTTAAACCATTACTTGATACTCTTAAATATGCTTATCTTGATGAAAAGAAGATATATCCTGTTATTATAAGTGCTAACCTTTCAGAGCATGAAGAAAAGAAATTATTGAAAACTCTGAAGAAGCACCGTGCTGCTATTGGATATACTCTTGATGATCTTAAGGGCATTAGTCCCACTCTATGCCAGCACAAAATAAAATTGGAGAAAGACGCGAAACCGGTTGTTGATCACCAACGATGGTTAAATCCTAAGATGAAAGAAGTGGTAAGAAAAGAAATACTAAAGCTTTTGGAGGCATGTATAATTTATCCCGTTGCTGATAGTCAGTGGGCAAGTCTTGTCCATTGTGTCCCTAAGAAGGGAGGTATTACTGTTGTTCCTAATGATAAAGATGAATTGATCCCACCAAGAATTGTTACAGGTTATAGAATGGTAATTGATTTCCGTAAATTAAATAAAGCTACTAAAAAGGATCATTGCCCTTTACCTTTTATTGATCAAATGCTCGAAAGATTATCCAAACATACACATTTTTGCTTTCTAGATGGTTATTCTGGTTTCTCTCAAATACCTGTGTCAAAAGAGGATCAAGAAAAGACAACTTTTGCTTGCCTTTTCGGTACCTTTGCTTGTAGACGTATGCCTTTTGGTTTATGCAATGCACCAGCTACCTTTCAAAGATATATGATTGCTATATTCTCTGACTTTTGTGAAAAGATTGTTGAGGTTTTCATGGATGATTTCTCCGTATATGGAACTTCTTTTGATGATTGCTTAAGCAACCTTGATCGAGTTTTGCAGAGATGTGAAGAAACTAATCTTGTCTTGAATTGGGAGAAGTGCCACTTTATGGTTAATTTAGGTACTATCTTGGGGCATAAAATTTCTGAAAGAGGTATTGAAGTTGATAAAACTAAAGTTTATGCTATTGAAAAGATGTCGTGTCCTAAGGACATTATGAAGGAAATATGCCCTAGAGGCAATAATAAAGTTGTTATTTATATTTCCTTATATCATGATAAATGTTTATTATTCATGCTAGAATTGTATTAACCGGAAACTTAGTACATGTGTGAATATATAGACAAACAGAGTGTCACTAGTATGCCTCTACTTGACTAGCTCGTTGAATCAAAGATGGTTAAGTTTCCTAGCCATAGACATGAGTTGTCATTTGATTAACGGGATCACATCATTAGAGAATGATGTGATTGACTTGACCCATTCCGTTAGCTCAACATTTGATTGTTTAGTATATTGCTATTGCTTTCTTCATGACTTATACATGTTCCTGTGACTATGAGATCATGCAACTCCCGAATACCGGAGGAACACTTTGTGTGCTACCAAACATCACAATGTAACTGGGTGATTATAAAGGTGCTCTACAGGTGTCTCCGGTGGTACTTGTTGAGTTGGCATAGATCAATATTAGGATTTGTCACTCCGATAGGTATCTCTGGGCCCTCTCAGTAATGCACATCACTTTAAGCCTTGCAAGCAATGCAACTAATGAGTTAGTTGCGGGATGATGTATTACGGAACGAGTAAAGAGACTTGCCGGTAACGAGATTGAACTAGGTATTGAGATACCGACGATCGAATCCCAGGCAAGTAACATACCGATGACAAAGGGAACAACGTATGTTGTTATGCGGTTTGACCGATAAAGATCTTCGTAGAATATGTAGGAGGCAATATGAGCATCCAGGTTCCGCTATTGGTTATTGACCGGAGACGAGTCTCGGTCATGCCTACATAGTTCTCGAACCCGTAGGGTCCGCACGCTTAACATTCGGTGACGATCGGTAATATGAGTTTATGTGTTTTGATGTACCTAAGGTAGTTCGGAGTCCCGGATGAGATCGGGGACATGAATAGGAGTCTTGAAATGGTCAAGTTGTAAAGATCAATATATTGGACGACTATATTCGGACATCGGAAAGGTTCTGAGTGATTCGGGTATTTTTTGGAGTACCGAAGAGTTACGGGAATTCGCCGGGGAGTATATGGGCCTTATTGGGCTTTAGGGGAAAGAGAGAGGGGAGGTTGCGCCCCCCCCCCCCCCGCAAGGCTTAGTCCGAATTGGACTAGGGGGAGGGGCGGCGCCCCCTCCTTCCTTCTCTTCTCTTTTCCCTTTCCTTCTCTCCTACTCCTACTACATGGAAGGGGGGAGGACTCCCCAGGGCACACCATAGTAGAGGACCGACCCTTCCCCTCCTCCACTCCTTTATATACGGGGGAGGGGCACCCCATGAACACACAAGTTGATCAGTTGATCTTTTAGCCGTGTGCGGTGCCCCCCTCCACCATAATCCACCTCGGTCATATCGTAGTGGTGCTTAGGCGAAGCCCTGCATCGCTAGTATCATCATCACCGTCATCATGTTGTCGTGCTGATAGAACTCTCCCTCGAAGCTCTGCTGGATCGGAGTTCGTGGGACGTCACCGAGCTGAACATGTGCTGAACTCGGAGGTGCCATACATTCGGTACTTGGATCGGTCGGATCATGAAGACATATGACTACATCAACCACATTCTAATAACGCTTCCGCTTACGGTCTATGAGGGTACGTGGACAATACTCTCCCCTCTCGTTGCTATGCATCACCATGATCTTGCGTGTGCGTAGGAAATTTTTTGAAATTACTGCGTTACCCAACACATTAAAGGTATAAGAAGTTTCTTTGGTCGTGTCGGTTTTTATAGGAGGTTCATTAAGGACTTCTCTAAAATTTATAGGCCTCTGACTAATCTCTTACAAAAAGATGTTCCATTTGTCTTTGATGATGATTGTGTAGAAGCATTTGAAATATTTAAGAAAGCCTTGATTTCTGCACCTATTGTTCAGCCACCTGATTGGAATTTACCCTTTGAAATTATGTGTGATGCTAGTGATTATGCTGTAGGGGCTGTTCTAGGACAAAGAGTTGATAAGAAATTAAATGGTATCCAATATGCTAGTAAAACTCTAGACAGTGCCTGTCGGTGTCAAAACCGGCGGATCTCGGGTAGGGGGTCCCGAACTGTGCGTCTAGGCCGGATGGTAACAGGAGGCAGGGAACACGGTGTTTTACCCAGGTTCGTGCCCTCTTGATGGAGGTAAAACCCTACGTCCTGCTTGATTAATATTGATGATATGGGTAGTACAAGAGTAGATCTACCACGAGATCAAGGAGGCTAAACCCTAGAAGCTAGCCTATGGTATGATTGTTGTATATGGAGTTGATTGCCTATGGACTACAACCCTCCGGTTTATATAGACACCGGATAGGGTTAGGGTTACATAGAGTCGGTTACAATGGTAGGATATCTTGAATATCCGCATCTCAAGCTTGCCTTCCACGCCAAGGAAAGTCCCATCCGGACACGGGACGAAGTCTTCAATCTTGTATCTTCATAGTCCAGGAGTCCGGCTGAAGGTATAGTCCGATTACCCGAACACCCCCTAATCCAGGACTCCCTCAGTGCCCAAAGAAATTATGCTACTACTGAAAAAGAATTTTTAGCAGTTGTATTTGCTTGTGATAAGTTCAGACCTTATATTGTTGATTCTAAAGTAACTGTTCACACTGATCATGCTGCTATTAAATATCTTATGGAAAAGAAAGATGCTAAACCTAGACTTATTAGATGGGTTCTCTTGCTACAAGAATTTGATTTACATATTATCGATAGAAAGGGAGCCGAGAACCCCACTGTAGACAATTTGTCTAGGTTAGAGAATGTTCTTGATGGCCCACTACCTATTGATGATAGCTTTCCTGATGAACAATTAGCTGTCATAAATGCTTCTCGTACTGCTCCATGGTATGCTGATTATGCTAATTATATTGTTGCTAAATTTATACCACCTAGTTTCACATACCAGCAAAAGAAAAAGGTTTTCTATGATTTAAGACATTACTTCTGGGATGACTCACACCTTTATAAAGAAGGAGTAGATGGTGTCATTAGACGTTGTGTACCTGAGCATGAACATGAACAGATCCTACGCAAGTGTCACTCTGAGGCTTATGGAGGACACCACGCTAGAGATAGAACTACACATAAGGTATTGCAATCTGGTTTTTATTGGCCTACTCTCTTCAAAGATGCCCGTAAGTTTGTATTGTGATGAATGTCAAAGAATTGGTAATATTAGTAAACATCAAGAAATGCCTATGAATTATTCACTTGATATTGAACCATTTGATGTTTGGGGCTTTGATTATATGGGACTGTTTCCTTCGTCTAATGGGTATACACATACTCCCTCCGGTCCTTTTTAGTTCGCATATAAGATTTGATTGACGTCAAGCCTCGTAAAGTTTGACCAACTTTATAGAAAAAAGTACCAACAATCACAATCTGAAATCAATATGAATAGATGTGTCATGACTTAAAGTTTCATATTGTATAACTTTAGCATGGCAGATGTTGATATTTTTTCATATAAATACGATCAAACTTTGTGAAGTTTGACTTCATAGAATTCTAATATGCAGATTAAAAAGGACCGAAGGGAGTATTTTAGTTGCTGTTGATTATGTTACTAAGTGGGTAGAAGCTATTCCAACTAGTAGTGCTGATCATAACACCTCTATTAAGATGCTTAAAGAAGTTATTTTTCTGAGGTCTGGAGTCCCTAGATACTTAATGATTGATGGTGATTCACATTTTATTCATGGTGCTTTTCGTAAAATGCTTGTGAAGTATGATGTTAATCATAGAATTGCATCTCCATATCATCCACAGTCTAGTGGTCAAGTAGAACTAAGTAATAGAGAGCTTAAGTTAATTTTGCAAAAGACTATTAATAGATCTAGAAAGAATTGGTCCAAGAAACTTGATGATGCATTATGGGCTTATAGAACTGCATATAAAAATCCTATGGGTATGTCTCCGTATAAAATGGTTTATGGAAAAGCATGCCACTTACCTCTCGAACTAGAACATAAGGCATATTGGGCCATTAAAGAGCTCAATTATGATTTCAAACTTGCCGGTGAGAAGAGACTATTTGACATTAGCTCACTTGATGAACGGAGAACCCAGGCCTATGAGAATGCCAAATTGTTTAAAGAAAAAGTTAAAAGATGGCATGACAAAAGGATACAAAAGCGTGAGTTTAATGTAGGTGATTATGTTTTGCTATACAACTCTCGTTTAAGATTTTTTGTAGGCAAACTCCTCTCTAAATGGTAAGGTCCTTCAATTATCGAGGAGGTCTATCGTTCCAGTGCCATAAAAATCAACAACTTCGAAGGCACAAATCCGACGGTGGTGAACGGTCAAAGAGTCAAACATTATACCTCAGGTAATCCTATAAATGTTGAACCTAATGTTATTGAAACCGTAACCCCGGAGGAATACATAAAGGACACTTTCCAGAATGTTTCAGACTCCGAAAAGGAATAGGTATGAGGTACGGTAAGTAAACCGACTCCAAAACAGTTCTAATAGCAATTTTTCTCCGTTTTGGAATATTTAAGAAAATAGGAAAATAAGAAGTAGTCCGGGAAGGACACAAGGCGTCCACGAGGGTGGAGGGCGCGCCCTACCCCCTGCCTCGTGGGCACCTCGTGTGCTCTCCGGACTCTGTTTTCTTGCACGATACTTCTTTCGATCGGTAAAAATTCATTATATAATCTCCCGAAGGTTTTGACCACCGTACCACGCAAATATCCTCTGTTTTTGTTTCGAGCTGTTTTTTGAAAAATCTAGATCACCATGACATCTCCAAGTGCCCCCAAGGACAAGTTCTTCGAGAAGGTCATCAACCCCTATCTCGCGGAAGTGCTGCAACATCCTCAAACCATTGAGATGCGTGAGGGGTTGCTGCACATACACGATGTTGAGGGACCAAGGAGGACCGGAAGCGTGGAGACAAGGCTCGAGGCAATGGAGCAACAAGTTTTCAAGTGCCAGGAGATGGTGGAACGTGGACTCGACGCTAATCATATAATGATCACGGAGTTCACCAAAAACCACAAGCTGGATGCCAAGAACATTGGGGAGGCCATCCACATGCTTCACGAGAAAATTGAGCGCCTCCAAGCCCAGATCTATGACCTGCAAAACCAAAACTGTGAGTATGAATATAGATTCAAGAGGATGAGTTTGGCTGCAGACTTGATGATCCCGGAGACTCGATCATCCTTTTATGATGGTGAGCCTATGCCTTGGAAGATGGATGACAAGCCTACATCATCAACAACTCCACCATCACCACCCCAAGGAAAGAGATATAAACACATGGGTGAAGGAAATATGCCCTAGAGGCAATAATAAAGTTATTATTTATTTCCTTATATCATGATAAATGTTTATTATTCATGCTAGAATTGTATCAACCGGAAACATGATACATGTGTGAATGCATAGACAAAACAGAGTGTCACTAGTATGCCTCTACTTGACTAGCTCGTTGAATCAAAGATGGTTATGTTTCCTAACCATAGACAAAGAGTTGTCATTTGATTAACAGGATCACATCATTAGGAGAATGATGTGATTGACTTGACCCATTCTGTTAGCTTAGCACTTGATCGTTTAGTTTGTTGCTATTGCTTTCTTCATGATTTATACATGTTCCTGTGACTATGAGATTATGCAACTCTCGTTTACCGGAGGAACACTTTGTGTGCTACCAAATGTCACAATGTAACTGGGTGATTATAAAGGTGCTCTACAGGTGTCTCCAAAGGTACTTGTTGGGTTGGCGTATTTCAAGATTAGGATTTGTCACTCCGATTGTCGGAGAGGTATCTCTGGGCCACTCGGTAATACACATCACTCAAGCCTTGCAAACATTGTAACTAATGAGTTAGTTGCAGGATGATGTATTACAGAACAAGTAAAGAGACCTGCCAGTAACAAGATTGAACTAGGTATTAAGATACCGACGATCGAATCTCGGGCAAGTAACATACCAATGACAAAGGGAACAACGTATGTTGTTATGCGGTTTGACCGATAAAGATCTTCGTAGAATATGTAGGAGCCAATATGAGCATCCAGGTTCCGCTATTGGTTATTGACCGGAGATGTGTCTCGGTCATGTCTACATAGTTCTCGAACCCGTAGGGTCCGCACGCTTAACGTTTCAATGACAATTATATTATGAGTTTATATGTTTTGATGTATCGAAGGTAGTTCAGAGTCCCGGATGTGATCACGGACATGACGAGGAGTCTTGAAATGGTCGAGACATGAAGATTGATATATTGGATGACTATATTCAGACACCAGAATGGTTCCATGGGTTATCGGATATATACCGGAGTACCGGGGGGTTACCGGAACCCCCGGGGGTTATTGGGCCTCATGGGCCCAAAGTGGTGGAAGAGGAGAGGCAGCAGGAGGTGGCGCGCGACCCCCCTTGCCCCAATCCAAATTGGGAAAGGGAAGGGGGCGGTGGCCCCCCTTCTCCTTCCTTCTCTCCACCTCCTCCTTCCCCCTTCTCCTAGTTGGAATAGGAAAGGGGGGCAAAACCTACTTGGAGTAGGATTGCCCCCCCTTGGGTGCACCTCCTCCTCTTGGCCGGCCCCTCCTCCTCCCCCTTTATATACGGATGAGGGGGCACCCCATAGACACAACAATTGATCTCTTACATCTTTTAGCCGTGTGCGGTACCCCCCTCCACCATAATCCACCTCCGTCATATCGTAGCGGTGCTTAGGCGAAGCCCTGCATCCGTAGAACATCATCATCGTCACCACGCCGTCGTGTTGACAGAACTCTCCCTCAAAGCTCGGCTGGATCAGCGTTCGAGGGACGTCATCGAGTTGAACGTGTGTAGAACTCGGAGGTGTTGTGCGTTCGGTGCTTGATCGGTCGGATCGTGAAGACGTACGACTACATCAACCGTGTTGTGCTAACGCTTCCGCTTTTCGTCTACGAGGGTACGTAGACACACTCTCCCCTCTCGTTGCTATGCATCAACATGATCTTGCATGTGCGTAGGATTTTTTTTTGAAATTACTACGTTCCCCAATAGTGGCATCCGAACCAGGTTTTATGCGTCGATGTTATATGCACGAGTAGAACACAAGTGAGTTGTGGGCGATACAAGTCATACTGCTTACCAGCATGTCATACTTTGGTTCGGCGGTATTGTTGGATGAAGCGGCCCGGACCGACATTAGGTGTACGCTTACGTGAGATTGGTTCTACCGACGTGCTTTGCACACAGGTGGCTGGCGGGTGTCAGTTTCTCCAACTTTAGTTGAACCGAGTGTGGCTACGCCCGGTCCTTGAGAAGGTTAAAACATCACTAACTTGATGAACTATCATTGTGGTTTTGATGCGTAGGTAAGAACAGTTCTTGCTCAGCCCGTAGCAGCCACGTAAAACTTGCAACAACAAAGTAGAGGACATCTAACTTGTTTTTGTAGGGCATGTTATGATGTGATATGGTCAAGGCATGATGCTATATTTTATTGTATGAGATGATCATGTTTTGTAACCAAGTTATCGGCAACTGGCAGGAGCCATATGGTTGTCGCTTTATTGTATGCAATGCAATCGCCCTGTAATGCTTTACTTTATCACTAAGCGGTAGCGATAGTTGTAGAAGCATAAGTTGGCGAGATGACAACGATGCTACGATGGAGATCAAAGTGTCGCGCCGGTGACAATGGTGATCTTGACGGTGCTTTGGAGATGAAGATCACAAGCACAAGATGGCCATATCATATCACTTATATTGATTGCATGTGATGTTTATCTTTTATGCATCTTATCTTGCTTTGATTGACAGTAGCATTATAAGATGATCTCTCACTAAATTATCAAGGTATAAGTGTTCTCCTGAGTATGCACCATTGCGAAAGTTCTTCGTGCTGAGACACCACGTGATGATCGGGTGTGATAGGCTCTACGTTCAAATACAACGGGTGCAAAACAGTTGCACACGCGGAATACTCAGGTTAAACTTGACGAGCCTAGCATATGCAGATATGGCCTCGGAACACTGAGACCGAAAGGTCAAGCGTGAATCATATAGTAGATATGATCGACATAGTGATGTTCACCATTGAAACTACTCCATCTCACGTGATGATCGGACATGGTTTAGTTGATTTGGATCACGTGATCACTTAGAGGATTAGAGGGATGTCCATCTAAGTGGGAGTTCTTAAGTAATATGATTAATTGAACTTAAATTTATCATGAACTTAGTACCTGACAGTTTTTTGCTTGTCTATGTTGATTGTAGATAGATGGCTCGTGTTGTTGTTCCGTTAAATTTTAATGCGTTCCTTGAGAAAGCAAAGTTGAAAGATGATGGTAGCAATTACACGGACTGGGTCCGTAACTTGAGGATTATCCTCATTGCTGCACAGAAGAATTACGTCCTGGAAGCACCGCTGGGTGTCAGGCCTGCTGCAGATGCTGCTGACAACGTTAAGAACGTTTGGCAGAGTAAAGCTGATGACTAATCGATAGTTCAGTGTGCCATGCTTTACGGCTTACAACCGGGACTTCAACGATGTTTTGAACGTCATGGAGCATATGAGATGTTCCAGGAGTTGAAGTTAATATTTGAAGCAAATATCCGGATTGAGAGATATGAAGTCTCCAATAAGTTCTATAGCTGCAAGATGGAGGAGAATAGTTCTGTCAGTGAACATATACTCAAAATGTCTGGGTATCATAATCACTTGACTCAACTAGGAGTTAATCTTCCTGTTGATAGTGTCATTGACAGAGTTCTTCAATCACTGCCACCAAGCTCCAAAAGCTTTGTGATGAACTATAATATGCAAGGGATGGATACGACAATTCCCGAGCTCTTCGCAATGCTAAAGGCTGCGGAGGTAGAAATAAAAAAGGAGCATCAAGTGTTGATGGTCAACAAGCCCACTAGTTTCAAGAAAAAGGGTAAAGGGAAGAAGAAGGGGAACTTTAAGAAGAACGGCAAACAAGTTGCTGCTCAAGAGAAACCCAAGTCTGGTCCTAAGCCTGAAACTGAGTGCTTCTACTGCAAACAGACTGGTCACTAGAAGCGGAACTGCCCCAAGTATTTGGCGGATAAGAAGGATGGCAAGGTGAACAAAGGTATATGTGATATACATGTTATTGATGTGTACCTTACTAATGCTCGCAGTAGCACCTGGGTATTTGATACTAGTTCTGTTGCTAATATTTGCAACTCGAAACAGGGACTACGGATTAAGCAAAGATTAGCTAAGGACGAGGTGACGATGCGCGTGGGAAATGGTTCCAAAGTCGATGCGATCGCAGTCGGCACGCTACCTCTACATCTACCGTCGGGGTTAGTTTTAGACCTGAATAACTGTATTTGGTGCCAGCGTTGAGCATGAACATTATATCTGGATCTTGTTTGATGCGAGACGGTTATTCATTTAAATTAGAGAATAATGGTTGTTCTATTTATATAAGTAATTTCTTTTATGGTCATGCACCCTTGAAGAGTGGTCTATTCTTATTGAATCTCGATAGTAGTGATACACATATTCATAATATTGAAGCCAAAAGATGCAGAGTTGATAATAATAGTGCAACTTATTTGTGGCACTGCCGTTCAGGTCATATTGGCGTAAAGCGCATGAAGAAACTCCATACTGATGGACTTTTGGAACCACTTTATTATGAATCACTTGGTACTTGTGAACCGTGCCTCATGGGCAAGATGACTAAAACGCCGTTCTCCAGAACTATGGAGCGAGCAACAGATTTGTTGGAAATCATACATACAGATATATGTGGTCCGATGAATGTTGAGGCTCGCGGCGGGTATCGTTATTTTCTCACCTTCACAGATGATTTAAGCAGATATGGGTATATCTACTTAATGAAACATAAATCTGAAACATTTGACAAGTTCAAAGAATTTCAGAGTGAAGTTGAAAATCATCATAACAAGAAAATAAAGTTTCTATGAACTGATCGTGGAGGAGAATATTTGAGTTACGAGTTTGGTATTCATTTGAAACAATGCGGAATAGTTTCGCAACTCACACCACCCGGAACACCACAGCGTAATGGTGTGTCCGAACGTCGTAATCGTACTTTACTAGATATGGTGCGATCTATGATGTCTCTTACTGATTTGCCGCTATCATTTTGGGGTTATGCTTTAGAGACGGCTGCATTCACGTTAAATAGGGCACCATCGAAATCCGTTGAGACGACGCCTTATGAACTGTGGTTTGGCAAGAAATCAAAGTTGTCGTTTCTTAAAGTTTGGAGCTGCAATGCTTATGTGAAAAAACTTCAACCTGATAAGCTCGAACCCAAATTGGACAAATGTGTCTTCATAGGATACCCAAAGGAAACTATTGGGTACACCTTCTATCACAGATCTGAAGGCAAAACGTTTGTTGCTAAATTTGGATCCTTTCTAGAGAAGGAGTTTCTCTCGAAAGAAGTGAGTGGGAGGAAAGTAGAACTTGATGAGGTAATTGTACCTGCTCCCTTATTGGAAAGTAGTTCATCACAGAAACCGGTTCCTATGACACCTACACCAATTAGTGAGGAAGTTAATGATGATGATCATGAAACTTAAGATCAAGTTGTTACTGAACCTCGTAGGTCAACCAGAGTAAGATCCACACCAGAGTGGTACGGTAATCCTGTTCTGGAGGTTATGTTGCTAGACCATGATGAACCTACGAACTATGAAGAAGCGACGGTGAGCCCAGATTCCGCAAAATGGCTTGAGGCCATGAAATCTGAGATGGGGTCCATGTATGAGAACGAAGTGTGGACTTTTGTTGACTTGCCCGATGATCGTCAAGCCATTGAAAGTAAATGGATCTTCAAGAAGAAGACCGACGCTGACGGTAATATTACTGTCTACAAAGCTCGACTTGTCGCAAAAGGTTTTCAGCAAGTTCAAGGGATTGACTACGATGAGACCTTCTCACCCGTAGCGATGCTTAAGTCTGTCTGAATCATGTTAGCAATTGCCGCATTTTATGATTATGAAATTTGGCAGATGGATATCAAAACTGCATTCTTGAATGGATTTCTGGAAGAAGAGTTGTATATGATGCAACCAGAAGGTTTTGTCGATCCAAAGGGAGCTAACAAAGTGTGCAAGCTCCAGCGATCCATTTATGGACTAGTGCAAGCCTCTCGGAGTTGGAATAAACGCTAAGATAGTGTGATCAAAGCATTTGGTTTTATACAGACTTTTGGAGAAGCCTGTATTTACAAGAAAGTGAGTGGGAGCTCTGTAGCATTTCTGATATATGTGGATGACATATTACTAATTGGAAATGATATAGAATTTCTGGATAGCATAAAGGGATACTTGAATAAGAGTTTTTCAATGAAAGACCTCGGTGAAGCTGCTTACATATTGGGCATTAAGATCTATAGAGATAGATCAAGACGCTTAATTGGACTTTCACAAAGCACATACCTTGACAAAGTTTTGAAGAAGTTCAAAATGGATCAAGCAAAGAAAGGATTCTTGCATGTGTTACAAGGTGTGAAGTTGAGTCAGACTCAATGCCCGACCACTGCAGAAGATAGAGAGAAAATGAAATATGTTCCCTATGCTTCAGCCATAGGCTCTATCATGTATGCAATGCTGTGTACCAGACCTGATGTGTGCCTTGCTATAAGTCTAGCAGGGAGGTACCAAAGTAATCCAGAAGTGGATCACTGGACAGCGGTCAAGAACATCCTGAAATACCTAAAAAGGACGAAGGATATGTTTCTCGTTTATGGAGGTGACAAAGAGCTCGTCATAAATGGTTACATCGATGCAAGCTTTGACACTGATCCAGACGATTCTAAATTGCAAACCGGATACGTGTTTTTATTAAACGGTGGAGTTGTCAGTTGGTGCAGTTCTAAACAAAGCGTCGTAGTGGGATCTACATGTGAAGCGGAGTACATAGCTGCTTCGGAAGCAGCAAGTGAAGGAGTCTGGATGAAGGAGTTCATATCCGATCTAGGTGTCATACCTAGTGCATCGGGTCCAATGAAAATCTTTTGTGACAATACTGGTGCAGGAATCCAGATTTCACAAGAGAACCAAACACATCAGGAGACGCTTCAACTCCATCTGGGATCAAGTCCAGGTGGGAGACATAGAGATTTGCAAGATACATACGGATCTGAATGTTGCAGACCCATTGACTAAGCCTCTTCCACGAGCAAAACATGATCACCACCAAGGCTCCATGGGTGTTAGAATCATTATTGTGTAATCTAGATTATTGACTCTAGTGCAAGTGGGAGACTGAAGGAAATATTCCCTAGAGGCAATAATAAAGTTATTATTTATTTCCTTATATCATGATAAATGTTTATTATTCATGCTAGAATTGTATTAACTGGAAACATGATACATGTGTGAATACATAGACAAAATAGAGTGTCACTAGTATGCCTCTACTTGACTAGCTCGTTGAATCAAAGATGGTTATGTTTCCTAACAATAGACAAAGAGTTTTCATTTGATTAAAGGGATCACATCATTAGGAGAATGATATGATTGACTTGACCCATTCTGTTAGCTTAGCACTTGATCATTTAGTTTGTTGCTATTTCTTTCTTCATGACTTATACATGTCCTGTGACTATGAGATTATGCAACCCCCGTTTACCGGAGGAACACTTTGTGTGCTACCAAATGTCACAATGTAATTGGTTGATTATAAAGGTGCTCTATAGGTGTCTCCAAAGGTACTTGTTGGGTTGGCGTATTTCAAGATTAGGATTTGTCACTCCGATTGTCGGAGAGGTATCTCTGGGCCCACTTGGTAATACACATCACTCAAGCCTTGCAAACATTGTAACTAATGAGTTAGTTGCGGGGTGATGTATTATGGAACGAGTAAAGAGACCTGTCGGTAATGAGATTGAACTAGGTATTAAGATACCGACGATCGACTCTCGAGCAAGTAACATATTGATGACAAAGGGAACAACGTATGTTGTTATGCGGTTTGACCGATAAAGATCTTCATATAATATGTAGGAGCCAATATGAGCATCTAGGTTCCGCTATTGGTTATTGACCGGAGACGTGTCTCAGTCATGTCTACATAGTTCTCGAACCCGTAGGGTCCACACGCTTAAAGTTCGTTGATGGTTATATTATGAGTTTATGTGTTTTGATGTACCGAAGGTAGTTTGGAGTCCCAGATGTGATCACGGACATGACGAGGAGTCTCGAAATGGTCGAGACATGAAGATTGATATATTGGACGACTATATTCGGACACCGGAATGGTTTCGGGTGTTATCGGATATATACCAGAGTACCGGGGGGTTACCGGACCCCCCCGGGGGTTATTGGGCCTCATGGGCCCAAAGTGGTGGAAGAGGAGAGGCAGCAGGAGGTGGCGCGCGGCCCCCCTTGCCCAATCTGAATTGGGAAAGGGAAGGGGGCGGCGTCCCCCCTTCTCCTTCCTTCTCTCCACCTCCTCTTCCCCCCTTCTCCTAGTTGGAATAGGAAAGGGGGGCAAAACCTACTTGGAGTAGGATTGCCCCCCCTTGGGCGCGCCTCCTCCTCTTGGCCGGCCCCCTCCTCCTCCCCCCTTTATATACGGAGGAGGGGGGCACCCCATAGACACAATTGATCTCTTAGATCTTTTAGCCATGTGCGGTGCCCCCTCCACCATAATCCACCTCGGTCATATCGTAGCGGTGCTTAGGCGAAGCCCTGCGTCGGTAGAACATCATCATCATCACCACGCCATCGTGCTAACAGAACTCTCCCTCAAAGCTCGGCTGGATTGGAGTTCGAGGGACGTCATCGAGTAGAACGCGTGCAGAACTCGGAGGTGCCGTGTGTTTGGTGCTTGATTGGTTGGATCGTGAAGACGTACAACTACATCAACCGCGTTGTGCTAACGCTTCCGCTTTCGGTCTACGAGGGTACGTGGACACACTCTCCCCTCTCGTTGCTATGCATCACCATGATCTTGCGTGTGTGTAGGAATTTGTTGAAATTACTATGTTCCCCAACAATGGGTATGGGCACTCCCCTTGGCAACTGCCAAGCTTGGGAGAGTGCCCTGGTATCGTATCACCATCACACTCTTATCTTTACCATTTTTCTTAGTTCGATCCTTTTAGTAATATTTTGATCTAGTAGAATAAAGTTTTAGTATGATCTAGTTTTGAGTTTTGCCTTATGACCCTTCTGTGTAATCGAGTCCGTGAGCTATATATAATAAAGATTAGTTTCGAGTCAAGGGCTTTGATTATCTTACTATGATCTTGAGGGAATAAAAGAAAAAAAAGGAAATAAAGATATCATATGGATCTTATGGAGAGTAATGACTTCACATATAAAGAGTATGATGAATAAAAGTTGTTGAGAGTTGACAAACATAGTTTTGGTCATCGTTGCAATTAATAGGAAGTAGTAAAGAAAGAGAGGTTTTCACATATAAATATACTATCTTGGACATCTTTTATGATTGTGATCACTCATTAAAATATGACATGCTAAAGAGTTGATGTTGGACAAGGAAGACAACGTAATGGGTTATGTTTTCTTATATCTGAAATAAAGTATATTGTCATGGATCATCCAACATGTTGAGCTTGCCTTTCTCCCTCATGCTAGCCAAATTCTTTGCACCAAGTAGAGATACTACTTGTGCTTCCGAACATCCTTAAACCCAGTTTTTGTCATGAGAGTCCACCATATCTACCTATGGATTGAGTAAGATCCTTCAAGTAAGTTGTCATTGTTGCATGCAATAAAAATTGCTCTCTAAATATGTATGATTTATTAGTGTGGAGAAAATAAGCTTTATACGATCTTGTGATGTGGAAGAAATAAAAGCGACGGACTGCATAATAAAGGTCCATATCACAAGTGGCAATATAAAGTGACGTTCTTTCGCATTAAGATCTTGTGCATCTAACCACACAAACACATGACAACCTCTGCTTCCCTCTGTGAAGGGCCTATCTTTTTTACTTTTGTCTTACACCTTATACAAGAGTCATGGTGATCTTCACCTTTCGATTTTTCCTTTGGCAAGCACATTGTTTTGGAAAGATCCTGATACATATATCCAATTGGATGTAAGTTGGCATGAACTATTATTGTTTACATTACCCTTGAGGTAAAAGTTTGGGAGGCAACACTATAAGCCCCTATCTTTCTCTGTGTCCGACTAAAACTCCATACCCACAAGTATTGCGTGAGTGTTAGCAATTGTCAAAGACTAAATGATAGTTGAGTATGTGGACTTGCTGAAAAGCTCTTATATTGACTCTTTCCGATGTTATGATAATTTGCAATTGCTTCAATGACTGAGATTATAGTTTGTTATCTTCCAATAAAGTTTCTGATTCATACTTGAAATTGTGAATGAATTGTTACTTTAGCATGAGAAATCATATGACAATGTATATATATGTTGCTGTTATAAGAATGATCATGATGCCCTCGTGTCCATATTTTATTTTATCGACAACTCTATCTCTAAACATGTGAACATATTTTTCGTTATCGGCTTCCGCTTGAGGACAAGCGAGGTCTAAGCTTGGGGGAGTTGATACATCCATTTTGCATCATGCTTTTATATCGATATTTATTGCATTATGGGCTGTTATTACACATAATGTCACAATACTTATGCCTATTCTCTCTTATTTTACAAGGTTTACATGAAGAGGGAGAATGCCGGCAGCTGGAATTCTGGGCTGGAAAAGGAGAAAATATTAGAGACCTATTCTGCACAACTCCAAAAGTCCTGAAACTTCACGGGAGCATGTTTTGTAATATATAAAAAATATTGATGAAAGAATTAACCAGAGGGGGGCCACACCCTGGCCACGAGGGTGGGGGCGCGCCCTACCCCCCTGAGCGCACCCCTTGTCTCGTGGGCCCCCTGGCAGGCCTCCGGTGCCCATCTTCTGCTATATGAAGTCTTTCATCCGAGAAAAAAAATCATAAGCAAGCTCACGGGATGAAACTCCGCCACCACGAGGCGGAACCTTGGCAGAACCAATCTAGGGCTCCGGCGGAGCTGTTCTGCCGAAGAAACATCCCTCCGGGAGGGGGAAATCATCACCATCGTCATCACCATCGATCCTCTCATCGGGAGGGGGTCAATATCCATCAACATCTTCACTAGCACCATCTCATCTCAAACCCTAGTTCATCTCTTGTATCCAATCTTTGTCTCAAAACCTCAGATTGGTACCTGTGGGTTACTAGTAGTGTTGATTACTCCTTGTAGTTGATGCTAGTTGGTTTATTCGGTGGAAGATCATATGTTCAGATCCTTTATGCATATTAATACCCCTCTGATTATGAACATGAATATGATTTGTGAGTAGTTATGTTTGTCCCTGAGGACATGGGAGAAGTCTTGCTATAAGTAGTCATGTGAATTTGGTATTCGTTCGATATTTTGATGAGATGTATGTTGTCTCTCCTCTAGTGGTGTTATGTGAATGTCGACTACATGACACTTCACCATTGTTTGGGCCTAGAGGAATGCATTGGGAAGTAATAAGTAGATGATGGGTTGCTAGAGTGACAGAAGCTTAAAACCTAGTTTATGCGTTGCTTCGTAAGGGGCTGATTTGGATCCATATGTTTCATGCTATGGTTAGGTTTACCTTAATACTTCTTTTGTAGTTGCGGATGCTTGCAATAGAGGTTAATCATAAGTGGGATGTTTGTCCAAGGAAGGGCAGTACCCAAGCACCGGTCCACCCACATATCAAATTATCAAAGTAACGAACGTGAATCATATGAGCGTGATGAAAACTAGCTTGCCGATAATTCCCATATGTCCTCGGGAGCGTTTTCCTTTATATAAGAGTTTGTCCAGGCTTGTCCTTTGCTAAAAAAAGGATTGGGCCATCTTGCTGCACCTTATTTACTTTTGTTACTTGTTACCCGTTACAAATTACCTTATCACAAAACTATCTGTTACCGATAATTTTAGTGCTTGCAGAGAATACCTTATTGAAAACCGCTTGTCATTTCCTTCTGCTCCTCGTTGGGTTCGACACTCTTACTTATCGAAAGGACTACGATAGATCCCCTATACTTCTGGGTCATCAAGTTGCAACTGGAGGAGTTAAAATGACTCAGGAACCACTTTATCCTGAGGGACACCCTAGAAGAAGTGATCAAGATTCACAAAGAGCTAACATAGTGCACCTAGTCCTTCTAAGAAGAAAAAGAAAAGGAAAAATGATAGGACTTTGCACACTTCTAGTGAACCTGAGAAAGAAAAACCTCCTGATAATGGAAATGAAGTTTCTATCTCTAATGCTGAAACTCAATCTTGTAATGAACACTCACCTAATGATAATGAAAAAGTTAATGATGAGGTTCAAGAAGACTCTCAACCGAACAATGAAAAAGAACCAGATAATGATGTTGAGATAGAACCACCTGTTGATCTTGATAGCCCACAACCTAAGAATAAAATATATGACAAATGAGACTTTGTTGCAAGAAAACACAAAGAAAGAGAACCATGGGTTCAAAAACCTATGCCTTTTCCACCCAAGTCAACTAAAAAGAATGATGATGAAGAATTTGAACGCTTTGCTGAAATGCTGAAGCTAGTCTTTTTGCGTACTCGCTTGACTGATATCTTGAAAATGCCTCCTTATGCAAAATATATGAAAGACATCATCACAAATAAGAGAAAAATACCGAAAGCTGAAATCTCTACTATGCTTGCTAATTACACTTTTAAAGATGGAGTACCTAAAAAACTTGAAGATCCGGGAATACCAACTACACCTTGCTCTATCAAAAAGAATTATGTGAAAACTGCTTCGTGTGATTTAGGAGTTGGTGTTAGTGTTATGCCTTTCTCTTTATATAAAAGACTTGATTTGAATAAGCTCACACCTACTGAAATATCTTTGCAAATGGCTGGTAAATCAACTGCCATACCTATCGGTATCTGTGAGGATGTGCCCGATGTTGTTGCTAATGTTACTATTTTGACTGACTTTGTTATACTTGAGATGCCCGAGGACGACAACATGTCAATTATCCTTGGTAGACCCTTCTTGAATAGTGCAGGGGCTGTTATTGATTGCAATAAAAGAAAGGTCACTTTTCATATTAATGGCAATGAGCATACAGTGCACTTTCCAAAGAAACAATTCCAAGTGAATGATATTAATGTTGTTGAAAAATCTCCGACAATCGCTATTGGAAGTTTTCAAATACCTCTACCTACTATCAAAAAGAAATATGAAATACTTATTGTTGGGGAAATGCATATTCCCATTGAGGTAACTTAGTGATTTACGAAAGTTCTTCGGTTCCATGCTAATCGAAAGTGGTTGTTAATAAGACTTGATCAACCTTATTAATGGATCATTTTTGAACGGTATGAAGTTGATGAATTTAGTAAGCACTACTTTCTGTCCCTACTTTTTATTCTCTGTTTTATTTAGTTAAATAAAATAAAATGCCATGTTTTGTCTATTTTCTGAATTTCTTGTGCAATAAAACAATGACCCAAAAATAAAAGTTCTCAGAATGCCCTGAAAATTTAATACAATTTTTTTCTGAATATTTAAGAATTTTTGGTGCAAATAACATCAGAGGGAGGTGCACCAGGTGGGCACAACCCACCTGGGCGCGCCAGCACCCCCAAGCGCGCCCTGGTGGGTTGTGGTCCCCACGTGGGCCCCCTCACTTATCTCTTCATACCACATCATCACTTACCTCCAAAAAAAATCCCCATTGCTCTACCTCCCGTGTTCCTGAGCTCAAACCCATGGATTTCGATCTCTTTGCTCGAAGCCCCATTTCCGAAACTGTTTCAGGGGATTGTTGCTTGGTATGTGACTCCACCGTTTGTCCAATTAGTTTTTGCTTTAGTGGTTTATATTTGAATAATTAGCTACTCTTGGTGCTACTGTAGATATGCTTGCATGTTGAATTGTAGTGTTCTAAGTAGTTTGAATGCTTGCTATGGCCTCCATGTATCCCTATGAGTAGTTGCTATCAGTTTTACAAAGTTTTGTTGACAATTTTTTGTCACTCCAATTTTTTTTATTTTCAGAAATTGTACGTGGACATGAATATCTTCAGGAAGTTTGGCTCTAAGAAGAACTCCACGGGTGTTATTGGGGAGTCTTTTGACAATGATCTCCACCCTCGGAGGTTGGCGGAAGTACGACCGTGCAAATGGCCTTACACCCCGTTCCTGCAAGAGGCTAGAATTCTTGAGGAGTTCATGCAATATATTGCTAATGCTAGCCTCACCGACTTCATCGTTGATGAGTGTGACCAGCACCACATCCTCACAAATATCTTTGTTCAGAGCTTTACTTTCTTGCCTAGAAATAATCCTCCTGAAGTGAGCTTTGATTTATATGCTGAAAACCATCAGATACCACTTACTGAGTTTTGTGGCATATGCATGATTCCGTCTGATGGGAGCTTGGCTAAGCCTAGGTCGGCTGAGTTTGAGGATTTTTATCGCACACTCACAGTGGGTGATGAGAGAGGAGTGTCAGCCATCACCGCCGCTGGCTTACGTTTTCCCGCTGTTCGTTACTTTGCACTTTTTATTACCAAATATTTGCTTGCTAGGGAGAAGGTGGGTGCACTTATTTCACCAGACCTTGCTATTTTACGTCGTGCATTAGAGGGCGACGACACTATATTCTAAATTTGTAACAATGAACGGGCACTCGTATTCTTAAGGTAAAGATGAGATGAGATAGAACAATTACATGACGATAGATTCCACCAATATAGGCAGCCAATCTGTGCGTCGACCGCATAAACGATGCCATCATGCACTATAGCATCAGACAGAAGTGTTGGGTAAAGAGGATCGACGATGAGCCATAACCATGTATGGCGACCGGATTCCAGATAGACTAATCCCATGTTGAACACGGCAATGAGCTTGTAATCCATGTAGTCTTCTGATGGTGTGGGCACTTCGCAGATTACAACCTTCAGCAAACAGAGGTCGAGCCAAAAGCTCAGCGTGTCTCGTGCGTAGTAGGCAGGAGTGTCCGGCGAGCCACGAGGCTCGATGGCGGCAGTATCCAAAGATGGAAGGGTGATCTCTCGCTGGGTGTAGATATCCACGAGACGCCACTGACTACCAGATTGGTGGATGAGGACGATCCAGTTGGCCTTCATGCCCGCCCAGTAGTGGTCGCGCATGAAGGGCAGGTGGATGGGTAGTGGTAGCATGTCGAGGGGCACCACGGCAACCTCCGTAGGATCGTCAAGTCGGTGTCTAGGCCACGTGCGAGGATCGGGCATCAACAAGCAGGGTGTCTTGAAAAGAGCGGCCGGTTGCAGACGAGTAGATGGTACAAAGACATCAAGCATGCGGCCAGACGGACGGTGCTGAGTAGGTCCATACGATTACAGTTCTGCTCCAAGAGAACATCGGGGAGGGAATTCCAGTCGCGGCTCTGTGTGTCAGTCGGTTCTGCCATTGGGGTTTTCGGTGCCTGCGAGCCAGCGGGGAAGTGGATTCGGGCGGGCGAGCGAAGAAGCTTCTCCTCGCGTGGCCGAGCAGTGAGCGGGGGGATATGGTATG
>NC_041382.1:731982296-732055049 GCF_002162155.2 Triticum dicoccoides
GGTTTGCGGCCGACGATGGGGAAGAGAGGAGGAAGAAGAGTGGAAGACAGGGTAGAAAGTGCATTAAATCTCAATTCTACTACTACTACCAGGATATACTGTCCTTCGGAGTGTAAATAGTTACACCGATGACATGTGGGTCTACCACAAGAGGGCCCATATGTCAGTTAATGGAGGACAGAAGCGTGCTCTACTGGCAAACATGATGGCAGTACTAGGTAAGGCCGATTTAGTAACACCAACACGTTGGGTCAGCTTATTAATTAAGTGTCCCATCTGCTGCAGCGTGTATTGTCACTTCACTGCGAAGACTAGTTGAATAGTTCTCTCTGACGGAGATGGGGAATAATGGATCGCGAAGACTTCCTTTCTACATTATCCCTATGCCTCTACGCTCACTTCACTCATTTTGCTCCATACGTAGTCACTTGTTGAAATCTCAAGAAAGACAAATACTCCGTATTTGGGAACAGAGGGAGGATTTTACTCCGTATTTGGGAACAGAGCGAGTATCACCATATGGAGGGAACAGAGGAAGCTTGAAATATGAACATGTCAATGGGAGGGAGTAAGCCCCATGCATGCAGCATGCAACACTCACACGTACACATGGACGCACGCAACACTCAGGCACCCATGCGGCACACAGCACACGACACAACACACACGCTCATGCTCAAGTGCTCAACCTACTCCCTAGGTCCATGAAAGACTGTACGTTTAGAGATTTACACATTGACCAGGGCATAATTAACGCCCAAAAGTAGCAGACTTATGTGTGTATGCGACCATTGAGAGAAGAAGATTAAATGAAGGTCTTTGCATGCTGTAATTAAGGATAGACATGTAGCCTATACCTAGAGCACAAGTTGATGCATTAGTCAATCAATATCGATTTAGATTAAAGGCTAAATGCATTGGAAGTGTAGATGTACTACACTCTTTGTTTTTTAGCTGATTTCTTTGTTCTCCCAACTGACAGGTGGGACCCAGAAACCAGGTGACAATTTAACCAGTCAACAAAGTGCCACATCGACTATGTGGCCAGTCAGTAGGGTGCAATACGGTGCTCTACGATGAGCTAATGATTGTATAATCACCGCAAAACTATATATAGTGACCGTAAAGAGCGTATTGTTGCATACGTTGACCGCCAGTGTATTTTTCTCGTTTCAAATTAAGCCATATTAACCGTAAAGGACGTAGTATGGACTAGTAATAGTACTGCTTTGATGTGTCTCGTCAACTCGTCGAACGAGGAGAAGCTTGCTTACTACGCCTCTCCCTCGCCCACGCGCGCGGTGGTTCGCAGGACGAGGAGATGGTTTTGACTACAACACCCTCTCCCTCTCCCTCTCCCTCGCCCTCGCGGTGGACGTGCAGTAGTTCAATCGGTGTCAGATTGCCAGAAGCATAATGTGTACTGTAGTATCATCATTGTTGGACCTTCCGGAGAGGCGAAGAGCCAAGTGCAAGGTTCACACGAGTACGAACTGTTGAACCTCCTGAAGAGGCAAAGAGCCAAGCGCAAGGTTTTATAGGAGTTGTCGTCCTAGTAGGAGCGTACTACAACTATAGCGAACGATGCTACTATATGATGCTGCCACGTCACGTATATCCAAAGCTGTGCCACCATTTTTTTCTCAAATAGCGCGTTGGAGCCCGTGCAACAACCACACAAGTTACACGTACACATAACACATTTACTAGTAATAAATTCTAAAGGACAAATGCCAATATGCCACACAAGTTCATCTTCAATTCATGTGATAAATTTGTGCATGACTAGTCTACATATATTCACAGCGCTACCGTTCACAATTTACCGTACTCCACTTACACGTTATAGATGGGCTACATGTACTCCTCCAGGTTCCAGTCCCAGGTGTTCTTCATGGATGGCACGATCCATAGCGGTGGGCAACGGGAATCATTGTCGCAGCTTTCTAGTCCGGTTCCACACGATGGAGACTCATCCAAGCTGAAGCGGCATAAATCAGGGATAGTGTGTCCCAGCATGTCGTTCATCCGGCGGTGCGCACTGAAAACACAACCATGCTTCATGAATGGCAGGTCTTCCATGTCGTGCACGGAAGGTGGCATCCGCTTCACAATGGGGTAGCTGTCCCCAATAAAAAGTGAGTAATCTCCAATAGTGTTCCTCGGCACCCACATAGCATCACGGTGGTCGAACTCGGCGCCGTTCATCTGGTACACGCGGCATCTCAGATCTGGACACATGGTGACGTACATAGTCAAGGTCCATGCATAATAATGTTGTGCTCAAATATGGTGGTCAGTAATACTGTGCAGCAAATAGTACTACTCCGGTATAGAGGAAGTAAAATAACCGGCTTATTATATATAGCCACTGTTGGCTACATGGATGAGATAGTAAGACATGGAAAAACAAAAATGGTGGCAGCTAGTGGGTTCAAGTCTTCAAGGGCCTAGCTAGCTATACGCGTCCTCCAAGTTAAAAAGTACTCCTACTAGTACATAAGTAGGGTACTAGTACAACAATGAAAGAGAAGGCGAGAGGGTTAAAAATGGAATACCTGGGTAGATGGTGACGGTCCGAACATGGTAGATTGTGTGACCATGTTGCACATCAGTGGTACCATGGGTAACGACTGCTAAGATAGTTGATCCCAATATGCCAAAGTCAGCTACAAGGTTCCAAGTTAGACCGAATCGCGGATGCAAATGCACATCCAGGATCGGCGATCTTATTTTGATTGCGGGATGACTGGTCCCTGCAAAATAATGGAGTACCGTTAGGGATGCAAATGATGGTTTGTGCATTCCGTTTGTAATGTCTCATACCATAGGATGGCAACAAGATGAAACAAGTCCCCTGGCTTATCACCGTGAAGATGCAGCCTAGATGGCGCATGGCGTCTTCGAACGTGTAGGGGTACAAATCTGTCACCGTCAACATGCGCCAGCCTCTGCCGTTACTACCTCTTGCATTGATGGCAATCCTTATGTCGTACACCGCGATGAGATAGTAATCATCGTAGCCGCGTCGCTTGGTCGGCGGGTCCGCAATTGCTATCTTCTTCAATCTCATGTAGGCATCATCATATGTATTCAAGCCCAGCCAGTCCGGAAGGCCGATCCCAATGGTGGAGAAGGGGTCTACCGGAACTGCCGCACTGCTGTGGATGTTGTGCAAAATGATGGTGGTATCCGGCCGGAGGTATGCAAGCCAATCTTCGTTGGCACCGACCCAGACCTATATATAAGACGGTGGGTAGCGGAGAAATTACGGGATGGAAATGGAATAACTAAGTACTACATGATCAGACTCCATTACTGACCTGCACATCGGACAAAATCCGACTACCTCTCAACGTCGGGAACTCTAGCGGAGTCAACGTGCAACCATGGCCAGGGAGCGGTGGACTGTTCGAAGGATTGTCCCATAGAAGAACCTTCTCCTCGAGGACGCATGGAAGACCAACAAGCAAGGCCTTTTCCCAAGCCATTTTAAGCACCGTCTTAAAATAGTTGGTGCAAGAAGCACCGAGTCTTGCGGCGGTGAGGACGTCGGAGCGGCGTGCGATTTCTCCCGGAGTATCGTCGTCCAAGGTCTCCCAGCCCCGACGATGAGGAGAACCGCCTGGCGAATCCATGGGAGCAACGACGAACTGCCTTCTCTTCGGGGGGAGGGGAACTGGCAAGGAGGAGATAAGAGTGTAGTAACCGCAGGGCCTCGTCCCTTCCAACTGTAGAGCATAGTAAGCGAAGGGGTGAGGCTATTATTTACTACTAGTACTAGCATTATGGGACGTTATGGGATTGCATTATACTCTAAATAATAGCACTAATAAGAAATTTTTGGCACTAGCTAGTAGTTTTTGGCGTGGATTAAGAAATTTTGGGTATGTTTTTTCTATTTTTTGTACACACCAACTAGTGTCAAAAAATGTCTTACATTACGTGACGGAGGAGTACGTACTCATACTGTAGCAGTACTAGTACTACTTTCTCAACTAGTAGTGCGAGGGTACTACTAGTGCTATGTACTGTACTGTCGGGGGAAACTGACCCACGAACACCTATGGGGCCGGCGGACCGGGCCCCTTTCGGTTCAGTGGGGGGCGGAGGTTGCATGAAGAGCAGATCGAGGCGAAGCACACGAGCGGTTTACCCAGCTTCGGAGCTCTCCGGAGAGATAATACTCCTACTGCTGCTTGTCTGACTATGTTATCTTGTGTTCTTGCTCTCGAGAGAGCGTGGTCTCTTTCTGGTTTACAAACGAGTCGAAGTGATCGAACCTCCCAACCTTCCGCACCGAACCCCCCCCTACGTTGCGCATGGGCCTCCTTTTATATGCTAAAGGGGTCACCGACAGGTGGCAACGCAGAGAAGGGCACAAACGTAAAAAGCAAGGTAGGTGATACAGTTGCTTGTACAGTGCACCCTACCTAACTCTGACGGTAGAGGACAAGGGCATTAAATGCCCGTCTGAGTCGCCCGAACAGTGCAGAAAAGGACCGTTAGGGGCGCCACCGTTCGCCACGATGGTGATCTTGTCAGCTTCGCATGCCACTGCGCACCGCTGGCTGCACAGCCTCCCGCCACGCGCGCCCGGAGAGGCCCCCAGAGCGACACGTTGGTGGATGCGCTGGAGCGTGGGCGCAGAGTGGCCGCCTGCCGCGGCAAGCGCCTTGCCGCTGCTGCTATCTTGTCGGGCCGGAGGCTTGTCGCTCACCGGGCTTCGAGGTACCTTGGTTAGTCTTCCCGGCAAGCTCCTCTTGCCGGGGCCTTGTTGCCTTGCCGGAGCGCGTGGCGCGTCGCGGCAAGTTCCTTGGAGCGCCTTGGTTGGCCTTCCCGGCAAGCTCCTCTTGCCGGGGTCTTGTCTCCTTAGCTTAAATACTTTGTCCTTGGATGGCTCCAAGGGAACCTTGGGGGATCTTGGCGTTCGCCCGGCAAGCCTTTGCCGCGGGGTGCTGCAACTGCCCGTGAACAAGTTCGGGGTACTAGGGTACCCCTATTCTAGTACACCGACAGGAGCCCCCGGGCCTGGGCCAGACACGGTGCCGAGCGCTATTGGGCCAGGCCCAAGACAGGGCACGGGCACACGCGGGCTGGGCTACACCAAATCTCGCTCCGTATCCACCGCGCTCCCCCATAATGGCACGCGTTGAATGCGGCATCGTGGGGGAGATCGTGGGTGCTTGTTTATTAGGAAGGGCGAAACGTCCGCCCCGTCCCTCTTTATAAGCAGAGGAAATAGGGGCAGTTCGTTCCCCCTCGCTGGTTGCTGCTACTCCTTCTTCACAAACTCCGCCGCTCCCCCCTTCTTCTCAAAGCCGAGAGAGCAGCGCTCCACCCCCCCATTGCCACCAGCATCGCCACGCCATCGACCTTCTCCACCACCTCCGCCATGGCCCCAAAAGCCGACAAGGGAAAGGGTGTGAAGTCGGCCGAGGCGCAGCGGCTCGCGGCGCTGCGGAAGGAGCGGGCGATCTTCACCCCCCAGCTCGGCGTGCAGGAGCTGAGGGAGTACTTCTACCTCTTTTGGGCGACGGAGACGCGTGCACATCCGCGCACGAGGGTACTCCCGGCTACCGCTTCGAAGCTGGCTCCAAATGGGTACCCGTTCTTCCCGCTATTCTTCTATTGCGGGCTCTTCCCGCCCTTCTCGGAGTTCTTTTGTGACATTATGAACAAATATGGCTTCCGCCTCCTTGACTTCACCCCCAATGCTATCCTGACCATGGTAGTTTTCGCACACTTGTGCGAAAACTTTGTCGGAGTCCACCCTAGTGTTGCCCTTTTCCGCCACTACTTCATTCCTCGGGTAGAGAGAGGAGAGCCGCTTGCCGGAGGGATTGCCTGGGTCTCGAGAGTCAGCAAGAAGGAGGCGTACTTGGATGGTGAGCTCCGCAGCAAGTGGGAGGAGTGGAGAGCGGAGTGGTGCTGGATCGTCGAGGAGAATCCGCAGCCCTTCACCGCCGTGCGCCAAACTCCCATAGTGCGCGGCAATGACTGGAGCAACGTGGCTCCGGAAGACGAGAGGCTGAAGATCGCCATCACTAGGATTCTTCGCCTCAGGCTTGCCGGGCTCACCGTAGGTGCTGTCGGGGCAGATTTCCTCCGCCGCCGCATTGCCCCCCTACAGGAGAGGGGGAGGCCCGCTTGGGAATTCAAGAATTCGGCGGACATCATGAGGCTGCGGCCGGGCCTCAACTACAACTTCACCGTCTTGGAGTTGGACGCAATGCTCTTGGAATTATTCAAACGCGACCCCCAGCACCCATTCACACTGCCGAGGGGCGTAGTTCCTTTGTGCAATAACTCTTCGCTTGACCGGATCCGCGCCATGATGCCGTTGTGCGATTCACACGGCATCGTCCCAACTTGGCAAGAGCCTGCGGATGATGTTGTGCGAGCGTTCTTCGACACCTTGGAGGAAGTGCCGGTCCGCGCCGACGAGCAGAAGAGCCTCACCCGTGACACTACCGACGAGGAGCTGCAGCTCATCGCTACTAGGGCGGAAGAGGCTGCGGCCGCAGCTGCCGCGGGCGCATTCGGGTTCACCGTGGAGGAGGCGGAGGCTGCAGAGGCAGCAAACCTTGCCGAACGCGCGGAGCTCATGGGCGAGGAGGAGCCTGCCGGTTCCGAAGCCGAGTCGAGCGAGGCCGGCGAGGAGGAGGTTGAGCCTTCAGAGAGCTTGCCGCAGGCAGAGCCCCCGGCCCCGCCAAGAAGGCGCCTTCGCAGGGCCGGGGACGCAGCGGGGCGGCAGCCGGCTCCACAGCCACCGAGCCGCGCGACGCGCTCTACCACGGCAAGCAATGTTGCCGCGGGGGCGCCTCACGCAACAGCGGCAACTGGAGCGGGATCTTCCCGGGCCACCACCAATGCCCCCACCAAGCGGACAAGGGATCCTACTCCTCCACCTCGCCGCACTGGAGGAGGGCCGGACTTCGATCTTTCCGCGCTCAGCTCCGACGAGGAGGAAGAAGAGTGAGTTTCTTTGGTGCTCTTATAATCCTTCAATCTTGTTGTTTATATCTTGTATCTGACTTGCTCCAATCTGGACTCCTTTCTTTTCAGAACGCTGGCCCAGAGAGCGGTGAAGAGGGCCAAGGCCGCGGTGATCGTCATCGAAGATGACCCCACCTTGTCGATAGGGGGTGGGTCCGAGATCACCTTGACGGACCCGGCAATCACTCCTCAAAGCAGCCCCCAGCGCAGCCCCCAGCGTAAGTTCATAGTTTAGCCTTCTGCTGCCGGGTGCGTTTGAGTGCTTTTTCCTTTGCTGATAACTTATTTGTTGACTTGTGCAGGAGCAGAACAGTCTCATCAGGAGCGCCCGGAGGCTGGTCCCGAAGTGCCACCTGCTTCGACTGCGCCGCCAAGGGAGGAGTCCCCGGCAAGGGAGCGCTCTCCGGCAAGGGGGGACTCCCCGGCAAGGGACGGCACTGCTGATCCTGCGGCGACCGAGGCCCAACTGGAGATCTTGGCGCAGGTAATCCACTTGCCCAGAAACTTTCTCTTGGGTTCTGCTTCTTCTATTTTTCCTTTCTTGGATTTTTGATTGATTTTCCTCCCTCCTTCGTTCTTCAGACCCATCTATGGCTGAGCCAATGGAGACTAAGGGCGCCGGCAAGGAAGGTGCCGGTGCTGATGAGACCGCTGGCGAGGAGGCCGCCGGGGCTGCTGCTGCGGAAGCCGGTGAGGGGTCGGCAATCACACTGACGACCCTGAGGCTGCAGGAGCGCCAGGCGCTGCACCGACCGCCGATCCCTCTGCCGCTTCTGCGGAGCCGGGTTCCGAGGAGCCCCAGTCCGGCGCCTATTTGAAGGCCGGTGACGACATCTTCATCAAGCTACCCTGGGCATCGAGCTCCAGGGCGCCAGTCGAGGGGGAAGCTTTAGACGGGGAGGTGCTCGCCTCTGCTGGACTGTCATTGGTCAACGTGCCCAGCAGCAGCAGTGGCGAGCCTGAGGAGGAGCAGCTGCTGCGGAAGCTGCTGTCACTCTACCGCACCCGGCAAGCCAAGCTGGCTTCCCGGGAAGCGCGTGTCGCGAAGGCGGGAGTGGACATGGAGAAGCGCGCGGAGGAGCTCCGGGGCCAAAATCGAGAAGCTCTCCGATCCCTGGCGCAGGAGCGGGAGCGAGTCGACGAGGAGCGCACGGCCTTCCTTCTCGAGAAGGCCGAAGCTGAGGAGGAGCAAAGGCTGGCCGCCGAGAAGCAGTCCGCGCGGGAAGGTGAACTGGTGCAGCGGAAGGCCCACCTCGACAGCTACGAGGAAGAGCTCGCCGAGCGTGAGCGAGCACTTGGCGGGACGCTCAAGGAGGCAAAGGATGCTGCGGCAACTGCAGAGGCCGCCAAGAAAGAGCTGGAGGAGAAGGTGGCGCAGTTGGAGGCCGACATTGGGAAGAGCGGCGAGGAGCTAGCCGCGCTCAAGCGTGAGCGTGAGAAGGATGCTGCCGCCCACGGTGAGCTGCAAGGCCTTCTCGCTGAGAGGGGCAAGGAGCTCAGCGCCGCCAAGGATTCCAAAGCAGACCTGGAGCTGAAGCTGGCCACGCTGACGCAGACGCTGGAGGCCATCAAGGAGCGGGAGAAGACCTTGTCAGAGAAGGTCAAGGCTGACGCGGCGCTGCTGTAGAGCATTGCAGTTACCCAGAACTCATTCAGAGACACAGTGGAACACTGGACCGAGGGTCTGGTGAACACTGCCGCCGTCATCAACGAGGAGCTGGCGCAGCTGGGGATGGAGGACTTTGGGTATCCTTCCGACGAGAGCCTTCAACCCAGCGCCAAGCTCAGCCTATTCTTCAAGGGCGTGGCGACGACACTCCAGCGGCTCCGGGAGAGGATCCCGAAGCAGCTGGCCGACGAGTCGCGCAAAATCTGCGCCGGGGTTCTCCAGAAGGTGCTGATGAAGGTAGCCTTCCGCAATCCAAGCCTCAGCTTCACCAACGTCCTCAGGTCCTTGCCGCCTGATGCCGATCTGGATGCACTCAAGGCCCTTGTCGCACCCATTGTGGACAAGGTGAGCGAGATCAAGAGAGTCGAGGGCGGACGCGTAGATTAGGCCGCCCATTTCTTCTTTTCCCTTGTCGCTGCTAATCATGTTATGAAAACAGTCTGTTAGAGCTGCGACAAGTTATCTTGTAATATAACTTGATTTCTGTTATCAATTGCAATGTTATTTCCTCTACTAGATTCCTTCCTTTGTATGTTTTTACCCTACGCTTCTAGGGAACTTGTCGGCGCAGGCGCCTGAGCCGCGAGCGCTGAGTGCGGAACTTCAGCAGCCTGCTGGCGGCGCTGCTTCCGACAAGAAACCTTGTCGCGACTAGTTGCAGCACGCTTAAGCTGTTGAGCAGACTCGAAACAAAGTAAGGGCGCAACTAGCCACGAGTAGGTTCCTCCGCGCACAGGTTTTCCATACAAAGCAGGGTCGTTCGAGGAAGATAACTCAAAAATTTAAAAAAGTGATTGCTCAAACTTTGGCAACTTAGCTTTTCTGTCATTTGCTTCCCGGCAAGGCAAAACTTTTGCTTTGAACGATGCCTGGTCCACACCACAATCTTCTCCTTCCCCCCGACAAACATGTGTGCGAGGGAACCTTCTTTTCCTTTAAAAGAAAAGGAAAGAAGGGAAAATAATAATATGGAGCTCTTCGGCTCGTTGCTGCTTACCGGATGTAGGTGCTGCACAAAGTGTCAGATAATCGCATGCAAGAAAGGAACTAACACATGAAATGGACAAGCTGTGCGGAGCACATGGGGTTTTACTTATGCACGGGATCTGCGCCCGGCTTTGTACAAAGGATTACATGCAACAGCGGCAAGACTTGTACAAAAGGTGGTTGCCGGAACGGGTTCCAACAACCGCGCCCTACGGGAAAAACTTACGAAGATGTTCTATGTTCCAGGAGTTGCTCACCGGAATGCCATCTTCGGTCTCAAGGCGGACAGCGCCGGGCCTTGTGACTCGTTTCACCCTATAGGGGCCTTCCCACTTCGGCATCAACTTGTTGGAATTCTTGGCGGATTGAACGCACCGAAGAACAAGGTCGCCTTCCTCGAAGCTTCTGGATTTAACTTTGTAGCTATGATAGCGGCGCAAAGCTTGCTGGTATCGAGCAGCTCGTACAACAGCCTGAATACGATCTTCCTCAAGGAGCAGCGCGTCGTCTTGCTGCAGCTGTTCTTGCTCAAGCTCATCGTAAGCGAGCACTCGAGGTGATCCGTATACGAGTTCCGTGGGGAGAACTGCCTCTGCTCCATAGACTAGAGCGAAAGGTGTCTGGCCAGTGGCCCAATTTGGCGTCGTTCTGATCGACCAAAGAACCACCGGCAGCTCCTCGATCCAGTTTCTTCCGCACCTGTGCAGCCTGTCGAAAGTTCTGGTCTTGAGCCCGCGCAGCACTTTAGCATTTGCCCTCTCCGCTTGACCGTTGCTTCTCGGATGAGCAACAGAAGCGAAGCAGACCCTGGCGCCAAGGTCTTGGACGTACTGCATGAAGGTGCGGCTCGTGAATTGCGTGCCGTTGTCGGTGATGATCCTGTTAGGGATCCCGAAACGGCAAACAATTGACCTAAAGAACTTGACTACTGACTGTGCTGTCACCTTCCTCACTGGCTGCACTTCCGGCCACTTTGTGAACTTGTCGATTGCAACGTACAAGTACTCAAAGCCCCCGACAGCTCGGGGGAAGGGCCGAGGATATCGAGCCCCCAGACCGAAAATGGCCAGGATAAAGGGATTGTCTAGAGAGCATGAGCTGGCTGGTGTATCTGTTTGGAGTGGAACTGGCACGCTTCACACTTGGTTACTTGTGCAGTTGCATCCTGGAGGGCTGTCGGCCAAAAGAAACCTTGCCGGAAAGCTTTGCCGGCAAGTGCTCTTGCGCCAATGTGGTGGCCACATATGCCTCCATGTATCTCTGCCAACAGCTTTTGTCCATCTTCCCGGTGAATACACTTCAATTTCACACCGTTGAGTCTTCTTCTGTACAGTATGCTATTGACAAACTGGTACATACTTGACTGCCGGGCTACTCTTTCCGCTTCTTCTTGTTCTTCGGGAAGTTCTCCTGTCTGAAGGAAGTGGACAATCTGCTGTGCCCATGCTGGAGCTTGTGGCTCGACAACAAGGACTAAAGGCATATCTGCTGCTGCGGGAACATCCGCTTCTGCGGCAAGGACTTGCGGCCCTGCCGGAGCTTGATGTTCCCCAGCAAGCTTGCCGGAGCAAAACTTGTCGGGAGCGTCTGCTTCAACAGAACAAACCATAAGGCTTGCCGGAGCAGACTGCCCCTCAGCATCCTTGGTGTTGATTTTGGGGACTTTCTTGGCGGCGGCTTCGGGGAGCTCTGCCGGAAAGTAGTCACCAGAAATCAACTTCCTCTTCTTGCTTTGTCCAGTTGATGGTGTTACGGATGGTTGAGTCAACTTAAGCACAAAGATCCCTGGTTCCACAGGTAACTTTAGTGCGGCGCACTTTGACAAGCCATCAGCAATGTCATTCTGAGCTCTTGGGATATGCTCCATCTGTAGGCCGTCAAAGTGCTCTTCTAGCTTCCTCACTTCATCAACATATGCTTCCATCAACGGACTCTGGTAGTTCTTGTTTACTTGTCGGACGACAAGCTGTGAGTCACCCCTGACAATAAGCTTCTTGATCCCAAGGTCTGCTGCAATTCTGAGACCGGCAAGCAATCCTTCATACTCTGCAGTATTGTTGGTTGCTTGCTCTTTGGGAAAGTGCATCTGGACTACGTACTTGAGGTGCTCTCCGGTGGGTGCGATAAGCAGCACGCCTGCACCGGGGCCTTGCAGCGAGAAGGCACCATCAAAGTACATCAGCCACTCTTTGCTTGCCTCTTTGACGGGGATGCTGGTTTCTGGAATTTCTTCATCTGGGGTTGGCGTCCACTCTGCTATGAACTCTGCCAATGCTCTGCTTTGGATAGTTGAGGTCCTCTCAAACTTGAGGCCAAAGCTTGACAGTTCCAGCGCCCACTCGACAATCCTGCCTGTTGCTTCTGGATTTTGCAGTATCCTCTTCAGCAGAAAGCGAGTGACGACTGTGATCTCATGTGCTTGGAAGTAATGGCGCAACTTTCTCGAGGCCATGAGGAGGCCGAAAAGCAACTTCTGCACACCAGAGTACCTTGATCTAGCCCCCTGCAGAAGAGAACTGACAAAGTAAACTGGGCGCTGCACCATTTTCCTTGGCATCTTATCTTGTTCCTGCGCAAACCCATGTTTGTCGGGGCCATAGCTTGTCGGCGAAGCCCCCTGCTTGTCGCTGGATGGATCTGCCATGGTTGCTGGCTCATCATCCGCCTCTCTCTCCGCCACTAACGCAGCACTAACCACTTGATTGGTTGCCGCTATATACAGCAGCAACTTCTCTTGCGGCTTAGGTGCGACAAGCGTTGGAGTGGAGGACAGGTATCTCTTTAAGTCCTGCAGCGCAGCCTCCGCTTCTGGAGTCCATTTCATTGGACCTGCCTTTTTCAAAATTTTGAAAAATGGCAGGGCGCTCAGCAGATCTAGAGATAAACCTGCTGAGAGCAGCCACGCAACCGGCAAGCCTTCGTACATCCTTGACGCGCTTTGGTGCATCGATCTGCTCAATGGCTTTGATCTTGTCGGGATTGGCTTCAATTCCCCGCTGAGACACGAAGAACCCGAGAAGCTTGCCGGAAGGGACTCCAAACACGCACTTCTCGGGGTTAAGCTTGAGGTTGATCTTGCGCAGGTTTGCAAATGTTTCGTCTAAATCTTGAATCAGGGTCGCCTTGTTCTTGCTCTTGACCACTATGTCATCCATGTAAGCTTCCACATTTCTGTGTATTTGTGGCTCAAAAGCATGGTGGACTACCCTTGCGAATGTTGAACCAGCATTCTTCAAACCGAAAGGCATCCGTACGAAGCAGTACGTGCCACACGGGGTGATAAATGCGGTTTTCTCTTCATCTTCTTCTGCCATGAAGATCTGATGGTATCCTGAGTATGCATCAAGAAATGAAAGCAAATCACATCCGGCTGTGGAGTCAACAATCTGGTCAATACGCGGCAAGGGAAATTGGTCTTTGGGACAAGCTTTATTAACATCAGTGAAGTCAATACAAAGTCTCCATTTCCCATTAGCTTTGCGCACAACAACAGGATTGGCCAACCACGTGGGATGGAGTACTCCTCTGACAAGGCCTGCTGCTTCCAACTTCTTGATTTCTTCTGCGATGAATTCTTGGCGCTCTACTGCCTGCTTCCTGACTCTCTGCTTGACGGGCCGCGCATGAGGACAGACGGCAAGGTGGTGCTCAATTACTTTCCTGGGAACACCGGGGATATCAGACGGTTGCCACGCAAACACGTCGACATTCGCCCGCAGGAAAGCAACGAGCGCGCTTTCCTATTTGGGGTCAAGAGTGGCGCTGATGGTAAAGGTACCACCAGTGCCATCCTCCTTGGCGGAAACCTTCTTGGTCTTAGGTGGAGCTGCCATTGCTTTCTTACACTTGCCGGTGGAGCTCGATGGTGCGTCCTCGACGGTAGTGCAGCACTCCGAAGAGGTGCGCTTGCCGGAGTAGGCATCAGAGCTCTTGCCGGACTTGGCCTTCTTCTTCCCCCCGGGAGCTTCAGCGGCAAGTGTCCTTCGTTCTGCTGCGGCTGCTGCTTCCCGGTAGATCTTGTCGGCACAGAAAAGAGCATCCTTCTTGTCGCCAGGGATAGAGATGACACTTATTGGGCCTGGCATTTTCAGTACGTTGTACGCATAGTGAGAGGCTGCCATGAACTTGGCGAGTGCCGGACGGCCAAGGATTCCATTGTAAAGTAATGGAAAGTCGGCAACGTCAAACGTGACCCTCTCAGTCCTGAAGTTCAGCTCGCTGCCAAATGTTACCGGCAACGTGATCTTTCCCTTTGGGTAGCTCCTTCCCGGGTTTATTCCATGAAATGTGCCGGTCTCTTCGAGCTCGCTGTCAGGGATCTGGAGTTTCTGGAGCACCGCGGAGGAGATCAGGTTCAAGCCGGCCCCGCCATCAACTAGCATCTTCGTGACCTTGAGGTTGTGGATTGTTGGTGAAACCAACATCGGCAAGCACCCGACCGCAGTTATGCGATCCGGGTGGTCCTCAATATCAAAGATGATAGGCGTGCCGGACCATTTCAGAGGCTTGCGTGACTCGACGGGTGGTTCTGCTGCATTAACTTCCCGCACCCATTGCTTGAGCTGGCGGTGCGAGGCATGCAGAGAAGCACCACCGTCAACGCACGGGACCTCTGTGGCTTTCTGGAACTCCTGCTCATCAGTCTCCTCATCATCCATATCTTCATCGTCGCCGTCATCTTCATCCTTGTCGCGGCCGCGAGGAGGTCTGTCTCCTTGCCGCTGCTTGGCCTTGCCGTGGCGTCCTCCTCGGCCGGGACGTTTCTTGCCGGATCCACCAGCTCCTTCCTGGGCCTTCTCCTTGTCGCCGCTCGTATTCAGCTTTCTGTTGCTCAACAAGCTGCTCGACCCTCTTGCAGTTCTGAAGATCATGGCCCTTGGTGCGGTGAATCTTGCAATACTGCTTGTTGGTGCCATCCTGCTTGTCGACGACCGCCATCTCCGCGGCAACCTCCTTGCCGGAGTCACCAGCTTTGGCTTCCTTGGCGCCGCCACCGTTGCCGGACTGCTCAACAACTAGCACTTCTTTGCCTTTCCTCCTTATGTTGTTCCGCCGCCGGTTTTTCCTTGTTGGGGCAGCATCTTCACTGTCAGATCCCCCTGCTCCTATATTTTCTCCGGGGAGTCTCCTCCCTTCCTCAGCACGTGCGCACTTGTCGGCCAGTGCATATAACTCACTGACGTCCCTGATCTTGCACATCGCCATTTCCTCCCGCATCCTGCGGTTCCGCACGTTCTGATGGAACGCGCTGATCACCGCGGCTGGGTGGACGTCTGGGATGTTGTGCTGGACACTACTGAATCTCTGAATGTACTTGCACAGGGGCTCCCCTTCCTTCTGGGCGAGCAGATGAAGATCACTCTCCTGGCCATGAGGCTTGTGTCCGCCTGTAAAGGCGCCGACAAACTGATGGCACAGATCAGCCCAAGAGGATATGGAATTGTCCGGCAAATGCATGAGCCAGGATCTGACGTTGGGCTTGAGCACCAACGGGAAGTAGTTGGAAAGGATCTTGTCATCTCGTCCCCCGGCAGCTTGCACTGCAATGGTGTAGATGCTGAGGAACTCTGACGGATGCGTCTTGCCGTCGTACTTCTCCGGTACGTCTGGCTTGAAGTTCTTTGTGCTGGGCCACTGGACTTGCCGCAACTCACGAGTGAATGCAGGACAACCTACCGCGTAAGGCAGATCGCCTGGTTCCCCTGGCGCATGCATGTCAACAGAGGGCCCAGCACGCTTGTCGGATTGACGTCGCGCTTCTCTTCGGCGCTCGATGCGGGTTCGAGCGTCTTCTTGTTGTCGATCATGAAGAACTTGGCGCTGATCGCGACGGGCTCGTGGATCCGACGATGCAGTGGAGTCGCTGTCGAGGTGGATCCGGCGAGTCGGCGATCTTGGCCTTCGGGGCGGTGATTGCATGGTAGTTGCACCTCCGCCCGTTTCGTCGTCATCGGCTCGCGTCCGGCAACCCTGCCGCGACGGCGACGCGCTCGGCCGCCGTGGAGTGTCGCCGTTGGCGTAGCCGATGAGACTCTGAATGGTGGCCCTCCATTCGTCGATCTTGTCCGACGTCGGAGGGTAATCTAGGAGAAGTTGAGCTCGCACCAAAGCTTCTGCTGCAGTGGTGGGTGGCAGCGGCGGACGGCGCGAGGAGCGGGACGTGCTCAAACTTCTAACTATGTTAGAAGGAGCAGTATCCCGTCCAGGCGACCGTGCCCCGCTCATGCCAGCATGCTGGTGTGCACGCTGGTCTTGAGCGTCCCGAGATCCACCAGCTTGATCTTGGCCCAGCGGACGTATGGCGCTGTGAACACCATGATGCTGTTGGTCCCGCGCCTCCTGAGACGGGCGCGGTGCGCGTACGGACGCCGAGGTCTGTGCTGCCTTGTCCTTGGACTTGGCAGCACTGTGAGCACCCTCATCGACGCCCGTTCTTCCGCCGGCGTCCACTCCACCACCTGTTTGCTCCAACGGTGGCGGAAACGACGTGAACGGAGCGGCTGCCGCCGAAGTCTTCTTCTTCGGTGGCATGTTGATGAATGGAATAAAGATCTAGCTCGTGTGAACACCGGATCAGGTTCACACAATCTCGACGCCCCCTACCTGGCGCGCCAAAGATGTCGGGGGAAACTGACCCACGAACACCTATGGGGCCGGCGGACCGGGCCCCTTTCGGTTCGGTGGGGGGGCGGAGGTTGCACGAAGAGCAGATCGAGGCAAAGCACACGAGCGGTTTACCCAGCTTCGGAGCTCTCCGGAGAGATAATACTCCTACTGCTGCTTGTCTGACTATGTTATCTTGTGTTCTTGCTCTCGAGAGAGCGTGGTCTCTTTCTGGTTTACAAACGAGTCGAAGTGATCGAACCTCCCAACCTTCCGCACCGAACCCCCCCTACATTGCGCATGGGCCTCCTTTTATATGCTAAAGGGGTCACCGACAGGTGGCAACGCAGAGAAGGGCACAAACGTAAAAAGCGAGGTAGGTGATACAGTTGCTTGTACAGTGCACCCTACCTAACTCTGACGGCAGAGGACAAGGGCATTAAATGCCCGTCTGAGTCGCCCGAACAGTGCAGAAAAGGACCGTTAGGGGCGCCACCGTTCGCCACGATGGTGATCTTGTCAGCTTCGCATGCCACTGCGCACCGCTGGCTGCACAGCCTCCCGCCACGCGTGCCCGGAGAGGCCCCCAGAGCGACACATTGGTGGATGCGCTGGAGCGTGGGCGCAGAGTGGCCGCCTGCCGCGGCAAGCGCCTTGCCGCTGCTGCTATCTTGTCGGGCCCGGAGGCTTGTCGCTCACCGGGCTTCGAGGTACCTTGGTTAGTCTTCCCGGCAAGCTCCTCTTGCCGGGGCCTTGTTGCCTTGCCGGAGCGCGTGGCGCGTCGCGGCAAGTTCCTTGGAGCGCCTTGGTTGGCCTTCCCGGCAAGCTCCTCTTGCCAGGGTCTTGTCTCCTTAGCTTAAATACTTTGTTCTTGGATGGCTCCAAGGGAACCTTGGGGGATCTTGGCGTTCGCCCGGCAAGCCTTTGCCGCGGGGTGCTGCAACTACCCGTGCACAAGTTCGGGGTACTAGGGTACCCCTATTCTAGTACACCGACATGTACTTCTAGTATAGTGCACCAGTTTTGAACTCTTGAATCTCAGGGCCAAGGAGCTACAGTTGGAAGTGGAGGGTACTACTGTTCTCTAGAACCATTGATGTACTATCAATGCAGGGAAAGTACACCTATGTTGTGGCCTAGTGGGTACTCTCGGTGCTCTATTCAGCTGCTCCTCTCACGTAGCTGGCCTACTCAGCCGCTCCTCTCACACACACACTAGCAGCCTGTTTATCAGCGATGGTTACTGCGGGGGCAGAACATTTGAGTTATTTGATACAACGAGACTAGGCTTTTCGCTTCCATTTGTGGAGGTGTAATGGATCTCGTCGAACTTTGTTAGTAGTTCCTTCTTTATGAATGAGATGAAGCAAAGCTTTTGCCTCCATTTCAAAAAAAACACGTCAAGAGGAATTTCTTTTATAGTAGAGCCGATAATGGAGTGAAGTCCATGTGTGCAACGCCACAAGCTACATAGTAGTAGAGCACTTTATGTACAAAGCCATATTGCATAGTTCCAAATGCACCGCCAGGCTTTTCCGGCTCCTCGGGCTTAATTGGGAGGCGCTAGTTTAAATATGCTACTAGCTGATGAGGAAGCTGCAAGTGAGGTACGGCTAGGGCGAGCACGCGAGCCACGAGATGCTGGGAAGAAAAACCTGTTCACGTGGCTAGGCTATCCAGTGCATCCAGATTGTGGTGCCGCACGTCCGTTTGACTTCAAAACTCAAACTACCCGTGTAAAATATTGGCTCGCAGCAAAGTTACTATTTAAAAAAAGACTGCCGTGCGTTCGGCAGGGATCGAACCCACAAAACGAGGTATACACTCCCGCGACCAGTAGTAGTACTCGTTGGAGTACAACACAACCTAGAATCGCCTTTTGTCGCTAGTAGTACATTGTTCCTTAGGCTGGCCATAGTGGGGGTAACATAAGTGGTAACATGCACTTGGGACTAGCAAACATGCTTATGTGGCACATAATTAAAGAAGAGAGGGAGTGTTAGAGTAACATAGGTAGATACCATATCATGTTAAATGCTATGCTACTTTGTGTCATGCATGGCAATAAATATGATCATCTATGATACTAGTTTATGATACTATGCACTATGCAGGTAGTATCATACGCATGTTACTAGCATATGATACTCCCCACTATGAGTAGCCTTACAAGAAACCCCTAATAATGCAAGAAACCATTAATAATGCCAAGAAACTACTACCACTTGCATATGTGGCAGACTTAAGATAAGACTACCTTATCAAACATTGTACATGCTCTTACCAACCAGCCCTACCAAGAAACGACTACTCTACAAAGTGTCGTTATAGGCACGTTTCAACCCATGGCCCTGTTTGGATACATTTGTTGTCAATCTAACCCTGCCATCCAAACACCACTTTGGTTAGAGTTAGTTCAGGGTTAGAATCTAACCTCTGACTTAGAGTATCCAAACAGGGCCATGTCACCCATTAAGTCAACGCCTTCTATTCGACCGGGCTTTATGACTTGTGGGACCTACATGTCAGTCTGTACAAAAATTCCCGAGTGACCTCCTACCTCCGGCCCGTCCACCTAGTCATCCTCGGCCACGGGACGCAGCTACTGCCACCGGCAGAAGGCGAGGTCAAAACCGCAGGCGGTGCGGAGCCCATCTTGCGGCAGCCCGGATGCCAGCTCCATCCGGTGCTCGTGGCCGCTAGCTAGCCAAGATAGCTCCGTCTAGCTGCTTGTCTGCAAGGTTTGCTAGCTAGATTAGCATGGCGACGCGGCGGCTTGCTCGCGCACGCCGTGCTAAGGCCAACCATCTAGCTCGAGCGAACGCCAGCGCGGTGGCTTGCTCGCTCGTGAGTCACGCTCGGTCCAGCCTGCCAACCTGTGCGGAGGCCAGCGCGGCGTCCGGCCCGTCCGGTGGAGTGGCGGCCAACTCGCTCATCACCAGCGCCACCGACGAACACGCATCAGTACTGTTTGAAGTAATGTTCAGGATAAATAATGATTTGAGGGGGAATAACAGGATAGAAGGTCAGATGTGGGTCCCTCGTGTCAACGGTCAAACAAAATGTGTTGGTTTAAGCTGCCTCGTCAGCAGGGACGTGCGGGCCAACCCTGTCATAAATGGGTTTAAACTAACCTAATCGGTAGGTAGTAGTTTTTGGCGTGGATTAAGAAATTTTGGGTATGTTTTTGCTATTTTTTGTACAATAGATTCTTCCTAGGGCTGGTTGAAAGTGGTAGTTTTTTGTTAAATACTCTACATATTTTAAGTAGGAGTGAAAGTTAAGATTTGGAACCCAATAAGCAAGGCTAGTTACATAGTGCATATGTGTACATGATTGAAAGTAAATATCAACCATGAGTGACTAATATCTTGATGGAAAACTCGAAGCTATGGAATACTAGGGAAAAAATTTGCATGGTTGGAAATACTAGAAATGTTCATGTGCGTTGCAACGAATCATAATTAGAATAATACTTATTCACAAACTTGATACAAAACACTCTAATTTTGATATACATATATCCCTAGAGATATATTATGTTTCAATTAGAATATATTCCTTGGGCTGTTTTGGTGAGGTCAGGGAGGGATGTGGTTGGTTTTAAGATACTAATTATGGGTTTTTCTGCAAATTGGTAGACAAGTGGGATGTTTGTGAGAAAAGGCAACAACTTACCTCACAGTCGTTAGATGTAGATCTAATGGTCACAAACGACGGATGGCAGACACACCATCATCACCAACTTAGTCTTCTGTAGGAGTACTAGCAAGATTCGTGCATTGCACGGAACATCAAGATGCATTTTTTTTATAAAAACACTCATTGTGATTGACCCATGCGGGAGAAATCCATGTGTAAAAACTAATGATATCTCGAGAAATAGGAGATAAGGTGAAGAGGAGTGGGGCGTGGTGGTGATTGGTGGTCGGACTGAGCGGAGGCATGGGGATTGATGACGCCGGCAGCGGCCACCAGGCCAGTTTGTTCCAGAGGCTTCCTTTCTTAATTGCTCAACAATGAGGTTGTTGGAGATAAGGATGAACAAGGTAAGGCCTTGTCTGCAAATGTGGAGAGGGGTGCATGTATCTTTTAGTTTAATTTCCATCAGTCGGATATAGATCGGACGGTCTATATTACAAGATGGCACGCGTACCATCATCACCAACTCGGTTTTTTTATAAGAGAAGAAATATAAGTATGGAGATACAAATGTATTATCGATACTTGTTTCCGTAAACTAGCATCTACATTCTATTCAATGCCTTAGCATGTGAGGCCTTAGCACAATGACTTCTCGACTATGTGAAACAAAGGTTTTCCCATCGCTGATAAGGAGGGGGTGACGGCGGCGCGCTTTTTGGCTTGCTCTAGTCCTAGTAGTCATACTAGGTGGTCTAAGCACGTGTAGATTTATTCTTTTTCACGTCTCGTGTTCGCTGTACTGCCACGACTGTTGATGAATAGATGGTAAGTTATTCACGGGGAAACCCTTGTTGAGCGTGTTTGCGAGAGAGAGAGAGAGAGAGAGAGAGAGAGAGAGAGAGAGAGAGAGAGTGTGCATGTGTGATATGTCTAGAGATTGAGGCAATGATAACAGATTCTTTGTGTCTATGTGTGTGGAGGATAGAGAGAGACATGTACATGGGGCTTCGTGTTGTGTAACATGGAGACACATATACATAATTAGAGAGTGAGTGTGCGAGATACACATGCGGACATGGGGAGAGATGAGGATCCAGATTAATGGGTGTTTGTGCATGTCTGTGTGTGTTTGTGCGCGCGTTTGTGTGTGAGAGGGAGTGTGTGTATGTGGAGTAGAGAGACCACTAATGATGTAAACCTAGTATAAGGGAAGGGGGAATGGTGTGACATATGTAGTAGCAGGATAGCATGGGTGCGGGCGGGGGGAGCAGACTATTTGGAAGAGACATCGATTGTGTGTGGGAGAGAGGGGTGTGAGAGCGAGCGAGAGAGAGAGAGTGAGAGAGAGAGAGAGAGCTAGAGACGGAGAGAGAGAGAGAGAGAGAGGAAGAGAGGGGGCGTTTGTGTCCATAAATGGCGTATAGATAGGGAGACAATGTTGATGTTGTTTGAAATTGGCCAATGTACGGAGACGCAAGGGAAGCGAGTCATCGTGTGTGTGATAGGGACTTCATGAGAGATCTAGAATAGATGGTGTAGAGAACAATGTGCGAGATCGAGAATGATGATACATTAGGGAGCTATGGAAAGAGTCACGACATATATTTATATAGGGAGGAGCTGGGGCGGGTCCGCATGTGGGAGAGATAGAAAGAGGAGAATGGTGCACAAGGAGACAAAGTGTGCTTGTTTTGCAGTGGGGGTGGTGTGTGAGGTGAGTGTGCGAGAACCACATAACTAGGGAGATAGACGTTTGGGGGTGACGTTTTGTGTGTATGGGAAAGATACACTCTACATAGTGCGTGTGCTTGGGAAAGAGAGATGCCGGGAGACCTAGCTAGAGAGTGGGGGAAGAGATGTGTGCATGCCCAAGAGATAAAGTGATAGAGACCTATATTGGGGTCCGGACTTTAGAAGAGAGAGGGGTGTTAATGTGCTCGTGTGTTGGTGTTTGGGGGAGAGAACGACTTCTCTGTGTGTGTGGGGGGGTGGGCGACGAGGGGGGGTTGCTTCAGATAAAGAGTGAGGTGTCTATATTTGAGGGACTTTAGCGTAATTGAGATATACATGGTCAATAGTGTGTGCACTCAAGGTTGATCAATTTGTTTCACAGTTTGGACTATGAGATAACGATACTTTTGAACATGCGTGATATACTTTGATGTACCAGAATTACCAACCTAAGCTTGGAATTTTGGAATTCGAATCCATCATTAGCTTTTGTAATTCATTTAAACGGAGGTACATTTTTAAGCCGGGATTTTGTGATTTCAAATTCATATATCAAACCTAGAGATATACACATACGAGCATGTTCAAACTTTATAATCATCCACTTTATTCATACACATACACATTTTTGCTTTTGTCATCATATTTAGGATAAACACATTTGGAATTTCATTTGAATTGGACCATATGATGGTATTTGCTTGTAGTAGATCAATGATCCATATTTGAATTGAATGGACAATCTAAGTTTCGAGTAGGAGACATTGATTTTCAAAACTTGCACTTTTTTGCGTGCAAAACAAACAAATTCTCGGCCATGATATCATAGTCGGCCGTACAAGAGCAGAATATAATTTCAGGCGCCAAAAGCTTTCAAACTTCCCGCTCACATCGAAATATCTCGCGCTCAAAAGTTTAGCCCTGCGATATTCCTGTTTTACCCTTGCCACATGAACGGAAAAGGGCTGCTTTGGTAACTTCATTGGTTTCCCCTCTTTGCCCCCAACATTCTTCCCTAGAGCCCCTCCCCTTCCCCTCCCCGACCCCCCCCCAACCACGGCAAGCCGCCGAATCTAGTCCTCCGCCGCAGCGGTGGACCTCACACCCCGATGGATCTACCTTCCGCACCTTGGAACCCCCAATTGACAACTCACCACTTCACTGGAGCCGCTTCAACGACTGGCTTGTACATCGCTCCAGATCTCCTTGACCGCCATCATGGTCCACCGCACCGGATCTGCTTAACCGGCGCCCTCGTCCACCACAGTGTAGGCCCTTCAATGACTCCCTCGTCCGTCCCTTCGCTGGCCCTTCATACAAGCCCTCGTCCGCCGCAACAGATCCGCCTCACCAAAAGCAATGTACAACGCGCCCGCCGAAGCCTTCGTCCACTGCACCAGACCCGCTCCACGGATGCCATATTCAACTCCACCAGCCCTACTTTACCCACGTTGCAGCCTCATCAGGTTATTTCGATCTGTACTCCTTCGGTTTTTCTCTTTATCGTGCAACTGTTCACTTACCACAGATGAGCTTTCTTGTATGTCGATAGGCGCCGCAACCATAGCACCGGAGCCGCTTCAGCAACGGTGATAGTCGGCCCAAACTCAACCACAACACGAGCACCATTGACGATCCCTAGCTATCAAGTATGCCAATGATACCCATACGCCGCCGAGAATCAGGTACTATTATCCAACGGCCGGCGCCTACATTCACTTTCTTAGCATAAGCACCGCACCTTTGAATTTCTTCAGGGCATCATTCAGTTTTTCATGAGATACGTTATTCTGCTTGCACCTGTAGGGCCATACTTCTGGCAGTGAACATGTTACATGTGCTAAATTACATACCAGTGCACATATAGTTACTATTCTTTAGTTTTGTCCTAAGTTTTACTGTACTTCCTAGATATCACTGCCTACTATTTTACTTCTTGCATGCTATATTTATGATAATGGTGTTGTTCTGATGCCACATGTTGGTTCCATCAGACTGCTTCATGTTCTCTATGCTTAATTACACATCAGCAAACTAGCATGTGGTTCCGCTGGTTTTTGTTCGTTTTACCCTACATTTTCTGATGCTAGCTATTACATCACTGCTACGAGGCTCTGTTCATTACTTTTTTGTGTGTTCTTGAAGTTCCCAAGTTGCATGACTAATTTGATGCTTCTATTAATTATGGAGCTGCCAACCCCATCAAGCAAAATATTTGTTCTTTTGGGGCTGGCACCTCGAACAAGCATAAAAATAGAGGGAAGCAGATATATTGTCGTGTATGCACACACCCTTCTTTCATTAGTATAGATGAACCATTGATGATCAATTCGTACCTGTGCATGCGATTAAAATTAATTTTACCTAAATAGAGGGCGCAGAATAAACTACAACAAGTAGATTTGCAACCACGGGATGCTGACGATATCTTCAAAGAACATTGCAACAGCAGCGAGGCTTCACAGCAACATATGGTAAGCCAGTGTGTTTTAGTACATGTGAAATGTAATGCATGTGGGCTGCTTTCTTGGCTTGTGCCCTCAACCTGTAATCCTACAGAATAACAAATAGTTCAGTTGTCTGCTTTGCTGTATTACTTGATTCGAATGTTTGTTTGTTACTTGTTATGCTATACCTGAGTTGGCCAATATGTCAGCAGTGCCTGCTGTACTATCGTAAAGAAATGCATGCCTAGTTCATTTGAGTCCTTAACTTTTCCTCTGAACTTCATCACAAGACTGTCTTCGTAGTTTATATGAGGCCACACTGTTAAGTGCTTTCTCAGATTATTTCAACTGCTTAGATGCCTTGGCAACTAAAATATAGTTGTGGTACACTCCCTTTCAACTAGGGATGTCAAATGGGTCCCGTTTAATCCCGATTAAAGTCCACTAGTGGTATGATAGTTCAAAAGATTTTTTGTTTTTTGAGGAAAATGAACCAGGGAGCTAGCAAAAACTAACTAGATGGGACTGGCGGATGTCGTTTATTTCTCACTTACATCCCTAGTTTCATCTTACCATTTTAATTTCTTTTCGGCTGATGCTGCTTCGAACCATTTAAATATAGCTTGCCATGCTTGGCAATAATTTCTATGTCGTTTACCATGTAAGCTTACTGCCTGGATCATGCGATAACTATCTCTTACTTATGTCCAGCGGAAACCTTTCGGGATGCCGTTCACACTAGGACACAATGTACAACCCCAGAATCTATTTGTGGAAGCAGTGCGCCATCCATGTTACCAGATGGTAGCAGTTCAGAGGCAACACTACCGGAGAGCAGTCTGAGCACAGATATTATAGTTCTTGAGGCTCTACTAGAGGTAGAAAGAGATGGTGTGGCTGCCATGAATGAGGTAACCTCGATCTTGAAGCTGGAACTTATGCAATTAGCTGCACACATTGTGCAAGCAACCCAAGAATTGGAGGAAGTAAGAATGTTGCATTTGAAGATGGAGGAGGTCCTGCTGCTTCTACTATCTGAAGCCCAGGGTAATCCCAGTTCTTCTTTAGATAGCAGTTGAAATTGTCATTAGATTATTGTACTTGCATGTTGTGTCATGTCTCTGAATGGATTATGTTGTAAGACCCCCTATGTTGTCCATGTGTTGTAATGATCCAAATTTTTTAGGAGAGGTAATACTTAGTACTTGTATGATTGACATAAGGTGAACTGTTTTTCGTGTGAGCGTATTGTATTGGATGAAATAACTGTTTGACTCAAAGTGTATCCAACCTACTGAATTCGAAGATCATGGCATTTCTAAATCATAATCATATATAAAGGTGGAATAAATCTTTGTTGTGGTTTTGAAGAAATAAATAACAAAACGTAGAATTATCTGTGGATATTCGTAATCGAATAAAAATTGGATTTGGATTTAGTTGCCAGGGGCTAGGGCAAACGTGAATGCTAATTCTCCCAAGTTTTGAACGAAGCGGCTAAACACCCACTATCATTTGTGGGCTGCCCGAAGCAAGTGTTTGCGAGATGGAAATTACTGTCTACCCCTGACACTTTACATCCTTATCGACCGGATTTACATTGCTGTCGATAGGGGTAGACTAGTAACTTCAATCAGACATGACACGACGGCCTCTGAGCCCATTCAGACACGGTGGGCACCAAACGTGGGCGGCAAAACACATTTGATTCAAACTCGTCCGAAAGACATGTGTCTCTCCCTCCATTTCCCCATTCATCCACGGTGGGCGGCAAAACAAACTCTCCTCGTCCGAAATTGATGTAGGCTAATATTTTAAATAGGGGCAGATGTGTAACTTCCCTCAGACGTGACACAGCCGCCCTACCTGTCAGCCCCATTCATACACCATGGGCGCCAACCGTGGGCGGCAAAACACCCTCTCCTCGCCCGAAATCGTTACCGGCAAATATTTGGGAGATGCAAGATTACTGTCCTATCCCCAACCGACGTGATGTCCGAAATTTTAAATGGGGCATAAGTTCGTAACTTTCCCACATTTCAGACAAGCGTGTCCCAAAGTTTGAGATCCCCCCCTCCATTTCCCCATTCATACACCATCGGCGCCACGACAACCTCCCCACTGCGGCCAGCCTCCTCTGTCCGCCACCCCATCCTCCACCTTGTCGGAGCCGCTACCCCTACCCCGTCGTCCACTACAAGAGATGGACATCTCTCATCCACGGCGCCGGACCAGGATCCTTTCATCGTGTCATCTCGCTTCATCGGCGCCGTCGTCCACTTTGCCGTTGCCGCTCCTACGACCGCCTCGTCCACGGCAACAGGATTTATCCCCCAACCTGGCCGTCTGCCATCTAAAGTCTTCTTCCCCGCCGCCGACAACCATCGCACCCGCAGCACCCTCAACGTACCGGCAGGGGCCTACACGGCGTCGCAAGAGAGGTGGTACATATGCTTAAGTTATTGATCTCACCTAGAAAATAGATCTTAAATTATTTACTGTACTTTTCTTGTCTGTACCAAATCGTAGTGGCTAGTTGAATGCAAACATTGGTTGTGAAGTAGCTTTGTCCGGTTTGCACCTTCAGATCCGCCATGTCACGGTCACTATACTCGTAAAGCTTATGGTTTCCCCCTTTATATTCACTACCATCATCGTAGGTGCTTCCCTGCTTTGTGTCATGCTAGCACTGCTCCTCAAGACCTCAACACATCAAGCGAAACAACATGCCACTCATGATTCCAAAGCTTACATGTTGAAATACGAATCTAATATGATGCTCATATTACTAAAAACAGAGAATGTTTAATTGGTCACCTGATATTCCTATATTCATTCCGAAAAGCATGTGCGCCACCCACTGGTCCAGCTAGTTCCACTTTCCTGATTTTACTCTTGATGCTTAGGGTTTTCCCCTTTTATCTACTCTACTATGATCTGCGTAGGTGTTTTCTGTCATACTAGCATTACTCCACCCTTCAAGCTAAACAACACAACACTCAAAATTCCAAAGCTTAGTTGTTCAAATATGATTGTGATATGATACTGATATTAGTTAACAGACACATTCAATTGGTTAGCTAAAGGTCCCACTTGAGTTTCCAAATGCATGTCGCGACATATAGAGAGACCGCAGAATTGCATTTCTTTGTCACTTGTTGACTGTACTTTCTTGTTCATACCAAATCTTAGTTGTTATTTCAAAGCAAATATCGGTTGCTAACTACCCTTTGCGCGGTTTGCAACTTCAGATATGCCATCCCACTGCCACGGTCAACACTATACTCATCATGCTTACGGTTTCCCCATTTTATGATGACCACGACCAGCCTACGTGGTTCATGTCGTAATAGCACTGCTCCACCCATCGAGCTAAACAAGCTTAGTTTTACAAATTCAAATCTGATATTATGCTGATATTAGTAAAACTGAGAGATGTTTAATTGGTCAGCTAATGTTCCTACTTTAGTTTCAAAATGCATGTGAGCCACATATGGAGAGACCGGAAGGAATAGTATTTCTCTGTGCGCTCTGGTTCATCATGGGTGGCCAACCGACATTGTATAGAAAGACTTATAATATCTTCAATCTGCTTGCTCTTCTGCTCTTCTTTAAGATGATCCTCTTCTCTTGCGGTCGACTGGTTAGGTCGAGTTATTCTCCCTTAGTATATTTTGAATCTGTCAGGTCAGGTTGACTTGTTCTTCTTTACTATATGTTGAAGCTGTCATCTGCAAAGTATCATCACTTCTGGAGCTCTCATATTTTGAGTAGTAGGCCACATTATATTAATGCACACACCAAATTACAGCATGCATGGCACCTCTTAGAAGAATTGCAGAGATAGCACAAAGGGGTTTACAGGGAGGAAGTATTGGATTAGAATCACTTCTGCATTACAAAGATAATCTCACTTGTTTTTATGTTTTCATGCATGTCAGGTATTGAACATTATCAAAATGAATATGAGAATGGGTGCACGAGAGGAATATTGTGGAACGATCCAGTGGTTAACAAACTTTTCATGGTGGAGGATGGCCTATCTTATTCACCCATCAAGGTGCATGCTCTAACTTGGCAAGGTTGTATTGGTTGCACATATTTTGCATCTGACCTCTTGCATTACTTCTACTTTGTTGCACCATCTGCTTAGTTTAAGCATCATATATGAGTATATGCCATACCTATCCATTTTCTGTACATATTCCATGTGTCGTCATACTATGTTTTTCCAGTCAAATGTTGTTCTTTTGTAATAGGTGTCTAAAAGGAAGAGGGTGATTGAAGATCCTCAAGGAGTACAAACTAGGTATTTGGAAAAGGTAGTGATACCTATTAAATCAGATAGATCAGCAGCCACAAAAAACACAGGCCCAACTGTAACAGACTTTACCCCTACTCCAGTGGCCAAACCCCTATTAGAACTGCTGACAGCCCAGCGTCAGGTACTGTCTATGATATCAATTCAAAATTTGAACTCCTAAATTTCTGCATGTGCCTTACCTTCTCTCTTGCATGAAAACTAATTTCAGATGAATCTCCTTGCTCAAAGGATCATAGGATCTCACGTACTGGGCTCTACATTGCTCTTGTCAGTACCTCTTGCCCTTTGTCAGCATACTTACACTCATTGCTATTTGATTATGTAGCATCACTGTAAATGTTCGCTTCTTTATCCTTCCTTTGCTTGAAATTATAAGATCTATATTTACTCTTAGATAAATGTAGAATTAACACACTGGTTATGAAGTTTTGGATTGCTCATGTAAGTACCTGTTGTCATGTACTCCCTCTGTATCAAATTAATTGTTGATCAATTGGATGTATTTAGAACTTAATAGTGCTAGATACATCCATTTGAGCGACAACTAATAACGGACGGTGGTGGTATTACTATACATGCATCGCGAAATAGTTGATTGTCTAGCATTACTCTGCATCTTATCTGCCCTGCCCTCCACTTTCTCCAAATTATCATATCTACATTTACTCTTACCAAAATGTTGAATAAAGCCAATGCCACTGCACACGTTGATGTCTGCATTCCTCTTGTTAGTACCTTTTGCCTTGTAACATTGTACTTAATTAATTGCTATTTGATTATGTATCGTCAGTCTGCACCTGAGCTTCATTATCCTCTATTTCTTCCAATATTATTTGATATATATTTACTCTTTGCAAAATGTAGAATAATGGCAACGCTTATAAAGAATTTTCTTTGGGGAATTTATTGAATTATCTTTCCATCAACATGGAGAAGGGCTTTGTCCAACCCGTGTTAACATGTAATGTAAGTTCATCCTTCTCAAGCCTTCAAACTTTGTTCTAGTATAGATTTGGATAGGCATCATTTCCTCCACTGCTGTTTACATATGATTGGATGTTTGCAACAACTACCAGTTTTAAATTGTAGTTGTAAAAACATGTTCCTTATACAGAACTGATCCATTTATTTGCTTATATAATTGTGAAACATGTTACGTGTCTCCTTGTTTCTCTTTCAGAGTCGTATCTCTTATGCCAGGCAGAACTTTAGGAAATATAGTGAGCCAAACCATCTTGAGGACAGCGATATGACCCCAAGGTCTTGTCTTGATGAAGACAATGAGTTGAAGCTACTCACCAGCAGGTGTGAGACAACCTCTATGCAGTCGCTGCCTCAATCAGTTTGACTTCTTCAGTCTCAACTTAAAGCGGAAAGACTTGCTTCAGCTCAGCTCCGACTTGAAGTCAAAGATGTAATGAAGATGTCAGGGGACTGCCTTGCGCACTATGGTGCCATACAGCTAGGGATGAAGCATCTATCATTGACACAACTGGGGTCTCATCAGCTTGTTCAGCTGCTTGCGGGGCCCGAGCTTGCCAGGTCTATTGCCTTCTGAAGTGCTCTCAGTTTTGTATATTCTTTTGTCGGCGCGTTTATATGCACTGGTGGCGACCTTTAATGCCCAGTGTATGTAATCCGCGGTCATGTTGCGATTTATTATCACCGGGTAGCGAACTTTGATTCCTAATATGCCGTAATTTCTTTGTTGTATAGTCTAGCTTTATTCTTTGGTCGGTATGTTGTAATTTAGGCTGGAAGGTTCAGTGGATCTCAGTGTTGCCGGTCTTCAGGCCGTCTCATTACTCATATGGGCCAAAACGTGGGCCTATAATCATCTTGGGCCATTAGCAGGTCTAAGCCTATAGTAGTTTCCCGCCTTTAACAGGCCATGGGCTACATATTTACTTTAGTGACAATGGGCCTTCTACGGGCCATAGAAACAATGGGCCTTCTACGGGTCGTATCATCAATGGGCCTTAGACGGGCCGTATGATCGATTGGCCAAACATGGGCCAAAAACAGACCGCATTATGGCCGTAAACGGGCTAGAGTTGGAGTCGCCCGTTCATGGGCCGACCATAACGGGCCGTCGTTAATAGGTCGTATTTGATGATGCTATGAAAACGGCCCAATGTATTAACGGGCCACAAACGGGCCGACTGTAACCACGGGCTGAATTTGGCCCACAAGCAGAAAATGGTAGTAACGGGCCGTAAGTAACCGAATGCTGGAAATGAGCCCAAGAATAAATGGGCCCTGAGTGTTGGAAATATGCCCTAGAGGCAATAATCAAAGTATTATTATTATATTTCCTTGTTCATGATAATTGTCTTTTATTCATGCTATAACTGTATTATCCGGAAATCGTAATACACGTGTGTATACATAGACCACAATATGTCCCTAGTGAGCCTCTAGTTGACTAGCTCGTTGTGATCAACAGATAGTCATGGTTTCCTGGCTATGGACATTGGATGTCGTTGATAACGGGATCACATCATTAGGAGAATGATGTGATGGACAAGACCCAATCCTAAGACTAGCACAAAAGATCGTGTAGTTCATTTGCTAGAGCTTTGCCAATGTCAAGTATCTCTTCCTTTGACCATGAGATCGTGTAACTCCTGGATACCGTAGGAGTGCTTTGGGTGTATCAAACGTCACAACGTAACTGGGTGACTATAAAGGTGCACTACAGGTATCTCCGAAAGTACCTATTGTTTTATGCGGATCGAGACTGGGATTTGTCACTCCGTGTAAACGGAGAGGTATCTCTGGGCCCACTCGGTAGGACATCATCATATGCGCAATGTGACCAAGGAGTTGATCACGGGATGATGTGTTACGGAACGAGTAAAGTGACTTGCCGGTAACGAGATTGAACAAGGTATTGGATACCGACGATCGAGTCTCGGGCAAGTAAAATACCGATAGACAAAGGGAATTGAATACGGGATTGATTAAGTCCTTGACATCGTGGTTCATCCGATGAGATCATCGTGGAACATGTGGGAGCCATCATGGGTATCCAGATCCCGCTGTTGGTTATTGACCGGGGAACGTCTCGGTCATGTCTGCATGTCTCCCGAACCCGTAGGGTCTACACACTTAAGGTTCGATGACGCTAGGGTTATAAAGGAAGCTTGTATGTGGTAACCGAATGTTGTTAGGAGTCCCGGATGAGATCCCGGACGTCACGAGGAGTTCCGGAATGGTCCGGAGGTAAAGATTTATATATAGGAAGTCCTGTTTCGGCCATCGGGACAAGTTTCGGGGTCATCGGTATTGTACCGGGACCATTGGAAGGGTCCCGGGGGCCCACCGGGTGGGGCCACCTGCCCCGGGGGGCCACATGGGCTGTAGGGGGTGCGCCTTGGCCTACATGGGCCAAGGGCACCATCCCCAAGAGGCCCATGCGCCTAGGGAACCCTAGAGGGAAGAGTCCTCAAGGGGGAAGGCACCTCCGAGGTGCCTTGGGGAGGATGGACTCCTCCCCCCCTCTTGGCCGCCGCACCAGATGCCATCTGGAGGCTGGCCGCCGCCCCTTGGGGTGGGAAACCCTAAAGGGGGCGCAGCCCTCCCCTTCCCCTATATATATGAGGCCTAGGGGCTGCCCATAACACGCGATTTGATCTCTCGTTGGTGCAGCCCTGCCCCTCTCCCTCCTCCTCTTCTCCCATGGTGCTTGGCGAAGCCCTGCGGGATTGCCACGCTCCTCCACCACCACCACGCCGTTGTGCTGCTGTTGGATGGAGTCTTCCTCAACCTCTCCCTCTCTCCTTGCTGGATCAAGGCGTGGGAGACATCACCGGGCTGAACTCCCATAGCAGCCACGTAAAACATGCAACAACAATTAGAGGACGTCTAACTTGTTTTTGCAGGGTATGCTATGTGATGTGATATGGCCAAGAAGAATGTGATGAATGATATGTGATGTATGAGATTGATCATGTTCTTGTAATAGGATTCACGACTTGCATGTCGATGAGTATGACAACCGGCAGGAGCCATAGGAGTTGTCTTTATTTTTTGTATGACCTGCGTGTCATTGAAGAACGCCATGTAAACTACTTTACTTTATTGCTAAACGCGTTAGTCATAGAAGTAGAAGTAGTCGTTGGCGTGACAACTTCATGAAGACACGATGATGGAGATCATGATGATGGAGATCATGGTGTCATGCCGGTGACAAGATGATCATGGAGCCCCGAAGATGAAGATCAAAGGAGCTATATGATATTGGCCATATCATGTCACTACTCTATTTGATTGCATGTGATGTTTATCATGTTTATGCATCTTGTTTACTTAGGACAACGGTAGTAAATAAGATGATCCCTTACAAAATTTCAAGAATTGTTCTCCCCTAACTGTGCACCGTTGCTACAGTTCGTCGCTTCTAAGCACCACGTGATGATCGGGTGTGATGGATTCTTACGTTCACATACAACGGGTGTAAGACAGTTTTACACAGCGAAAACACTTAGGGTTAACTTGACGAGCCTAGCATGTGCAGACATGGCCTCGGAACACGGAGACCGAAAGGTCGAGCATGAGTCGTATAGCAGATACGATCAACAAGAAGATGTTCACCGACGTTGGCTAGTCCGTCTCACGTGATGATCGGACACGGCCTAGTTGACTCGGATCATGTGATCACTTAGATGACCAGAGGGATGTCTATCTGAGTGGGAGTTCATAAGATGAACTTAATTATCTTGAACATAGTCAAAAGACCTTTTGCAAATTATGTCGTAGCTCGCGCTTTAGTTCTACTGTTTAGATATGTTCCTAGAGAAAAATATAGCTGAAAGTTGAAAGTAGCGATTATGCGGACAGTAGAAAGCTTATGTCCTTAATGCACCGCTTAGTGTGCTGAACCCCAAATGTCGTTTGTGGATGTTGCGAACATCGGACATACACGTTTTGATAAGTACGTGATAGTTCAGTTAAATGGTTTAAGTAGAGGCACCAAAGACGTTTTTGAAACATCGCGAAACATATGAGATGTTTTGAGGGCTGAAATTGGGATTTCAGACTCGTGCCCATGTCAAGAGGTATAAGACCTCCGATGACTTTCTTAACCTGCAAACTAAGGAGAAAAGCTCAATTGTTGAGCTTGTGCTCAGATTGTCTGAGTACAACAATCACTTGAATCGAGTGGGAGTTGATCTTCCAGATGAGATAGTGATGTTTCCCCAAAGTCATTGCCACCAAGATGCTAGAGCTTCGTGATGAACTATAACATATCAGGGATAGATATGATGATCCTTGAGGTATTCGCGATGTTTGACACCGCGAAAGTAGAAATCAAGAAGGAGCATCAATTGTTGATGGTTGGTGAAACCACTAGTTTCAAGAAGGGCAAGGGAACAAAGGGATACTTCATGAAACGGCAATTCAGCTGCTGCTCTAGTGAAGAAACCCGAGGTTGAACCCAAACCCGAGACTAAGTGCTTCTGTAATAAGGGGAACAACCACTGGAGCGGGATTACCCTAGATACTTGGTAGATGAGAAGGCTGGCAAGGTCGATAGAAGTATATTGGATATACATTATGTTAATGTGTACTTTACTAGTACTCCTAGTAGCACCAGGGTATTAGATACCGGTTCGGTTGCTAAGTGTTAGTAACTCGAAATAAAAGCTACGGAATAAAACGGAGACTGGCTAAAGGTGAGCTGACGATATGTGTTGGAAGTGTTTCCAAGTTTGATATGATCAAACATCGCACGCTCCCTCTACCATCAAGATTAGTATTAAACCTGAATAAAGTGCTCTTGCACCTAAAGGAATGGTTTATTGAATTTTGATCGTAGGGATACACATTTTCATGCCAAAAGATATAAGATAGTAATGATAGTACCACTTACTTGTGGCACTGCCATGTAAGTCATAATGGTATAAAACGCATGAAGAAGCTCCATGTTGATGGATCTTTGGACTCACTCGTTTTGAAAAGTTTGAGGCATGCGAACCATGTCTATTGGTATATATGCATGAAGAAACTCCATGCAAATGGACCATTTGAACTCACTTGATTTTGAATCACTTGAGATATGCAAATCATACCACATAGGCAAGATGACTGAAAAGCCTCGGTTTCAGTAAAATGGAACAAGATAGCAACTTGTTGGAAGCAACACATTTTGATGTGTGCAGTCCAATGAGTGCTGAGGCATGCAGTGAATATCGTTATGTTCTTACTTCACAGATGATTCGAGTAGATGTTGAGAATATTTACTTGATGAAACACAAGTCTGAATTATTGAATGGTTCAAATAATTTCAGAGTGAAGTAGAAGATCATTGTGACAAGAGGATAAAATGTCTATGATATGATCATAGAGATGAATATCTGAGTTACGAGTTTTGGCACACAATTAAGACATTGTGGAAATTGTTTCGCAATTAATACCGCCTGGAACACCATAGTGTGATGGTGTGTCCGAACATCATAGTTGCACCCTATTGGATATGGTGCGTACCATGATGTCTCTTATCGAATTACCACTATCGTTCATGGGTTAGGCATTAGAGACAACCACATTCACTTTAAATAGGGCACCACATAATTCCGTTGAGATGACACCGTATGAATTATGGTTTAGAGAAACCTAAGTTGTCGTTTCTTAAAAGTTTGGGGCTGCGACGCTTATATGAAAAAGGTTTCAGGTTGATAAGCTCAAACCCAAAGCGGATAAAATGCATCTTCATAGGAAACCCAAAATAGTTGGGTATACCTCCTAATTCAGATCCGAAAGCAATATGAATTGTTTCTAGAATCGGGTCCTTTCTCGAGGAAAGGTTTCTCTCGAAAGAGTTGAGTGGGAGGATGGTGGAGACTTGATGAGGTTATTGAACCGTCTCTTCAACTAGTGTGTGGCAGGGCACAGGAAGTTGTTCCTGTGGCACCTACACCAATTGAAGTGGAAGCTTATGATATTGATCATGAAACTTCGGATCAAGTCACTACCAAACCTCGTGGGATGACAAGGATGCGTACTACTTCAGAGTGGTACGTAATCCTGTCTTGGAAGTCATGTTGCTGGACAACAATGAACCTACGAGCTATGGAGAAGCGATGGTGGGCCCAAATTCCGACAAATGGTTAGAAGCCATGAAATCTGAGATAGTATCCATATATCAGAACAAAGCATGGACTTTGATGGACTTGCCCGATGATCGGCAAGCCATTAAGATAAATGGATCTTTAAGAAGAAGACGGACGTGGATGGTAATGTCACCGTCTATGAAGCTCGACTTGTGGCGAAGAGTTTTTTCACAAGTTCAAGGAGTTGACTACGATGAGATTTTCTCATCCGTAGCGATGCTTAAAGTCCGTCGGAATCATGTTAGCATAAGCTGCATTTATGAAATCTGGCAGATGGATGTCAAAACGAGTTTCCTTACCAACTTTCGTAAGGAAAGGTTGTATGTGATACAATCAGAAAGGTTTTGTCGATCCTAAGGATGCTAAAAGGTATGCTAGCTCCAGCAATCCTTCTAAGGACTGGAGTGAGCATCTCGGAGTTGGAATGTATGCTTTGATGATGATCAAAGATTTTGGGTTTGTACAAAGTTTATGAGAAACTTGTATTTCCAAAGAAGTGAGTGGGAGCACTATAGAATTTCTGATAAGTATATGTTGTTGACATATTGTTATGGATCAGAAATGACGTAGAATTTCTAGAAAGCATATAGGGTTATTTGGAAAGTGTTTTTCAATAGAAAACCTGGATTAAGCTACTTGAGCATTAAGCATCAAGATCTATAAGGATAGATCAAAACGCTTAATGGTACTTTCAAATGAGCACATACCTTGACATGATCTTGAAGGCATTCAAGATGAACCAGTCAAAGAAGGAGTTCTTGCCTGAGTTGTAAGGTACGAAGTTAAGACTTAAAGCTCGACCACGGCAGAATAGAGAGAAAGGACGAAGGTCGTCCCCTATGCTTAAGACGTAGGCTCTTCAGTATGCTATGCTGTGTACCGCACCTGAAGTGTGCCTTGCCATGAGACAGTCAAGGGGTACAAGAGTGATCCAAGAATGGCTCACAGGACAGCGGTCAAAGTTATCCTTAGTAACTAGTGGACTAAGGAATTTTCTCGATTATGGAGGTGATAAAAGAGTTCGTCGTAAAGGTTACGACGATGCAAGCTTGACACCTATCCGGATAGCTCTGAGTAGAGAGACCGGATACATATAATGGAGCAATAATTTAGAATAGCTCCAAGTAGAATAGTTATTTGGATTAGCTCCAAATAGAGCGTGGTAGCTGCATCTAGGAGATGACATAGAGATTTGTAAAACACACACGGATCTGAAAGGTTCAGACCCGTTGACTAAAACCTCTCTCACAAGCAACATGATCAAACATAAAACTCATTGAGTGTTAATCACATAGTGATGTGAACTAGACTACTGACTCTAGTAAACTCTTGGGTATTAGTCACATGGCGATGTGACCTGTGAGTGTTAATCACATGGCGATGTGAACTAGATTATTGACTCTAGTGCAAGTGGGAGACTATTGGAAATATGCCCTAGAGGCAATAATAAAAGTATTATTATTATATTTCCTTGTTCATGATAATTGTCTTTTATTCATGCTATAACTGTATTATCCGGAAATCGTAATACACGTGTGTATACATAGACCACAATATGTCCCTAGTGAGCCTCTAGTTGACTAGCTCGTTGTGATCAACAGATAGTCATGGTTTCCTGGCTATGGACATTGGATGTCGTTGATAACGGGATCACATCATTAGGAGAATGATGTGATGGACAAGACCCAATCCTAAGACTAGCACAAAAGATCGTGTAGTTCATTTGCTAGAGCTTTGCCAATGTCAAGTATCTCTTCCTTTGACCATGAGATCGTGTAACTCCTGGATATCGTAGGAGTGCTTTGGGTGTATCAAACGTCACAACGTAACTGGGTGACTATAAAGGTGCACTACAGGTATCTCCGAAAGTACCTATTGTTTTATGCGGATCGAGACTGGGATTTGTCACTCCGTGTAAACGGAGAGGTATCTCTGGGCCCACTCGGTAGGACATCATCATATGCGCAATGTGACCAAGGAGTTGATCACGGGATGATGTGTTACGGAACGAGTAAAGTGACTTGCCGGTAACGAGATTGAACAAGGTATTGGATACCGACGATCGAGTCTCGGGCAAGTAAAATACCGATAGACAAAGGGAATTGAATACGGGATTGATTAAGTCCTTGACATCGTGGTTCATCCGATGAGATCATCGTGGAACATGTGGGAGCCATCATGGGTATCCAGATCCCGCTGTTGGTTATTGACCGGAGAACGTCTCGGTCATGTCTGCATGTCTCCCGAACCCGTAGGGTCTACACACTTAAGGTTCGATGACGCTAGGGTTATAAAGGAAGCTTGTATGTGGTAACCGAATGTTGTTAGGAGTCCCGGATGAGATCCTGGACGTCACGAGGAGTTCCGGAATGGTCCGGAGGTAAAGATTTATATATAGGAAGTCCTGTTTCGGCCATCGGGACAAGTTTCGGGGTCATCGGTATTGTACCGGGACCACCGGAAGGGTCCCGGGGGCCCACCGGGTGGGGCCACCTGCCCCGGGGGGCCACATGGGCTGTAGGGGGTGCGCCTTGGCCTACATGGGCCAAGGGCACCAGCCCCAAGAGGCCCATGCGCCTAGGGAACCCTAGAGGGAAGAGTCCTCAAGGGGGAAGGCACCTCCGAGGTGCCTTGGGGAGGATGGACTCCTCCCCCCCCTCTTGGCCGCCGCACCAGATGCCATCTGGAGGCTGGCCGCCGCCCCTTGGGGTGGGAAACCCTAAAGGGGGCGCAGCCCTCCCCTTCCCCTATATATATGAGGCCTAGGGGCTGCCCATAACACGCGATTTGATCTCTCGTTGGTGCAGCCCTGCCCCTCTCCCTCCTCCTCTTCTCCCATGGTGCTTGGCGAAGCCCTGCGGGATTTCCACGCTCCTCCACCACCACCACGCCGTTGTGCTGCTGTTGGATGGAGTCTTCCTCAACCTCTCCCTCTCTCCTTGCTGGATCAAGGCGTGGGAGACGTCACCGGGCTGTACGTGTGTTGAACGCGGAGGTGCCGTCCGTTCGGCACTTGATCATCGGTGATTTGAATCACGACGAGTACGACTCCATCAACCCCGTTCACTTGAACACTTCCGCTTAGCGATCTACAAGGGTATGTAGATGCACTCCTTTCTACTCGTTGCTGGTCTCTCCATAGATAGATCTTGGTGATTCGTAGGAAAAGAATTGAATTTCTGCTACGTTCCCCAACACTGAGAAGTCCGAAAGATAACATGGGATGCAAACGGCCCAATGGATTAATGGGTATAAAGTGATACAGTGTTCATTACGGGCCAGTTTCACCACAGGTCGTTAATGGGCCAAGAGTTACAAAGGGCCTCATCTGGGCCGAAAGACGTCATGGGCCATACATGGGCCGGAACTTAAAATGGGTTGGAATCATATTGGACGGCCCAGATGACGCTACTCGGCCTAATTCGGATAGGTCGTAACGGGCCCTGGGTTAGCGGGCTGTAAATGGGCTATATGCGAATAGGCCATTAACGGGCTTTTCATGGGCCGGCTCGCCACCTTTTGACCAAGTCAAACGGGCCGGCCTTTTCACACGAATGGGCCTCTGTTGGGCCATGCCACGTGTCGACATATCATAGGCGCCTTATGTCCAATGAGTGGATGACATCTGTCCCAACGGTGAGCCGACACGTGTTTCCTCCAGCCAATGATGATTTTACATGTGGAAAATCCCCATTGGTCGGGGCTGTTAGTGGGTTATCAGATCCAAAACCGGACCCGATAGCTTAACGGCGTTCCGTTATGGTGGATGCCACGTGTCGGTCACCCTTGACGAAAGCACTTCTGTGACGCGCGATTTATCGTCATGGAAGTGGACACTTCTGTGATGATAATTTTGGTAATGTCATGGAACACTTCTACGACAACACTGGTATGACTATCTTGATTCTGTCATAAAATTGTCATGGATGCACATGCATGACAAAAAATGCGACCTACTGTGACAAACACGTATCATCACGGAAGTGTATTTTTTATAGTGGTTATAACTGTCTCATGATGAATATCATCCAAGAAGTCACCGACTCAATGCCTACAAACTTTTCCATATTGTTTCTGCTAAGTTATTACTGCTATCATCACTATTACACTTGCTACAAAATTACTGCTATCACTGTTACTGTTACTATTGCTACTATCACTACTATCAAAACTATCAAACTACTTTGCCGCAGATAATTAATCTCCAGGTGTGGTTGAATTGACAATTCAGCTGCTAATACCTTCAAATATTCTTTGGCTCCCCTTGTGTCGAATCCATAAATTTGGATTGAATACTCTACCCTCGAAAACTGTTGCGATCCCCTATACTTGTGGGTTATCAAAAAAAACCATTCAACTTGATAATGGGAGTAATGTTGGATCAACGCGAATACTTTAGGAATTATCGCTTGACTCAAAAGGGAAAACTTTTATGGGATCAAATTCATATGTTGCATTGGTATTATTGGGATTTATGCCAGAGATATGATTATACTTGTTGCTCTAGGATGAATGCTCCACATCTTCCCTTTTCATGTGAATTTAATGATAATGAAACCTTGGCTTCTTATGCTAGAGGTATTTATGATTACTATGATGTGGAACAAATAGAAGAATTTGTTGCTTTTAAGGGTGCTTATGCAATTGAATCTTTGTTTGAAAAGTTTGAAATTTTGATGATTCAGTTTATAGACCTAAAATTTTTGCTATCCTTAAATATTGCTATGATAATTATAAATACAATTCCGATATTGATGCATTTATTGAGAAAGTCTCTGCTGTGCAAGAAGAGACTAATATTTTGCAAGAGTCTATGGAAGAAGGAATTGATGAAACTGTGAGTTCATTGGATGAAAAAGATGATAAGGAGAGCGAAGAACAAGCGAAGGAAGACCGGATTGATCACCCATGCCTGCCTTCTAATGAGAGTAACCCTCCAACTCATACATTGTTTAATGTTCCTTCGTTCTTACCAAAGGATGAATGCTATGATAATTGCTATGATCCCGTTGATTCTTTTGAACTATCCCTTTTTGATGAACTTGATGCTTGCTATGCTTGTGGCCAAGATGCCAATATGAATGATGCTTATGGAGATGAACTTGCTATTGTTCCTTATGTTAAACATGAAATTGTTGCTATTGCACCCACACATGATAGTCCTATTATCTTTTTGAATTCTCCGAACTACACTATATCGGAGAAGTTTGCTCTTGTTAAGGATTATATTGATGGCTTGCCTTTTACCGTTGCACATGATGATTTTGATGAATATAATATGCATGTGCTTACTGCTCCTACTTGCAATTATTATGAGAGAGGAACTATATCTCCACCTCTCTATGTTTCCAACACGATAAAATTGCAAGAAACTGCTTATGCTATGTATTGGCCTTTGCTTGATGTGCATGAATTGTCCTTGTATGACATGCCGATGCATAGGAAGAGAGTTAGACTTCATCATTGCTTGATATATGTTGCTTTGTGCTCACTACTAAATGCCAAATCATTGTTAATTAAAATTGGCTTTGATATACCTTGGGATCTGGGTGGGTTCATTACTTGAGCACTTTATGCCTAGCTTAATGGCTTTAAAGAAAGCGCTGCCAGGGAGATAGCCCAGAAGTTTTAGAGAGTCATTTATTTCTGTTGAGTGCTTTTATATAGCTTAAAAACAAAAAAAATAGAGGGGAACTTAAAACTTCACAAAAAGAAAAGTGAAAACTTTGTTCATGCCCATGGAAACTTTGTGAATCTTAATTATAGAAACTTTTCAACAAAAATAATTACCCCTTGTATAATTCCATTGTATTATAAAAATAATGTGCCAAGATTTGCCTTTAGGATGATTAGATTGCTTGTTGGTTTGTGCGGTGCAAAACAAAAACTTTGGCTGTAGTGCGTGATTTTACATTTTTTTTACTGGAACGTCAAACGGTTCTGGAACTTTTTGCACTATATTTCTATACAAATTGTTTATTTTTCCTATTTTTTCATAATTTTTGGAGTACCAGAAGTATGGTTAATGTTCATATTACTACAGACTGCCCTGTTTTAGGCAGATTCTGTTTTTGATGCATTGTTTGCTTGTTTTGATGAAACTATCGATTTCTATCAGTGGATTAAGCCATGGAAAAGTTATATTACATAAGCTAAAATGCAAAAACAAAATATGAATTGGTTTGCAACAGTAATTAGAGTAGTGATTTGCTTTATTATACTAACAGATCTTATCGGGTTTTCTGTTGAGTTTTGTGTGGATGAAGTGATCAAAGATCGAGGAGGTCTCGATGCGAGGAGAAGGAGGAGAGGCAAGAGCTCAAGCTTGGGGATGCCCAAGGCACCCCAAGTAAATATTCAAGGAGACTCAAGCGTCTAAGCTTGGGGATGCCCCGGAAGGCATCCCATCTTTCTTCAACAAATATCGGTATGTTTTCGGTTTCGTTTCGTTCATGTGATATGTGCAAATTAAACCTTGGCGCGTCTTTTGCTTTTAGTTTCCATTTTCTTTTATGCACCATGCTGGTATGAGATAGTCCATGGTTGATTTATAGGATGCTCATTGCACTTCACTTATATCTTTTGAGTGTGGCTTTATAGAATGCGTCATGTGCTTCACTTAGATCATTTGAAGTTTGGATTGCCTGTTTATCTTCACATAGAAAAACCGTTGTTTGAAGAATGCTCTTTTGCTTCACTTATATTTGTTAGAGCATGGTCTTTTGTAGAAATAATTAAAATCTCATGCTTCACTTAGATCTATTTAGAGAGTCAAAAGGAATTGGTCAATTGCATGGTTAGTCATAAAATCCTACATAAAACTTATGGATCACTGAATATGATATGTTTGATTCCTTGCAATAGTTTTGCGATATGGAGATGGAATATGTGGGAGGTACTCGTAAACGGTTGTGGTTAGTAAGAATATTGGTGTTAAGGTTTGTGATTCCCGAAGCATGCACGTATAGTCTCTCGTTATGCTATGATGTTGGAACATGATTTATTATTGATTGTCTTCCTTATGAGTGGCAGTCGGGGACGAGCGATGGTCTTTTCCTACCAATCTATCCCCCTAGGGGCATGTGTAGTAGTACTTTGCTTTGAGGGCTAATAAACTTTTGCAATAAGTATATGATTTCTTTATGACTAATGTGAGTCCATGGATTATACGCACTCTTACCTTTCCGCAATTTGCTAGCCTCTACGGTACCGTGCATTGCCCTTTCTCACATCGAGACGTGGTGCAAACTTCGCGGGTGCATCCAAACCTCGTGATATGATATGCTCTATCACACATAAGCCTTATTATATCTTGCTCAAAACAGCCACCATACCTACCTATTATGGCTTTTCCATGGCCATTCCGAGATATATTGTCATGCAACTTCCACCGCTTCCGTTTGATGACTTGAGCATTCATTGTCATATTCCTTTGCATGATCATATGTATGACATAGTAGTTGTGGCTCAGCCACCATTGTCGGTGTCAAAACCGGCGGATCTCGGGTAGGGGGTCCCGAACTGTGCGTCTAGGTCGGATGGTAACAGGAGGCAGGGGACACGATGTTTTACCCAGGTTCGGGCCCTCTTGATGGAGGTAAAACCCTACGTCCTGCTTGATTAATATTGATGATATGGGTAGTACAAGAGTAGATCTACCACGAGACCAGAGAGGCTAAACTCTAGAAGCTAGCCTATGGTATGATTGTTGTTCGTCCTACGGACTAAAACTCTCCGGTTTATATAGACACCGGAGAGGGCTAGGGTTACACAGAGTCGGTTACAATGGTAGGAGATCTACGTATCAGTATCGCCAAGCTTGCCTTCCACGCCAAGGAAAGTCCCTTCCGGACACGGGACGACGTCTTCAATCTTGTATCTTCATAGTCCAGGAGTCCGCGCGAAGGTATAGTCCGGCCATCCGGACACCCCCTAATCCAGGACTCCCTCAGTAGCCCCTAAACCAGGCTTCAATGACGACAAGTCCGGCGCGCAGATTGTCTTCGGCATTGCAAGGCGGGTTCCTCCTCCAAGTACTTCATAGAAGATTTTGAACACAAAGGTAGTGTCCGGCTCTGCAAAATAAGTTTCCACATATTGCCATAGAGAGAATAATATTTACACAAATCTAATCTGCTGACGTATTCCGTAGCATGACATCACACCACGGCCAAGTCTTTATTCGAATCGTTTTATTGTCCCACCTCAGCACGTTTAGCGAGGCGGTTTCCTTGGCACGTCTTGTTAAAGCAGAGATCGTGTCCCCTTATTCCGGGATTCTCATCAATACGGGTGTGGGTAACCCAACCGCGCCATTGACTACGGTGCTTGGGAGATAAGCGAGTTTTACCAAGCTGGTGGGGGCGCATAGTCGCATCCGCCCATATAAGGGGATAAGGATCCACCTTTTCATCCACGCCTTCTTCCTCCTTTGCCTATCCATTTTCGCGCACTCGAGCTCCAGCACCCAAGTCCACACACCCCACCTCAACCTTCTCCAGCCATGTCCGGAGCGGGAGGCAAGTGGATGGTCTCCTCTGTCACGGAGGGGCACATCAAAAAACTGAGGAAGGCCGGATACTTGTCTAACGACAATGCGCACCGGCTTCCCGAAGAGGGGCAGCTCATCCCCACCCCCAAGCCCCATGAGAGGGTGGTGTTCCTCCCCCATTTCCTCCGCGGACTGGGCTTCCCTCTCCACCCATTTGTCCAGGGGCTCATGTTCTACTATGGCCTGGATTTCCACGATCTGGCCCCGAACTTTGTCCTTAATATCTCGGCGTTTATCATCGTGTGCGAGGCTTTCTTCTGCATCTGCCCCCATTTCGGCCTATGGCTCAAGACTTTCAATGTCAAGCCGAAGGTGGTGCGCGGCACTCAGGCGGAGTGCAGAGGCGCCATGGTGGGCAAGATGCCCAACGTCCTATGGCCTGAGGGCTCCTTCGTGGAGTCCCTAAAGGGGTGGCAATCGGGGTGGTTTTACATCACCGAGCCGTGCGACCCTGAATGGGTCGTAGCCCCCGAGTTCCGATCCGGACCCCCTACGCGGCTCACCTCCTGGAAAGAGACGGGCCTGTCGTGGGGTAAAAAAGGAGAGCTGATCGGACTCCAAACATGCGTCCAAACCCTGGTGGACAGGAATCTCAAACTTGTCAACGTAGTCCCTGGATCCTCCGTCGGATCCTCCCGTGTCAACAACAGGCTTTCAACCTGTGGGAGTTCGACCCGGCGCGACACCGAACTCTGAGCAGGCTCTTCGACACGACGTACGAAGATGCCTGGAATGTGCTTTTCAAGGGCGCCGAGGCCCCCACATCCGCTACCGAGGATCACGGATTCAGCACGCAACGTCACGCTCGTGCGGTAAGCTGTTTTCACCTTTTACAGGGTATTAGTTTTTCATAGTTTGACTCCATGCGGGATCTAAGTTCCCTTACCTTTGACAGGATTGGCAGGAGACGTCCGGACAGATCAACTGTCCGGCTCCTTTGCCCAAAGGCCCAGCGGACGCTCGCTTGGCGAAGCTGCTGGTTCCGGCACCCTATGTGGTGCCGGAGAAGAAGGCCAAGAAGAAGGCCACGGGGACTCGGAAGAGTGCCCGGCGCCTGGGGCGTCAAATTCATCATCCGACGACTCCAAGACGCACTCCTCCCGTGAAGACGAGGAGGAGGAAGAAGCGACCTCTCCCCCTCCAGCGGGGGGAGAGAAGAAAAGGAAGGCCGCCCCAACTGGGGAGGCCGAAGGGTCCAAGAAGGGGAAAACCCTTCCTCCGGACGGTTCCACCAACGCCGACGACGGCGAAGAGGAGTGGCCGCACAGGGCAAAGCCCCTGGCGAGATCGTAAGTGTCCGGATACCAGAGTGATTCATAGTATTCTTCCATTGCACAACTCTTCCTTATGTCGAACATGTTTATGCAGTCCACCCAAAGACCGGCTCGACGTGTCGTCGAGCGGTTCCCTGGATTCGTCGGATGTGAATTCCCTTCCAACGGCTACCTCCCCCCACCCTACGGACGACGCCGAGGTGTTGTCCCAACAGGTTCCAAGCCAGGAGGAGGTGGTCCTGGAGGCGCCGCAAGGCGACCTCCCGGACTCCAGGCGCAAAGGGGATAAAACCCCCAAGGTCCCCGAGTCTGGCCTTGAGCCGGACACCGCGCCGGAACCTTCAATGGTTCCGGACTCCAGTAGGCGGCCTCCTTCCAAGAGGAGCGAGCCTACCGAGCCGGTGACCTCCGTCCAACCGGAGGCACCGGACAATTTGCTGGAGACGCTTAACGGTGCCTCCATCGACGAGGAGCACCGCACTATTATGAGTGCGGTGATCCAGAAGGTTCAGTCCGCCAAGAGCGGACTGACTGAAGCCTGTGCCAGCCTTCTAACAGGCTTTGAGGTAGGTAAAGAATATGTAAAAATATTACCGCATAGACAGTAGCCCCTGATGCTCTGTTCGGCGTTCGGAAAGAAAAGCCGAATAGAGGATCTAATAATCACAGGAGTCTAACATAATCAAGTCAATATGCGTATGCAGGCTTCGCTGCTGGCCTCCGCCGCACTGACTGCAGAGGTGGATACGCTGAAGCAGAACCTCGCGCGGTCCGAGAACGAGCTCGGCCATGCCAAGAGGAAACTCGAGGAGAAGGAAGGTAAGTAATACGTTGCGCAATTATATAGAGAAGATGTGGTTGCAAAAAATGACAGGATCAACGTGCTATTATAGGGGCCACGGCCGAGGTGGCAACCCTTAAGCAAGCGCTGTCCAAGGCCGAAAACAGGGCGGCCACAAAGCGCACGGAGAGAGAGAAGCAGGAGGCGCGGGTGGAGGAGGTGCAGAAAGAGCTCCAGGCTCTCGTGAAAAAACACAAGAGTTTGGAGCTTGACTCAAAGACGCAAGCGTCCGAGCTTGCGGCAGCCCTCAAAAGCGCGAAGTCTGCCAAGGCCGAAGCCCAGAAAGCCCTCAAAGAAATTGACGCGATGAAGAAGATAGCGGCGGGTAAGGCATTCATTATGCAAAGCAAGCACGTGAAAGTGAATTATTTGTTACTTACGCGAGTCCGGAGCTCTCCAGGAGCATTCGCAGATTTGCCCCGCAGTGCGTCTGATGCCGCCGCCTACTACCGAGCCGAGGAGGGGAGCTCGACGGAGAAGGTGTTCTGATCTCAATATGCTGGGGCCGGACACCTGGTGCCTTTGAGCGACCAGCTGAAGCAGATGGTCGAGCTCCACAAGGTTGCCGAACAGGCCGTAAAGGGCCTCGTAGTTCAGCTGTGGCCTGGAGAGGCTCTTCCTGGGAGCTACTTCGGGCTGGTGAGGCGGTTGGTGGATGCCTGTCCCCGGCTTGAAGTAATCAAGCGCTCCGTCTGCATCGAAGGTGCCCGTAGGGCGCTTGCCCGTGCTAAAGTGCACTGGGCAAGATGGATGCGGAGAAGCTGGTGAAGGACGGGCCGCTGCCGGGCAAGGAGCATCGCGTCCCGGAAGCGTATTATGAGGGCGTCCTGAAGGGTGCCCGCCTTATAGCGGATGAATGCTCCAAAGATGTAATTTTTGAGTAAACTCGCATTTGTGATCCTGTACGCTGAAAACTTGTTCATATGCGCTAAGCAACGCTTTTGAATTTAAAATATTACCTTCTGTGCGGCTGTTTATCAAATTTGAGAGATGGCAAGTCGTCGGCTTCTGCCCCCATGGCACGAGTGCTGGGGTGTTCGGGATAAACATGAGCGCTCTTTTTCCCATTCTTGGGTCCTTCGAGGGAGGCGCTCAACACAACGAACAAGGCAATCAGTCTATAATGCTTGAACACTCTCACTTAGACATAGAATTCTATAATTTTAAATTTTGGCGAAGCCCCTGGTGTTCGAAAGACCGAGTTCGGGGCGCTATCCACGCCTAGGCTGGACAAAGCCGACTCCTCGCTCTAAGCGGCATAAGTCTTTTGGGACTCGAAAACCTCTCGAACAGCGACCAACTCTCGCCTCATCATGACGGTCAGTTTTAGCTTTCTCTACTGAGGTGCTTAGCCCAGCTCAACTGGGGCACAATCGCAGTAGTTCTCCTAGTGCTACCTTAGCCGATATAACGGAACGTAAGGTACCAAAACATAGGAGCCGGGCAAACCCAACTATTGACCCAAGACATGATTCGGGGCCGATGCATATAATGCTATAAGTTCGGGGTGCCGCACTTGTGAAAGTGTTCGAACTTCTCACACCATGTTGTGGGGTACTTAAGCCCCTGGCGTATTGGCCGTACCAAAGTGTATGGGTGCAACATGTCATTAATGAACATATATTCGTAAAAAAAGAGGTAATGCAATAATAGACGGAAGCTATGCATTGTTTATTTAAAAAAGCTGCGAAGAAAGCAGAACGATACAAATAGTGCGATAAGCAAAAGATGGGACTATCCAATATGTCCTTTCCAGGGGCGAGCTGTGGAATGTTATGCGAAACGGGTATACTGCTTGTTATAGAGACCACCTTAGAGTTCCGTAGTGTGGCATAGCTTTCTGCTTCCCTGGTTGTATCGTTTGTGCGGCAATTGTACTGCCGGACAAGCCTTCCGAAGAATGGAGTCCTGAAAATAAGAGAAAATTAAGAAATCGGCAGCCCCTAGTGCGGTCTAAGCCGCGTTTCGGGCGTGCCGTGATGGTGCCCCTCCCCCTGTGCCCATGGTATTTCTAGAGCGTAGTTATGTACGCGCAACACTGGTTTCGCAAGTTCACGAGGGCTGGGGTTGGGGCCGCATTGCTACGCTTGCTCGGAACGTGCCAAGCGGTCTTGTTGTAGGTTACTCCGGGCGCGCTTGACGGTGTCCGAACGTTTAATGGCCGGACTGGAGAATTGCCTTGAGAGGCTGCTTTGTACTTCCGCTGTGATAGCCGCCGTATGCTCCTCCGTTCGGAGAGAACGTTCGGTGTTTCCATTGACCATGATGACGCCTCGAGGGCCTGGCATCTTGAGCTTGAGGTATGCGTAGTGCGGCACCGCATTGAACTTGGCAAATGCGGTTTGCCCGAGCAGTGCGTGATAGCCACTACGGAATGGGACTATGTCGAAGATTAACTCCTCGCTTCGGAAATTATCCGGAGATCCGAAGACCACTTCAAGTGTAACTGAGCCTGTACAGTTGGCTTCTACACCTGGTATGACGCCTTTAAAGGTCGTTCTGGTGGGTTTAATCCTCGAGGGATCGATGCCCATTTTCCGCACTGTATCCTGATAAAGCAGGTTCAGGCTGCTGCCGCCGTCCATAAGGACTCTAGTGAGGTGAAATCTATCAATAATTGGGTCTAGAACCAATGCGGCGAATCCTCCATGATGGATGCTAGTGGGGTGGTCCCTTCGATCAAAAGTGATCGGGCAGGAAGACCATGGGTTGAACTTTGGGGCGACTGGCTCCATCACGTATACGTCCCTTAGCACACGCTTCCGCTCCCTCTTGGGGATGTGGGTTGTGTATATCATGTTCACCGCCGCGCTTGTGGGGGAAAACCTTTCTGTCTGCTGTTGTTCGGCGGCCGGGGCTCCTCCTCATCATCGCTATGCAGCCCCTTGTCTCTGCTTTCGGCATTTAACTTGCCTGCCTGCTTGAACACCCAACAATCCCTGTTGGTGTGATTGGCTGGTTTTTCGAGGGTGCCATGTATCTGGCATGAGCGGTCGAGTATTCGGTCCAAACTGGACGGGCCCGAAGTATTTCTTTTGAATGGCTTTTTCCGCTGACTGGGTTTAAAGCCTTTGAATCCGGCATTAACTGTCGTATCCTCAGCATTGTCGCCGTTAATGCGGCGTTTTTGCTTGTTGCGACGCGACCCGCCACTGTCGGGGATATACCCCGCGGTATGACCCGGCCAGATGTATAACCCGGCCGGACTTGGCGACTCACTAATGACCCGCCCTGACTGGACGACTCATTAAGTGACCCGCCCGAGCCTGACGACTTATGGGTGACCTGGCAAGCGGATCAAAGGAGCGACAAGACCCTGGGGGCCAAGAGGCTCAAAGCCCAGAAGGCCGGCTACGTTATGGTAGGCCGGCTTAAGAGGAAAGGCGCGAGGAATATCTCCTTTACGAGGAAGCAAAACCCGGACTTGTAATCAACTTGTAAGAGAAGATAGACTAATCCTAGTCCTACTAGGACTCCACATGTAACCCGCCCCTCTAACTTATATAAGGAGGGGCAGGGCTCCCCAAAGAGGGACAGGCAACAAGAAACAATATCTAGGGATAGACACCAAGAGGAGAGCCGGCTTACGGCGACTTCCTCATAATCATAATGAGACCTAGCCACAAACAGCATGTAGGGTTATTACCGGATGATGTTTCCCGGGGCCCGAAGCTGTCTAAATCCTCGTCTTGTGTGTTGCGTCTCTCGATTACACTCAACCCCTTCAAGCTACCACATAGGTGTGTTAGCCTCGCGACTAAGTCCTTACACTAGGACATCTGTCGTGTCAATTCCACGACAGTTGGCGCCCACCGTGGGGCCTGCGCACGGTGGTGTTGAGTTCTTGGAGGGTTCTTTCCAGGGTTTTGAGAAGTTCGTGATTTTCAGATGAAGCAGAGCCAGATTGCGTCTGTGGGCACCGTGACACGCAACCAGGCGATCTGTCTTGGCGGGATCACTTTCCGCTGCTTCATCGTGAGAAGCTAAGGCAGAGGAGGTTCCGTCAGTATGGATCAAAATCATCAAATTACAGTTGTTTTGGTTTGATTTGGCAAGTCGCCGCCGCCGCGTACAGGGGTCGTCGAGACCGAGGCGCTGCTAGATTCGGACGCACAACCATGTTTTTTTCCGTTTCACAAGTAAATTCGTGTCGTGAGGGGCTGATCTGGCTAGCTGTTCGCTTCCCTAGCATACGCCCGCCGCGTCACGCGGGTGCCTGACCGCTGCCTGGTTGTTGTTGCTTCTCCACCCGTGATGCACTTCCATCTGACGATCTGCTAGTCGGTCGCAGCCTAGCATCCTGTATGCATTTCTGCTATTACTACACCTCCGAGGCTGAATCATGCTAGTCCATGAGAAGATCGAAGCCAACATCTATTACTACGTTGTTTACACCTGAATTCAAAAGAAAGAAAACAAAGCCAACATGAGACGTATTCAGCTACTCCCGTGTGAAAAAAACAGTTGAATTGGTCAAAGCGACTACGACCCAGAGAAAGATAGGGACGTGGACAAGGATTCGGCCCTGGCCTGCGATGCTCTAGCTTCTACCTGTGAGCCGGCCGAGCGGACATCTGAGTCACCTGACCCGCCATAGCTACCGCCTTCGCCGGCCCTGCCTTCGCGGTCCTCTGCCCACGCCTCGTTGGAGTCGCCGAGCCGCTGCTCCTGTCGCTGCATGTTGCGTCGGGGCCGCCGCACCCCGCGCCCGCCTCTGCCGCAAGGCCGCCTGTATGAGCCGCCGGTTTCAATATTGTCGCCTGGTCGCGTCCTCTGCTCCTCTACCAGGACCTCGACTGCCTCCGAGCAGGCGATGATGTGTCCTCGCCTCTGTACGAGCCGCTGCGCTGGGCCGCCCCTACCGCAAGTCGGCCCTGCCTCGCCGACCTCCGCTGGCGTCGCCGGCGAGTCACCTTAAGCCGCCACTACGGCCAGGGACCCGCCTCAAGTCGCCACTGCTCACGTTGAGCAGACATCATCGCTGTGTTTTCTTGGTCGGCTTCCGCTGTTGTTTCCTGCATCGCGAGTCGCTGTTCGGTTTCCGACCCACCGCCTTTTGGGTCCGTCCTTGACCCGGCCTGACTGACGTGCCGTGGGCCGCCTTCACTGTCGTTTCCTTTGCAGCACAGAATACAGCCAACGCTGGACCTAATGGTTCAAAACCACAGCCTGATGGTACTTCAATCAAGACGTTCTGTGAACGTGCAAGTTCACCCTATGTGAAACAAGAAAAGGACAAAGAAGGAAAGGACGGGCAGGGTGTTGTTATCATTGTGCCACTTAAAGGAATGAGGAGATAAAATCTGCCCAGAGTCACGTCAAAGATGCCAGGCAATTTGACCTAGCACTGGGTTGCTGGATGTTGTCCATAATTTCAACTATGGATTTATCGGCGTGTTGAAACTTGGTCTGCTCCGTCTCTGTCTGTCTGACAAAAAAAATGCCAGGTGTGCGCAAGTCGCCGCCCGTGCAGCTTAATCTATGTCAACCCGCTGGAGCCGCGCTGAGCCGCCCTTGCCGCTTTGAGCCACCGGGGTTATATTAAGTCACTGGTCTGCCTGAGCCACCTCTGTCGCGATAAACGGATCATCCAACGTCCAAACAAATCAGGTGATATCCATCCAAGTTTAATTTATTAGCACATGTTATTTTTGTCAAAGAACAAGTTTATCTTTGCCTTGGTCTGCAATATTGTTTATGCAGGGCAATTATTTATGACAAAAAGTGATATTATACCGTGGAGATGGAGGCACGCCAACACCTTTTGGCACAGGTGGTCGTCGTTACTCAACGAATTCCCGCACCGGTTTACAACACCATGGCCATCTCTCGCGATCGCACCGGCTTACAACGTCGTGGCCGTCTCTCGCGACCGCACCAGCTTACAACGCCGTGACCGTCTCTCGTGACCGTGGCCGACTCTCCCGTCCACACCGGTTTAAAACGCCGCGGCCGAAAAATCTGTCAGCACCCGTGGCTGACTCAGCCGTAATTGATTTCAGTTTCACCATGGTGATCATCAACTCCGCGGTGATAATTGCTAACCTGACGCATCAGGTGAAATCCATCCAGCATATTTTTATATATTGTATATTGCTTTCTTTAAAAAAGCAATTACTCTGGTTTTCAAGTTTTCCCATGTAGGATTCAAACCGGTCTATATCATGGTTAATTATGAAGAATCTCAAGCCAACTCCTCAAGTCGGCTTAAGACTCGGGGGCTACAATGGTATGGCTCGGCAAAAATTAGCCGGTTTCAATGAATTCAAGAACTCTGGGTCATTGAAGGGAAGATAACCCGGCCCCGGAGGCTACTCTTTATTAGCAAATATTTAAAGGCCGTCAGAAAAATTTCCGGCTTAAAATGAAGATTCCAGTTTAAAATATAGCTCAAGAGACATCTCTCTCCCGCAAAGCTTTGAAGCTACCAAATCCGGTTCAAAATCCGGCTCAAGGTAAATTTGTCTTTCACAAAGTTTTGAAGTTTTTAAATCCGGTTTAAAGTTCCGGATTCAAAAAGATTTAAATCTCTCGCAAGTTCGAGTTCTCAGAAAAATTAAAGGTTGCCAAAAGAACTTGCTGCCATGATGCGCGGTTCAAACTTGGATATCCTGCCTTACGGCTTATCTTATTATGATCACTTGGGGGCTTCCTGCTCATCGAGCATAGCTATCAATACCCTCTTGATCGGCGCAATGCCAAAATTTATATGGTCACTTGGGGGCTTCCTGTTCAAACATAGGTCGTATTCGAACCAAAGAGAACATAGCTGTCGATACCCTTTTGATTGGCAAACTGCCGAACCTACTTGGGGGCTTCTTGATCGTATCTGAATCATAGCTCAACCCCTTTGGGAATCGACGTGGATCGTATTTGAATCAGCGTCGTTAAACAACTCTCAAGGTCATTTGGGGGCTTCCTATTCAAACATAGGTCGTATTCGAACCAAAGAGAACATAGCTGTCGATACCCTCTTGATCGGCACCGCCAAAGCCACTAGGGGCTATATGATTGTATTCGAATTTTAGCTTAACCCCTTTGGAACGGTTTACTAATCGTATCCGAATTAGAAGCCTCAAAAAGTTTTATTCTGTCTCTGGTAAAGTTTATTGCAGCCACAATTACTTAACTTGAGACCTTTTTGGGATTATATCTCAAATATATATAAGTGTTTTATGCTTAACCCGGCTTGACTTTTGATTATAAGTCGCCAGTTTATGACAATCATCATCTATGTGGAAGCATTGGCTTCTAAGGATTGGGTTATCACCCTTAGTGCACAGGTTATGTAAGCCAGCAGTACAAATTTAATATCACAGTAGTTATATGTGAGATATTATGACCCACCCTGGTTTTGACGCTAAGTCGCCAGGGCATATGTTGTTTAAACTCTCTGCAGGATTTGCAGAAATATGACATGTAAATGATTAAGTTCAAGCTCATTACCAAAGTTTATGCTTCAAAATGATTATCCGTTCTGGATTTTTCTCAAAAGGCTATAAGCCACCGGGTCATGAAAATTCCAGTTTACAATGAAGGCGTATTGAATCGCCATCGGCCAAGAGCCGCCGGGTATTTAAACTCTGGATTTACTTATCAACAGATAAGGTATTTGAATTCTTTAAAATAGCCAACATGGCTGGATTTTCAATGATGATATTGAATGATTGAGGTTTTTCATACCGGATTATATTATTCAAATTTTGAATAGCCAACATGGCTGGATTTCTATTATGATTATCAATAACCAGTATTATGATTGAGGTTTTCAAAGTCGCTTTAGCGCCACAGCTATTATCTTTATTAATGGGCATGATTTATTTTACAATGGAGGAAATAGTCCCGAGTCGTTGCAGGCTTACGACCCGGCACTTGGGGGCTACATTATTCAAGTTGAGGTTACATCAAATATGCAAGTCTCATGTCGTTGCAAGCATGCACCATGACACTTGGGGGCTAATGCAAAGTTATTTTTATTGGCCTTATTGAAGACCCGACTCATCCCATTGTAATGAGCCGGCCCTTGGGGGCTACCAATTGCTCCTGTTAAAATTCAAGATACACAAGCCTTATTCCATTATATATTGAAGGATCCACTGCTCAGTTGGTAAAGCATAAAGCTCTTAACCTTGGGGACGTGGGTTCAAGCCCCAGGATGGGGGTTACATCATATGATATTATTTTCAATGAAAAGTCCCAGCTTAGTATTATCTTACTAAGCCGGCCCTTGGGGGCTACACGTTACTGCTCAAATTTACATCATCATATTTACAAAGTCCCTGCTCATTATTACATAATGACCCGACACTTGGGGGCTAATGCATATTGCTCTTTGCTTAAGACAATTCTAGGATGACCCGGCTACACTACTATGACTATAGCCGACTCATAGGGGCTACACAACTGGATTTCATTTAAAGCCATGGTGATAAGTCTCGGCTTATTCATGCTGATTAAACCGGCCCTTGGGGGCTACAGGTATTATGGATATAAGGGAGAAATATCTTCAAATTTTCAGTTTGAGTAAATCAAATTGACCCGGTGTCCGCAAAAATCATAAACCGGCGTCGGCGACAATTATGACTTGACATCATCTATTTATAACCCGGCAATTTTGGTAATCATAAACCTGCAAGTTTTATATCTCAAGTCGGCTGAATATAAGTTGAATATTTGAAGACCAATATTTTTGTCAAGTCAGAGCATTGAAGGCCGACTCAAATGGATGCTTTATTTACAATATTTCTTCTACAAGCAAATTGACTACGAAGTTGGTCCATTGACCTGGATTTTCCAAAAGGAGGAGATGACAAGGACTTAAGGATGATCAAGTGCCGGCTTACAAGAATATTTAACCCAGAGTGCAACCTGTCAATTTGTTCTTGTGTTTATGTTGCAGATCAGTTTAACATGGATAAATCCAAATTAAACTTGGGGGCTAATGTCGGGGATATACCCCGCGGTATGACCCGGCCAGATGTATAACCCGGCCGGACTTGGCGACTCACTAATGACCCGCCCTGACTGGACGACTCACTAAGTGACCCGCCCGAGCCTGGCGACTTATGGGTGACCTGGCAAGCGGATCAAAGGAGCGACAAGACCCGGGGAGCCAAGAGGCTCAAAGCCCAGAAGGCCAGCTACGTTATGGTAGGCCGGCTTAAGAGGAAAGGCGCGAGGAATATCTCCTTTACGAGGAAGCAAGACCCGGACTTGTAATCAACTTGTAAGAGAAGATAGACTAATCCTAGTTCTACTAGGACTCCACATGTAACCCGCCCCTCTAACTTATATAAGGAGGGGCAGGGCTCGCCAAAGAGGGACAGGCAACAAGAAACAATATCTAGGGATAGACACCAAGAGGAGAGCCAGCTTACGGTGACTTCCTCATAATCATAATGAGATCTAGCCACAAACAGCATGTAGGGTTATTACCGGATGATGTTTCCCGGGGCCCGAAGCTGTCTAAATCCTCGTCTTGTGTGTTGCGTCTCTCGATTATGCTCAACCCCTTCAAGCTACCACATAGGTGTGTTGGCCTCGCGACTAAGTCCTTACACTAGGACATCTGCCGTGTCAATTCCACGACAGCCACTGCTTTCCTTGGTATCCGAATTACCAGGGCTCTTGGTCATGTTATTGTTGCGAGCTAGCCAGCTGTCTTCTCCCGTGCAAAAGAGGGTCATAAGTGTCGTGAGGGCTGCCATAGATTTCGGCTTTTCCTGTCCTAGGTGCCGTGCAAGCCACTCGTCGCGGATGTTATGCTTGAAGGCTGCTAGGGCCTCTGCGTCCGGACAATCGACGATTTGATTTTTCTTGGTTAGGAACCGTGTCCAGAATTGTCTGGCTGATTCCTCTAGCTGCTGAATCATGTGGCTTAGGTCATCGGCGTCTGGTGGTCGCACATAAGTGCCCTGGAAATTGTCGAGGCATGCAGCTTCCAGGTCCTTCCAACAACCAATTGATTCTGCTGGCAAGCTGTTAAGCCAATGTCGGGCTGGTCCTTTAAGCTTGAGTGGAAGGTCTTTGATGGCATGTAGGTCATCACCGCGGGCCATGTGGATATGAAGGAGATAGTCCTCGATCCATACCGCAGGATCTGTTGTGCCATCGTATGACTCGATGTTCACGGGTTTGAAATTCTCGAGGATTTGATGATCCATTACTTTATCTGTGAAGCATAGTGGGTGTGCGGCGCCTCTGTATTGGGCTACATCACGACACAGCTCAAACGAGCTTTGTCTACTGTGTTCGGCCCGACCGGATTTACTGTATCCGGCGTGACAAGTACCGTCTCGTGCCGTGGGGTGCCCACGTGATCCGTAGATCGATCTTGTTTGCCTTGTCTTGTCCTCCAATATATCTCACAGGTCTGGCGCATTTTCCCATGCCTTGGTAGTTTTTGAGCGGCGCCGGGGTGCGGCTTGAGTGGAGGGCCGAGAGGCCTCTCTATCGCGGCCACAGGGTGGCCGGTCGGCCGCATCATGCGTTGGTGATGTAGGTTTAGGTGCTTCCTCCTCTAATTGGGGTAGCAACCTGCGCTTTGGGTAGCTCTTGGAGGGGCGTTCGAGTTCATACTCTTCGGCCGCAAGGACTTCAGTCCATCTGTCGGCTAGCAAATCTTGATCAGCTCTAAGTTGTTGCTGTTTTTTCTTGAGGCTACTCGCCGTGGCCATAAGCCTGCGTTTGAAACGCTCTTGTTCAACGAGATCCTCCGACACGACAAATTCATCGTCGTCGAGGCTTGCCTCATCTTCGGAGGGAGGCATATAATTATCGTCCTCGACCTCTCTGTCTGCCGCTCTCTCATGAGGGCTGGCTTCTCTATCCTCCCGTGCTGAATCTTGCTGGAGATGGTTGTCTTCAGCACTGTCCGGGGTGTTATTATCCCCCGTGCCGGAATCACCGTTTTTGTTTTGGCGGGATTTAGAGCAGCGCCGCTGACGCCGGCGCTTAGGCTGCTTCTTGGAGGGGTCATCCTCCGCTGTTCCATCGCCATTGCCTTCTTTTGGGGTGTTCACCATGCATATATCATACGACGAGGTGGCTTTCCAGTGCCCTATAGGCGCTGGTTCTTGATCGTCTCCTGCATCGGCGTCCATACCGTCGATGTCTTCGGAGTCGAAGTCGAGCATGTCGGTTAAATCATCGACAGTGGCTACGAAGTGGGTGGTGGGTGGGCTTTGAATTTCTTCATCATCCGCATCCCAACCTTGCCGACCATAGTCCGGCCAGGGCTCTCCTGACAAAGAGAGAGACTTTAGTGACTTCAGAATATCGCCGAAGGGCGAGTGCTGAAAGATGTCCGCGGCGGTGAACTCCATGATCGGCGCCCGATCAGGTTCGATCGAGGTGCGGAGGGCTCGGAGTCTGGAGAGGAGTCCGGCTCCTTGGAGTCACGGGCTTCGCAGAGAATAGGGCTGGTGTTCGGCTCGATCGTCGTAGAAATTGCAGCCCCCAAGGCGGTGTCTAACCACCCATCCTTGGTTGGTGTGATCGGCTCCGAGCTAGGGGTCGGAGCGGACACAGGTGCGGCCTCCAGGGCACTGTTCGGCGGCAGAGCTAAATCATGCCCATCGTGACAGTGTGGCGCGCTCGGCTGTGGCTCGAATCCGTCGAATATCAAGTCTCCGCGGATGTCGGCCGGTAGTTCAAACTTCCAAATCTGACCTGATGGCCAGGGGCGTAGCTTTCGATCTGCTCCAGATGACCAAGTGAATTGGCCCGCAGTGCAAAGCCGCCGAATACGAAGATCTGTCCGGGGAGAAAAGTCTCACCCTAGATCGCATCGCTGGTGATGATCGGAGAAGCCATCGGGCCTAAAAGTGACGACACAGAGGAACTCTCAATGAAAGCACCAATGTCGGTGTCAAAACCGGCGGATCTCGGGTAGGGGGTCCCGAACTGTGCGTCTAGGTCGGATGGTAACAGGAGGCAGGGGACACGAAGTTTTACCCAGGTTCGGGCCCTCTTGATGGAGGTAAAACCCTACGTCCTGCTTGATTAATATTGATGATATGGGTAGTACAAGAGTAGATCTACCAAGAGATCAGAGAGGCTAAACCCTAGAAGCTAGCCTACGGACTAAAACTCTCCGGTTTATATAGACACTGGAGAGGGCTAGGGTTACACAGAGTCGGTTACAATGGTAGGAGATCTACATATCCGTATCGCCAAGCTTGCCTTCCATGCCAAGGAAAGTCCCTTCCGGACACGGGACGAAGTCTTCAATCTTGTATCTTCATAGTCCAGGAGTCTGGCCGAAGGTATAGTCCGGCCATCGGGACACCCCCTAATCTAGGACTCCCTCAACCATTCTTCATTTTTCATACATGTTACGCTAGATCATTGCACATCCTGGTACATGCCAGAGGCATTCATATAGAGTCATACTTTGTCATGGGTATCGAGTTGTAATTTTTATTTTATTTTGAGTTATAAGTAAATAGAAGTGTGATGAACATCATTATTCATTTTTAGAGCAGTGCCCTAGTGAGGAAAGGATGATGGAGACTATGATTCCCCCACAAGTCGGGATGAGACTCCGGACAATGAGTAAAAAAAGAAAAAAAAAGAAAAAGAGAGAAGGGGCATTGTTAGTATCCTTTACCACACTTGTGCTTCAAATTAGCACCATGTTTTTCATATTTAGAATCTCCTATGTTGTCACTTTCATATACTAGTGTGAATTTTCATTATAGGATTAGATGCACACCCACTTAGTTTTCATATTGAGATTTCATACACTTATAGCTCTTAGTGCATTCGTTGCATGGCAATCCCTACTCCTCACATTGATATCGATTGATGGGCATCTCCATAGCCCGTTGGTTAGCCGCATCGATGTGAGACTTTCTACTTTTTTGTCTTCTCTATATTTTGAAGGAAATATGCCCTAGAGGCAATATTAAAGTTATTATTTATTTCCTTATATCATGATAAATGTTTATTATTCATGCTAGAATTGTATTAACCGGAAACATAATACATGTGTGAATACATAGACAAACAGAGTGTCACTAGTATGCCTCTACTTGACTAGCTCGTTAATCAAAGATGGTTATGTTTCCTAACCATGAACAAAGAGTTGTTATTTGATTAACGGGATCACATCATTAGGTGAATGATTTGATTGACATGACCCATTCCATTAGCTTAGCACCCGATCGTTTAGTATGTTGCTATTGCTTTCTTCATGACTTATACATGTTCCTATGACTATGAGATTATGCAACTCCCATTTGCCGGAGGAACACTTTGTGTGCTACCAAACATCACAACGTAAATGGGTGATTATAAAGGTGCTCTACAGGTGTCTCCAAAGGTACATGTTGGGTTGGCGTATTTCGAGATTAGGATTTGTCACTCCGATTGTCAGAGAGGTATCTCTGGGCCCTCTCGGTAATACACATCACATAAGCCTTGCAAGCATTGCAACTAATGATTTAGTTGTGAGATGATGTATTACGGAACGAGTAAAGAGACTTGCCGGTAACGAGATTGAACTAGGTATGGGATACCGACGATCGAATCTCGGGCAAGTAACATACCGATGACAAAGGGAACAACGTATGTTGTTATGCGGTCTGACCGATAAAAGATCTTCGTAGAATATGTAGGAGCCAATATGAGCATCCAGGTTCCTCTATTGGTTATTGACCGGAGACGAGTCTCGGTCATGTCTACATTGTTCTCGAACCCGTAGGGTCCGCACGCTTAAGGTTTCGATGATAGTTATATTATGAGTTTATGAGTTTTGATGTACCGAAGTTAGTTCGGAGTCCCGGATGTGATCACGGATATTACGAGGAGTCTCGAAATGGTCGAGACATAAAGATTGATATATTGGACGGCTATATTCGGACACCGGAAGTGTTCCGGGGAAGTTTCGGATAAAACCGGAGCACCGGGGGGTTACCGGAACCCCCCGGGGGGTTAATGGGCCTCATGGGCCTAAAGTGGAGAAGATGAAGGGGCTGCCAGGGCAGGCCGCGCGCCCCCTCTCCCCCTAGTCCGAATTGGACAAGGAGGGAGGGGCGGCGCCCCCCCTTTTCCTTCTCTCCTTCACCCTCTCCTACTTGGACAAGGAAAGGGAGGGGAGTCCTACTCCCGGTAGGAGTAGAACTCCTCCTGCGCGCCTCCTACTAGGGCCGGCCGCACCCCCCCCTTGGATCCTTTATATACGGAGGCAAGGGGAACCCCTAGAAACACAAGTTGATCCACGTGATCATATTCTTAGCCGTGTGCGGTGCCCCCTTCCACCATAGTCCTCGATAATATTGTAGCAGTGCTTAGGCGAAGCCCTGCGACGGTAGTACATCAAGATCGTCACCACGCCGTCGTGCTGACGGAACTCTTCCCTGACACTTTGCTGGATCGGAGTCCGGGGATCGTCATCGAGCTGAACGTGTGCTAGAACTCGGAGGTGTCGTAGTTTCGGTGCTTGATCGGTCGGGTCGTGGAGACGTATGACTACATCAACCAAACGCTTCCGTTGTCGATCTACAAGGGTATGTAGGTCACACTCTCCCCTCTTGTTGCTATGCATCACCATCATCTTGCGTGTGCGTAGGAAATTTTTTGAAATTACTACGTTCCCCAACAGTGGCATCCGAGCCTAGGTTTTATATGTTGATGTTATATGCACGAGTAGAACACAAGTGAGTTGTGGGCGATATAAGTCATACTGCTTACCAGCATGTCATACTTTGGTTCGGCGGTATTGTTGGACGAAGCGGCCCGGACCGACATTACGCGTACGCTTACGCGAGACCGGTTCTCCCGACGTGCTTTGCACATAGGTGGCTTGCGGGTGACAGTTTCTCCAACTTTAGTTGAACCGAGTGTGGCTACGCCCGGTCCTTGCGAAGGTTAAAACAGCACCAACTTGACAAACTATCGTTGTGGTTTTGATGCGTAGGTAAGATTGGTTCTTGCTTAAGCCCGTAGCAGCCACGTAAAACTTGCAACAACAAAGTAGAGGACGTCTAACTTGTTTTTGCAGGGCATGTTGTGATGTGATATGGTCAAGACATGATGCTAAATTTTATTGTATGATATGATCATGTTTTGTAACCGAGTTATCGGCAACTGGCAGGAGCCATATGGTTGTCGCTTTATTGTATGCAATGCAATCGCGCCGTAATGCTTTACTTTATCACTAAGCGGTAGCGATAGTCGTGGAAGCATAAGATTGGCGAGACGACAACCATGCTACGATGGAGATCAAGGTGTCGCGCCGGTGACGATGGTGATCACGACGGTGCTTCGAAGATGGAGATCACAAGCACAAGATGATGATGGCCATATCATATCACTTATATTGATTGCATGTGATGTTTATCTTTTATGCATCTTATCTTGCTTTGATTGACGGTAGCATTATAAGATGATCTCTCACTAATTATCAAGAAGTGTTCTCCCTGAGTATGCACCGTTGCGAAAGTTCTTCGTGCTGAGACACCATGTGATGATCGGGTGTGATAGGCTCTACGTTCAAATACAACGGGTGCAAAACAGTTGCACATGCGGAATACTCAGGTTATACTTGACGAGCCAAGCATATACAGATATGGCCTCGGAACACGGAGACTGAAAGGTCGAGCGTGAATCATATAGTAGATATGATCAACATAGTTCACCAATGAAACTACTCCATCTCACATGATGATCGGACATGGTTTAGTTGATTTGGATCACGTAATCACTTAGAGGATTAGAGGGATGTCTATCTAAGTGGGAGTTCTTTAAGTAAATTAATTGAACCTAAATTTATCATGAAACTTAGTACCTGATAGTATCTTGCTTGTTTATGCTTGATTGTAGATAGATGGCTCGTGCTGTTGTTCCGTTGAATTTTAATGCGTTCCTTGAGAAAGCAAAGTTGAAAGATGATGGTAGCAATTACACGGACTGGGTCCATAACTTGAGGATTATCCTCATTGCTACACAGAAGAATTACGTCCTGGAAGCACCGCTGGGTGCCAGGCCTGCTGCTGGAGCAACACCAGATGTTATGAACGTCTGGCAGAGCAAAGCTGATGACTACTCGATAGTTCAGTGTGCCATGATTTACGGCTTAGAATCGGGACTTCAACGATGTTTTCAACGTCATGGAGCATATGAGATGTTCCAGGAGTTGAAGTTAATATTTCAAGTAAATGCCCAGATTGAGAGATATGAAGTCTCCAATAAGTTCTATAGCTGCAAGATGGAGGAGAACAGTTCTATTAGTGAGCATATACTCAAAATGTCTGGGTATAATAATCACTTGATTCAATTGGGAGTTAATCTTCCAGATGATTGCGTCATTGACAGAATTCTCCAATCACTGCCACCAAGCTACAAGAGCTTCGTGATGAACTATAATATGCAAGGGATGAATAAGACTATTCCCGAGCTCTTCGCAATGCTGAAGGCTGCGGAGGTAGAAATCAAGAAGGAGCATCAAGTGTTGATGGTCAACAAGACCACTAGTTTCAAGAAAAAGGGCAAAGGGAAGAAGAAGGGGAACTTTAAAAAGAACAGCGAGCAAGTTGCTACTCAAGAGAAGAAACCCAAACCTGGACCTAAGCCTGAAACTGAGTGCTTCTACTGCAAGCAGACTGGTCACTGGAAGCGGAACTGCCCCAAGTATTTGGCGGATAAGAAGGATGGCAAGGTGAACAAAGGTATATGTGATATACATGTTATTGATGTGTACCTTACTAATGCTCGCAGTAGCACCTGGGTATTTGATACTGGTTCTGTTGCTAATATTTGCAACTCGAAATAGGGACTACGGATTAAGCGAAGATTGGCTAAGGACGAGGTGACGATGCGCGTGGGAAACGGTTCCAAAGTCGATGTGATCGTAGTCGGCACGCTACCTCTACATCTACCTTCGGGATTAATATTAGACCTAAATAATTGTTATTTGGTGCCAGCGTTAAGCATGAACATTATATCTGGATCTTGTTTGATGCGAGACAGTTATTCATTTAAATCTGAGAATAATGGTTGTTCTATTTATATGAGTAATATCTTTTATGGTCATGCACCCTTAAAGAGTGGTCTATTTTTATTGAATCTCGATAGTAGTGACACACATATTCATAGTGTTGAAGCCAAAAGATGCAGAGTTGATAATGATAGTGCAACTTATTTGTGGCACTGCCGTTTAGGTCATATCGGTGTAAAGCGCATGAAGAAACTCCATACTGATGGACTTTTGGAACCACTTGATTATGAATCACTTGGTACTTGCGAACCGTGCCTCATGGGCAAGATGACTAAAACATTGTTCTCCGGTACTATGGAGAGAGCAACAGATTTGTTGGAAATCATACATACAGATGTATGTGGTCCGATGAATATTGAGGCTCGTGGCGGATATCGTTATTTTCTCACCTTCACAAATGACTTAAGCAGATATGGGTATATCTACTTAATGAAACATAAGTCTGAAACGTTTGAAAAGTTCAAAGAATTTCAGAGTGAAGTTGAAAATCATCGTAACAAGAAAATAAAGTTTCTACGATCTGATCGTGGAGGAGAATATTTGAGTTACGAGTTTGGTGTACATTTGAAAAATTGTGGAATAGTTTCGCAACTCACGCCACCCGGAACACCACAGCGTAATGGTGTGTCCGAACGTCGTAATCGTACTTTACTAGATATGGTGCGATCTATGATGTCTCTTACTGATTACCACTATCGTTTTGGGGTTATGCTCTAGAGACGGCCGCATTCACGTTAAATAGGGCACCATCAAAATCCGTTGAGACGACGCCTTATGAACTGTGGTTTGGCAAGAAACCAAAGTTGTCGTTTCTGAAAGTTTGGGGCTGCGATGCTTATGTGAAAAAGCTTCAACCTGATAAGCTCGAACCCAAATCGGAGAAATGTGTCTTCATAGGATATCCAAAGGAAACTATTGGATACACCTTCTATCACAGATCTGAAGGCAAGACTTTTGTTGCTAAATTCGGAACTTTCTCGAGAAGGAGTTTCTCTCGAAAGAAGTGAGTGGGAGGAAAGTAGAACTTGACGAGGTAACTGTACCTACTCCCTTATTGGAAAGTAGTACATCACAAAAACCTGTTTCTGTGACACCTACACCAGTTAGTGAGGAAGCTAATGATGATGATCATGAAACTTCAGAACAAGATACTACTGAACCTCGTAGATCAACCAGAGTGAGATCCGCGCCAGAGTGGTACGGTAATCCTGTTCTGGAAGTCATGCTACTAGATCATGATGAACCTACGAAGTATGAAGAAGCGATGGTGAGCCCAGATTCCGCAAAATGGCTTGAAGCCATGAAATCTGAGATGGGATCCATGTATGAGAACAAAGTATGGACTTTGGTTGACTTGCCCGATGATCGGCAAGCAATTGAGAATAAATGGATCTTCAAGAAGAAGACCGAGGCTGATGGTAATATTACTATCTACAAAGCTCGACTTGTCGCAAAAGGTTTTCGGCAAGTTCAAGGGATTGACTACGATGAGACCTTCTCACCTGTAGTGATGCTTAAGTCTATCCGAATCATGTTAGCAATTGCCGCATTTTATGATTATGAAATTTGGCAGATGGATGTCAAAACTGCATTCCTGAATGGATTTCTGGAAGAAGAGTTGTATATGATGCAACCAGAAGGTTTTGTCGATCCAAAGGGAGCTAACAAAGTGTGCAAGCTCCAGCGATCCATTTATGGACTGGTGCAAGCCTCTCGGAGTTGGAATAAACGCTTTGATAGTGTGATCAAAGCATTTGGTTTTATACAGACTTTTGGAGAAGCCTGTATTTACAAGAAAGTGAGTGGGAGCTCTGTAGTATTTCTGATATTATATGTGGATGACATATTACTAATTGGAAATGATATAGAATTTCTGGATAGCATAAAGGGATACTTGAATAAGAGTTTTTCAATGAAAGACCTCGGTGAAGCTGCTTACACATTAGGCATTAAGATCTATAGAGATAGATCAAGACGCTTAATTGGACTTTCACAAAGCACATACCTTGACAAAGTTTTGAAGAAGTTCAAAATGGATCAAGCAAAGAAAGGGTTCTTGCCTGTGTTACAAGGTGTGAAGTTGAGTAAGACTCAATGCCCGACCACTGCAGAAGATAGAGAGAAAATGAAAGATGTTCCCTATGCTTCAGCCATAGGCTCTATCATGTATGCAATGCTGTGTACCAGACCTGATGTGTGCCTTGCAAAAAGTCTAGCAGGGAGGTATCAAAGTGATCCAGGAGTGGATCACTGGACAGCGGTCAAGAACATCCTGAAATACCTGAAAAGGACTAAGGATATGTTTCTCATATATGAAGGTGACAAAGAGCTCATCGTAAAAGGTTACATTGATGCAAGCTTTGACACTGATCCGGACGATTCTAAATCGCAAACCGGATACGTGTTTACATTAAACGGTGGAGCTGTCAGTTGGTGCAGTTCTAAACAAAGCGTTGTAGCGGGATCTACATGTGAAGCGGAGTACATAGCTGCTTCGGAAGCAGCAAATGAAGGAGTCTGGATGAAGGAGTTCATATCCAATCTAGGTGTCATACCTAGTGCATCGGGTCCAATGAAAATCTTTTGTGACAATACTGGTGCAATTGCCTTGGCAAAGGAATCTAGATTTCACAAGAGAACCAAGCACATCAAGAGATGCTTCAATTCCATCCGGGATCTAGTCCAGGTGGGAGACATAGAGATTTGCAAGATACATACGGATCTGAATGTTGCAGACCCGTTGACTAAGCCTCTTCCACGAGCAAAACATGATCAACACCAAGGCTCAATGGGTGTTAGAATCATTACTGTGTAATCTAGATTATTGACTCTAGTGCAAGTGGGAGACTGAAGGAAATATGCCCTAGAGGCAATATTAAAGTTATCATTTATTTCCTTATATCATGATAAATGTTTATTATTCATGCTAGAATTGTATTAACCGGAAACATAATACATGTGTGAATACATAGACAAACAGAGTGTCACTAGTATGCCTCTACTTGACTAGCTCGTTAATCAAAGATGGTTATGTTTCCTAACCATGAACAAAGAGTTGTTATTTGATTAACGGGATCACATCATTAGGTGAATGATCTGATTGACATGACCCATTCCATTAGCTTAGCACCCGATTGTTTAGTATGTTGCTATTGCTTTCTTCGTGACTTATACATGTTCCTATGACTATGAGATTATGCAACTCCCGTTTGCCGGAGGAACACTTTGTGTGCTACCAAACATCACAACGTAAATGGGTGATTATAAAGGTGCTCTACAGGTGTCTCCAAAGGTACATGTTGGGTTGGCGTATTTCGAGATTAGGATTTGTCACTCCGATTGTCGGAGAGGTATCTCTGGGCCCTCTCGGTAATACACATCACATAAGCCTTGCAAGCATTGCAACTAATGAGTTAGTTGTGAGATGATGTATTACGGAACGAGTAAAGAGACTTGCCGGTAACGAGATTGAACTAGGTATGGGATACCGACGATCGAATCTCGGGCAAGTAACATACCGATGACAAAGGGAACAACGTATGTTGTTATGCGGTCTGATCGATAAAAGATCTTCGTAGAATATGTAGGAGCCAATATGAGCATCCAGGTTCCGCTATTGGTTATTGACCGGAGACAAGTCTCGGTCATGTCTACATTGTTCTCGAACCCATAGGGTCCGCACGCTTAAGGTTTCGATGATAGTTATATTATGAGTTTATGAGTTTTGATGTACCGAAGTTAGTTCGGAGTCCCGAATGTGATCACGGACATGACGAGGAGTCTCGAAATGGTCGAGACATAAAGATTGATATATTGGACGGCTATATTCGGACACCGGAAGTGTTCCGGGGAAGTTTCGGATAAAACCGGAGCACCGGGGGGTTACCGGAACCCCCCGGGGGGTTAATGGGCCTCATGGGCCTAAAGTGGAGAAGAGGAAGGGGCTGCCAGGGCAGGCCGCGCGCCCCCTCTCCCCCTAGTCCGAATTGGACAAGGAGGGAGGGGCGGCGCCCCCCCTTTTCCTTCTCTCCTTCCCCCTCTCCTACTTGGACAAGGAAAGGGAGGGGAGTCCTACTCCCGGTAGGAGTAGGACTCCTCCTGCGCGCCTCCTACTAGGGCCGGCTGCACCCCCCCTTGGATCGTTTATATACGGAGGCAAGGGGCACCCCTAGAAACACAAGTTGATCCACGTGATCATATTCTTAGCCATGTGCGGTGCCCCCTTCCACCATAGTCCTCGATAATATTGTAGCAGTGCTTAGGCGAAGCCCTGCGACGGTAGTACATCAAGATCGTCACCATGCTGTCATGCTGACGGAACTCTTCCCCGACACTTTGCTGGATCAGAGTCCGGGGATCGTCATCGAGCTGAACGTGTGCTCGAACTCGGAGGTGTCGTAGTTTCGGTGCTTGATCGGTCGAGCCGTGGAGACGTACGACTACATCAACCAAACGCTTCCGTTGTCGATCTACAAGGGTACGTAGATCACACTCTCCCCTCTCGTTGCTATGCATCACCATGATCTTGCGTGTGCGTAGGAAATTTTTTGAAATTACTACGTTCCCAACATATTTACCCCTATCATTATACTCTATTCCAGTCATAGTGTTATATCCATGACTTGCGCTCATGTGTTGCGTGAGAGTTGAAAAAGCTGAAGTGCGTTAAAAAGTACGGACCAATTGCTCGGCTTGTCATCGGGGTTGTGCATGATAAATACTTTGTGTTAAGAAGACAGAGCATCACAAGACTATATGATTTTGTAGGGATAGCTTTCTTTAGCGTTAATATTTTGAAAGACATGATTGTTTGTTGGGATGCCTGAGTATTGATGTCTTTATGTCAAATTATAGACTATTGCTTTGAATCACTTATGTATTAATATTCATGCCATGATTAGATATATGATCAAGTTATGCTAGGTAGCATTCCACATCAAAAAATATCTTTTTTTATCATTTACCTGCTTGAGGACGATTAGGAATTAAGCTTGGGGATGCTGATACGTCTCCTTTGTATCTATAATTTTTTATTGTTTCATGCCAATATTATACAACTTTCACATACTTTTGGCAACTTTTTATATGATTTATTTGACTAACCTATTGATCTAGTGCCTAGTGTCAGTTCCTGTTTTCTGCATGTTTATTGTATCGCAGAGTATCCATATCAAACGAAGTCCAAATGCAATAAAATTTCGCAGAGAATTATTTTGGAATATATGTGATTTTTGGGAGTTGGAATCAGTGCAAACGGAGGCCCACACAACCCACAGGACACCAGGGCGTGCCAGAGGCCCCTGTCACGCGGTGGTGGGTTGTGCCCACCTCGTACGTTAGTTGGGGCTCTACTTCGGGTGCAAGGAAGCTTATATCCGGAAAAAAATCGTGTTAAAATCTCAGCGCAATCGGAGTTACGGATCTCCCAAAATATAAGAAACGGTTTTCGGTCAGATCTGGAGAACGCGAAACAGAAGAGAACAGAGAGGGAGATCCAATCTCGGCCATGGAGACCAAGGACCAGAGGGGGAACTCTCCTCCCATCTAGGGGGATGCCAAGGAAGAAGAAGAAGGAGGGGGCTCTCTCCCCCTCGCTTCCGGTGGCGCCGGAGTGCCACCGGGGGCAACGATCGGGACGACGATCTACATCAACAATCTTGCTACCGCCAACACCAAATTTCTCCCCCTCTATGCAGCGGTGTAACACCTCTTCCCCCTCTATAATCTCTACTTAAACATGATGCTCAACTCCATATATTATTTCCCAATGATCTATGGTTATCCTATGATGTTTGAGTAGATCCGTTTTGTGCCGTGTGTTAATCGTGATCTTGGTTGGTATGGTTGTATATTTTATTTATGGTGTTGTCCTACGGTGCCCTCCGTTCTCGCGCAAACGCGAGGGGCCCTGGCTGTAGGGTGTTGCAATATGTTCATGGTTCGCTTACAGTGAGTTGCGAGAATGATAGAAACTTAAACCCGAGTAGGTGGGGTATGACGTATGGAAATAAAGAGGACTTGATACTTAATGCTATGGTTGGGTATCACGACCTTAATGATCTTTAGTAGTTGCGGATGCTTGCTAGACTTCCAATCATAAGTGCATATTATCCAAGTAGAGGAAGTATGTTAGCTCATGCCTCTCCCTCATATAAAGTTGCAAGAATGATTACCCGTACTTGTTATCGATTGCCTAGAGACAAATAACTTTCTTGTTGACAAAAGCTCTCTACTAAAACTAACTTAGTTGTGTCTTTATCTAAACATCCCCTAGATTTTATTTACGTGCTCTTTATTATCTTGCAAACCTATCCTATCACACCTTCAAAGTACTTATAGTTTCATACTTGTTCTAGGTAAAGCGAACGTCAAGCGTGCATAGAGTTGTATCGATGGTCGATAGAACTTGAGGGAATATTTGTTCTACCTTTAGCTCCTTGTTGGGTTCGACACTCTTATTTATCAAAAAAGACTACAAACGATCCCCTATACTTGTGGGTTATCAATATATATATATATATATATATATATTATATCATCATAAAAAAATTGTGAATAGTGTTTAGGTACCCGAAGTTGTCTTACATATCTGCGCCATTCGATCGTCATACGAATGTTCTTGCAAACGTAGTATGCACATAAATTATTCCCCTGTTGCTACCTCAGGCACTTTGCGAGATAGAATTCAATCGGATAATAATCAAGCATGATACGCTCCTCGGCAGCTTGCATTGGACCAGAAAATGTTTTTAATTGACTTGTCCTTGTCTACTTGTATGTCATAGAAAAACTCATCATTGATTGCCTTGAAGAATGATACAAGTTTCAATACATCATCCAAATCATCTTTCCTTGCATTCATGGCTTTCATATAAATTACATGCAAACATGCATTTGTTATTTTTGCTAGCAAAGGGTTGTGAATTAGGATGCTATGTACATTGCAGTATGTGCATTTTTTAATACTTACTGGTTTAGTAGGCCTCGTTCGGTCATGCTTAGGAAGTAGCTTCCATCTTCATTTTCAGATAGCATGGACATGATTGTTGTATGCTTGACATCATGGTACTGCAGGAGCTTTACGTACTCCAAAATAGTAGGGTCATAATTCCTGTGTGAGTGCAAGAATATCGGCATGTCATCAGTTTGCATCAGTTGGTGATTATGATTGTACTCAATATCCACTACCACACATGTGTTATCCTCCTGCACCTTCACCCTCATTCTTACATTGCAGCCTATCCTCTGCGATGTTTTGTTTCGCTTCCTGTTAGCCTCTGAAACAGAAGTTGTGTGTTTCCCTTGGAACGCACAAACAAAATACTTGTGGTTGCCATTCCCTCCCGTCTTCCTGATTCCAAAACCAGCGTGTCTGGCGTATTTGTTATAAAATTCCCTTGCTTTCTCTACATCTTGGAATCACATCTTTAGTCTTGGTATTAGATAATCTTGAAGATTCGGCATCTGTAGAAAAAGAAAAATAATCCAAACGGCACGTTAAAATGTAGTTTGTGAACTTGTTATCCTGGAGGAAGCAGGAAATTTGCAGATAATACAAGATGCGTATATAAATACCTAAATATTTGTTTCACTTACGTGCGTGTATGATCGCAACTCCACTGGAGTCTGCTGCCGTCCCTCTAGGATGGGGCATGGCAGAGTAATCATAGCAGGATGCAGGAGTGGATCACGAGGAGGAATGAGGGCTGAAGATGGCCTCTCTCTTGTTTGTGTCCTTTTTGCTTGAGGTGGTTGTGGAGGTATTGCGATCCTGGTTTTGGTTTGGTCTTTTGCTTTGTGAAGCCATCCATCTACCTTATGTCCCGTACAATTCTCACTTGTAGCAACAGCATCCACCGGTGGTAGTGTGCAGAGCACTCTTCTCCGTGTGTGTGTTCCTGTTGGATTTGTCCTGGGATCCGGTTTAGTTGCTTCCCTTTGGCATTGACGAGGCACACCAGGATAACCTCCATAGTTACACACAGGACTTGAGCTCCCCCCTCCTCCATCGACGTGCTTGGGAGTCTGCTGGTGGATACAAAGAATCCACGGGGATTTCCGGCATCACCCAATTAGGTGAAGGCGCAAAGTTGTGTGGATAGGGTTGTGACCCAGCATCTTGGAAGTCTCTATGTGTTTCGGGTGTCATCCATTTTTGGTCTGGAGCAGGTTAGTAATGTTGTTGGTGCATTTGAGGGGGTGGTGCAACGCGTACATGCTTAGAATTGTGTACTTGCTGTTGGAAACTTCTAAGCTTCTTCATGTGTCTCTCATCTTGCTGACATAAAAGAAAAATGTTTATTAGTACACAAGTTACATCTGCCTATACCCTTGTAACTGAATTGAGCATTATTCACAGCCTGAACTTCTCATATAAAAGTGGTGTTCATGTACATATTTTTTCCCTAGGACAAGCATCACACTCTGCACTGAGCTGAGCATCTGCCAATACTTTTTGTACCTGAACTGAGCTCCCTTCACAGAATGAACCTCACATTCTGTTAATTCTACACTATTTGATTACTTATATGTACCTGAACTGAGCACTCTCCACAACCTGAACTTCTTGTTTTGCTAAGGGGAAATACTGTCTACAGTTAAAAAACCTGAACCTTCATGAGTTTGAATGGTTGGACCACTAGTGCATACCAACATGACCTTCATGTGATCACATGTATGTTTTATTTTCCTTTTATTTTTTGCACACAACCAGATACATACCAACCTGAACTCTAGCACACTTAATAGTTGAACTTCACATGGCTTTTCACATATGAATGCAGGTAGATTTTCTAATAGATTTTCTAATGTTTGCAGCCTGGACTGATGCTCACACACTACCTGAACTTCACATGTTAATGCAGGCAGATTTTCTAATGTTTGCAGCCTGGACTGAGGCTCACACACTCCCTGAACTTCACATGTTAATGCAGGCAGATTTTCTAATGTTTGCAGCCTGGACTGAGGCTCACACACTACCTGAACTTCACATGTTAATGCAGGCAAATTTTCTAATGTTTGCAGCCTGGACTGAGGCTCACACACTACCTGAAGTTCACATGGCTGTAAGAAAATAACAAACAGAAGGAAGTTCAACCATACCCTGGCTAGAAGTTTGGCCAACCTTTTCCAGTAGTAGATAGGCCACCTTGAGAGCAATTCGTCGGGGAGCTAGGAGAGGAATTCCATGGCAATCCATGTCTTGCAGAGGGCGCGAAGTTCATCTACACGAAGCAATAAGGTCAGGCAAGGCAAGATTAAAGAAAAAGGCAAGAAGTGAGAGGAAGTTCATCTACGGTTGCTGGATTTGAAGGCGCCGCCATAGCTTGCGTCGGGGCCGTCATCTGCTCTGCTAAGGCATCGGGCGGTGAGAATGGAAGGAGGATGAGGCTTCCGGAAGTCCATGCCGGCTTCGCCGCATCCATGCGACGCTGGCTCCCTCGCGCCAGCGTCCGCCGTCGCTCTCTCGCCCGCGCCGGTGGTCGGCCAAGAGGTGGCGCCGGATCCAGTCGACCATGAGGTGGAGACGGAGGGGAGGCGCCGGATCCGGTTGGTCAGGAGCTGGAGA